>NC_056741.1:1469158849-1469313849 GCF_019279795.1 Protopterus annectens | reverse complement strand
TTTGAGGTTTAGACTTCTGGCATTGAGTAGCATTACCTTCAGTTTTTTGTTACTTGTGCTATTCATGGTGGTGGGTTTGTCTTTTGAGCCTTGCCTAAAAAAAGGCACTATGGGAGTGGCAAGTGCCTTGGCCAGTATTCGAAAGCTTAAGGGTGACAGGTGCAAGCTTTCTCTAGTGAAGCAGCATGGCTTGTCGAGCATGTCATCCCAGGCTGACAGACGCTGGATCCCCTTTGAATGACACCAGAAGCTTAGCCAATTGTTGAAATTGATATTTTTTTCTCTATACCATGGTATCATTCTTGGTGAGGGCAGTATGCTACTCAGGGTCAGGGTCATACCGGCCTGGGCTACATGATCAGAGAGCTCCTCCATGTCTCTTTTCATGTAGTCCAGGGAGGTACAGCTCAGGTCATTCACACTAACATGGACAATGACAGAGTCATATTTGTACTTGTTCTGGAGTGACCTGAGTGCTTGTGTTATGTGGCAGAACCTGGCACCTGGCAGGCAGCTAACAGTAACCTTCTCCTTGTTCAGTTTAGTGAGTGGGAAGTCAGTGTGCCTGACTATAGAGTAAACTATTACTAGTGTGCTGGGTATGTTATTTTGCCTTATGGGCTGTGATTGTGTGGCACACTGGTTTTGTGAAGTATGTGTTTCATGGTTTGTGTTGGTGGGTGGAGGTTTCTTGGATGTCTGCTTTGGAGGTCTCTGTTGCTTTTGCAGATTTTTATTTAGAGCCTCTGGGTATGTTTTTGTGTATTTATGTGTGTTTTTTGCCGGTGCTGGTTTCATAGGTCTATGTGAGACTGGTGGTCGGATGCAAGTAATTCCCTTCTCCTCTTGACTGCCTGGTCCAGTCTTGGGTTGAGAGAGCTTAGCCTCCGGTCTGGCTGTATAATTGCATCTCTTGCATGTATTAGTGCTTGGTGGAAGGAGGAGAGGGTCGTCTGTGTATATGAGGCAATTGTAACATTGCCTCAAAATGCCCAGATTCACCAGTTGGACCGGAAAGTACACCTGAAACTGCTCTTTTGACATGCCTGGATAGGTACAGTGAATTGTTTTACTGATTAGCATGTAAGGTCGAATAGAGAGTTTTCCTTCTCTACAGTATAGGGAGGTCTAGTGCTAAGGTTTATTAGTGCTTGCTATGAGTTTTGAGCAAGTGCCAGGATGAGAAGTGAATGGTTTGAGTGCTTAAGTTGAAAGTTTGTCTAGTTCCAAGGGAAAAATTGAAGAGTAAACTTTGTGGAGCCGGGAATAGTTATACCCTAGCTAACGGGTGCTGCCCAGCTCGCAAAACCATGCAAATGTTGGTTTTATAGCAGGGAAATGAAAGAGATAGAAATTAGCCCAAAATGGCCAATAAACTCCTAAATTATGTGCTGAAACCACTCCTCCAGGGGCAGATAGACTGCTCAAAGCTCCCTCTCTTACAATGAACAGAGAAACTTCCTTCTATCAAGTAAGGTATGGGCAAACACAGAAACTTGTAACACAGCCCTGAATTCAGCATTAACCTTTAAACTGGACTATACTAGGTTAGAAAGGTGGGAAAACAAGTATATTTTATTTATTTATTTATTTTTCTTTTCAGAAAATAAAGCAGATACAATCAAAAAAACACTTTAAATGCACAGAAATGGCTATCACACTTGAGTGTGTAGCCTACAACAGTTAAACAGGTAATTTAAACAAAAAAAACAACTTTCTTCTGAAACCACACAAAAGACCAGTGAAAACAGCTCTACTTTCCAAAATAAGAATTTAATAAAAACCTTGTCTCTCCTCTCCTCACAGTCCTTTTATACAGCTGCCATATCAATTAACAATTCATTACATAATAAAATCAGTTCCTAATTGTTAAGCTAACAATTAACCCATGAAATTCTGCCAATTGCACTCTTTATTCATTCCTAAAGGCTGCAAAGTTTCATATTTCATTATTAAAATTGCTTCCTTTCTTCTTAAAAACAACTTTGTTAAAGTGCAGGCAGTAAAATAAGTACAATATGTAGCTGAAACAAGCTTTTTAAATCACAGAAACTCTAGAAAATCTGTGTTTTAGGCAGAATTAGCTAAAGGCAGCAAGAAAATGCAGAAAAATGATACTTAATCATTCCAAAGTCTCTCTTTTGTCTCTGCTGCTGTAGAACATGGCAGGACATCAGACAGGAGCTTGCTGAGCTGTATACTAGCGCAAAAAATCTTGCAAATGTGGGTTTTATAGCGGGGAAATGAAAGAGATAGAAATTAGCCCAAAATAGCCAATAAACTCCTAATTTCTGGGCTGAAGCCACTCCTGCAGGGACAGATAGGCTGCTCAAAGCTCCCTCTCTCATAGTGAACAGAGAAACTTCCTTCTATCCATGTAAGGTATGGGCAAACACAGAAACTTGTAACACAGCCCTGAATTCAGCACTAGTAGTAGATACCACAAAAAGCAAAAAAAGAAGAGAAATACCACCAAGAATGAACAAGCCGACAAATTTATTGCTTAGCGCCTCTGCTATTCAGCCTTCAAAGAGTAAAAAAGTATAAAAAACATCATGATAATATACAAATAAAATTTACAAGTCGCACCCACTGTTAATTAAGTTAAATCACATACTTCCAATTGCAATCTTTATTTAACCCTGATGGTTCCAAAGTGTTACATTTTAAAATGTATGAGGTTTCTTTTCTACGCAGTTTGCTATCTAAGCTAACCAATTCCCCCAAAGATACCTCAATTTTTTCCAAAACACAACCACATACGTGATTGGGATTGGAACTATGAAAATCAGAAGAATCACTGCATAAAGGGCTGTCTATTTTGGCATTTTTTTATATCTCTTAAGTGCTCTTGAAAATGCACTTTAAAACTCCTGCTGGTTTCACCAATGTAATATTTATTACAACTACACTTTAAGGCATATATAACCCCTCATGTGTTACAACTAAAACTACCTCTGGCAGAAAAATATTGTCCATTAATGTGCTTAAAACTATTCACCACATTTTTGCATACAGAGCATATATTACATGGTATAGTACCTTTAGGTATTAGTATTTCTGTATTAATTTCCACCATAGGTAGCTCAAACTGATTATGTGCAATCATATCCCTTAGATTTCTAGCCCTCTTATAAGAAATTTGTAACCTCTTAGGTAGCAATGTAATCTGAATTCAGCACTAACCTGAAAACTGGACTATACTAGCTTAGAAAGGTGGGAAAACAAGTATAAAATAGAATGGATACAAAATGGGATAACTTCAAGGAGAGGTGTTCAAAGCAGATGAAACTGATACATGAAGATTTACAATTACAGAAATCTCAGATTATCGGTATTGAACAATCACTGAAAAACAGATATGGAAGACTACATGACGGAGAGAATAATACTGAATTTTTGCTGAAGCAGAATACATTACTGCAGCATAAAATTGATGACTTGGAAATAGGTCAAGTAGAAATAATATAAGAATTTTTGGACATCTGGACAATATCGAAGGTAATAGAATGGTGACCTTTTAACTTCTTGGCTGACTAAAGTTTTAGATCTTCCAAAGGCTTGATCTTATGGTATCAAAAGGGCGCACAGGTCCTTTGCTTCATCCTCATCTAAGAATAACACTTAATCTAAATCTGTGATAGTAAGATTCCTTTCTACCCAGGATAAGGAATTAGTCCTTAAATCTGCATGGTGTAAGTCACCATTTAAAACAAATGACAATATCATTAATTTAGACAATGATTACTCAGCTGCTAAAAGAAAACATTTTTTGCCTTTGATTAAAGATCTTAAAAAAAAAACAACAAAAAAAAGAAAAAAAAACAAATAAGGGCTCATCTCTTATTCCCTGCCAAATGGAAATTGTTCTTGCTGATGGATTTAAGACCTTTGAAGACTTGGAATCAGCCATGGCATTCATAAGATCTAATAACAGATTAGATAAAATTAAAGATATGGAATTGGCTAGTATGTCTCTGAAGAGAGTTGCAGAAAATAATACCTGGAAGTCAGCTGATAAAAAGCAGAAATTAAAAGATAAATGACTTTATAACTAACTTGCTTTGTTTCCCCATTATTTTCCTAGCTGTGTGTCACCTTTTATTTTTACCTTTTTATTTATTAGCTAGGAAAAAGAAGAGATTATTAACTAATGTCAGTTACTTTTGCTTCTGAAACTGAGAAAAGGAACTGTGGATGCTCTTAATAGGGGTTTTTAGGTACAGAGCATGTGTGAAATAAGGACATACAAAAGGTAAAAAGGAATACTTTTCTATTAGTTAACATTATTTGTCTTATTTCATTTTTAAAGAACAGAAAGGTATTGTTTGTTTGACTATCTTATAAACATTGTCATTTGTATTAAAGTTGATCATGTTTCATGGTTTGATATGATTTCACCATTAATTCTAGTTCAGTTTTTTAAAAATTCAGTTCACCACTAATAGTCGCAAACTCTCTATATCTCTGTATAAACAATAAATACAGTTGCTAAAATATAATTTTCTCCTCTTCTTACCTCTTGATTCATGGTGAGGTAAGTTGCGAGCCATATAATGCATTGAAGTGTCTTATACAGTACTTGCAAGTACATGAAACAAACAGGAAGTGCATCTTGAACTCTGACCTCACTACAAGCAAAATGGAGAGAATGTTGAAATGAATCAACGTCCTTTTACAACCCAGAAGGAAACATTAATAGACAATTGTATGTATGTCTTTCTTTTATTTAATTTTACTATTATTTCTAACTTACTTTAAGAGGTCATTTACAATTTTTGATTTAGTTGAGTGAAAAACAATAACACAATAAATATATAGATTTGGATAAGGATAAATGTTCCCAGGAATAAGTGGCTCTGGCATACATTCTATAGATATGCACTGCAAGAAAACTATACTTATGGCACTAATGTCTAGTTTACCCAATTTAACTTATGATCTTGCCTTGGCTAGCTGAATGATTATACATCTTGAAGTTGTGTGGACTCCCAGCAACTACCTCTTGTTGCATTGACTTCAATCTACTCCTTTTTCTATGTTTGAATTATGTCAGTTTTGCTGTTAGTGACCTCCATTGCTCAGGGTTTTTTTCTCAATGCTTTATACCATACCCTAGCTAACCTTTTCTGAGTTCTTTTCTGCTAGTGAGCTTCCATATTTAACAAAATGGACACTGAAATCTGGTATGGATCCATCATCTTGTCCATATAATCAAGAACCCAAGGTGCACATTTTTTTCAAATGTTTCATCTCCCAAGCCCCTCCTTGTGTTTGTCGGGGATGCTGGTGCTTGTCAGAGATTTGGGATGCATGGATGGGCTTGAGGGGATCCTTGTAGTTGTTAGGCTAGTAAACACCTATGCATCTATATAGACAGTCATACTGCCCAGTTTGACACCAAAATTACATTCTGAAATATTTTATTGCAGCAAATAAAGAAAACTGATGACAGACATTTTGAGTAACAAGGCTATGCAAAATGTGAGATTAAAATGTAATAGTTAATTCAATAGTATTTTTGCCAAAGATCAGGAAATGATCTGCTAGAATTCTGAGCTCTGTCTTGTCCCTCCCACTGGAATTTTTTTATTCTGATATTTATTAAAAGAATGAAAGTGTTTACCTTATATTTTTTGTGGTCATGTTGTTACCCTATTAAATCTTGATCCTTTACATGCTGGGCACTTTTTGTTTTTTATTTTTTATTTTTGCTGAGGTATACATTTCTTCTTAATAAATGACCCCTGAATCTCACACTTCCTGGGTTCTTAACATCGATGACTGTAAGGTAGACTTCTCATGGGTTTAGGGTCCCATGCAGCAAAAAGTCACATTGGGGATAGTTCAGAAAGGCTCATTTAGGGAATTCAGGGCTAAGTAAATGAAAACAAATGGGAAATACCAAGAGGCTAAGCAGGATTCAGGAGGTGAGAGGGTGAAGAAAATGTCTTCTATTCTGAATAAAAAAAATAGTAATCATTTATAATGATGTCGTGTCATGATGAAAATCCTCTACATTTCTCATATTTTTTCTTTTTTTTTTTCTTTCTCACACGTCTCATATATTTGTTTTTTTTTTTTTAGTAATTACTGATAAACAAAGAAAAGGAAGTATATTTTTATGTATTCTTTCTGTAGATGTAACATATTTTCATCTGATACTAGTATATTTTACTTTAATTGTTATTGGTCTTTGTTATAGGATTGTTTTAATTCTAATGCTGATGCAATCATTTTATAATTATATTTTTCCTTTAAATATTGACAATCAATTAGCAGTAAATATAACGGGAAATTGGAGATGCTATTCACAGCATTTATGAAATCTGTTAGCTCTTGTTAAAGTTATTTTTGATAACTTTACAGTCAAATTCCATAAGAAATTAATGATTACAATATACTGCAATTTTGTTTATATGACAGTACTTGTAGAGATAGATGTGCTGCTCTTGCTTACCTGACATTATATTTATAACATACTTCATTTTACCTAGTGCATCTGTCTATCAACATGGAAAGTGAAGTAGTAAAGAGTTAAATATTCATTTGAAAAGAAATTACACATTGATTTAAAATATAACTTTTAGGTTTTAATTACTTCTATATATTTACTTCTACCTTTTTTAAGACAATACATGCATATAAGTAGCTAATATTGGTTGTTTCTATTAAGATTAATTTATGTTATTTAATTGCATAATCAAAAGTTTCTTTAGATGTGATAGAGTTTTTTTGGAGCACTTCAGTTGTTAGCTTTGTCATCATTTACTTCTTCTGATGTGTATTCTGAGAGTTGAATGATTAGCACTTTTGGGCACTTAATTGTTCATGAGATGATATTTTCTGTAATAAGTTAATAACACTTATTTAAAATTATACTGACTTCTAGTCACAGCTGTATGTCTCTGACTTCATAACAAACGATGACACTATTTTTTTAAAGAATGAAACATTTGTAGAAGTGATTATTAAAAAGAAAAATAAATGTCATTGGTCAAAATGTTGATTCATGTTCTTTGATTCTACTAACTTGCTCAACTTAATTGATGACTTTATTATATTTTATGCTATTATCTGATGAACAATTCATTAACAAGTGGTGGAGGGAGGTAGACTATTGTTGTTTGTTGGGTTGTTGATTTGGGCAGTGGATAATTTTCAGGTTAGGAGTATTTAACTCCATAGAGGGGCTGTTGAATTACAAAACTTTGGTCTTACTTCATTTTGGTTCTTTGTGTTCTTTTTTGGTATCTACTAAGTATACAATTTTGATTTTTATAACTGTTTCATATATGATTGACCATATGTTTACTAATATTCGTATCAATACTGATGAAGTAATGTCTAGTATTTATATACAAAAAATAATTGTCAAATTATATGCAGATTATCTGAATAAGTAATATGTCCTTTCTAAAATGTATTTCTATTAATATTAATGGTTCAAATAATAGTTGTGAGAGGGGAAGTTTACATAAATCCTTGAAACTGCTCGATTCCCAAGCTGTCTTTTTACAGGAAATACATCTTTTATCTGAAGACATAGATAAACTTATTACTAGAAATTATTCTGTATTATCTAGCTCTCACAATTTTCAAAAGAAAAGAAGAGTAACTATTTTGTGTGATAACGGTTTACCCATTACTAGAGTTATTGATACATATAAAGACAATAATGGTATGGTTTGTTTGGTTACATTGGAGCTTAATAGCAAAATATTTACACTTATTAATATCATTTGGATTCCAGGAATTGGGATTAACACTGTGAAACAACATTTAAATCAGATTGTACAAGTATCTAAAGGAAACTTTATTTTGGCAGGGGATTTTAATTGCATGTTAACAGATAAGGATTCAAATGCTTCATGTAAAAGGAGAATTTTACCTTCACCAAAGATTTGAAAGATTTTTATTGATACATATCATATTAGAGATATTAAAGACTTTTCAGATTCAGATTCTCTCTTTTTCAAACATTTTTCATATAGGCATTGCATACATTCCGGAAGTGATAGAGTATTTGTTTCAAATGAGTTGATTAATAGTCTGGGTAAGGTTAAAGTAATTTCATATCCCCTCCCAGACCATAATGCTATCTCTTTTGATTTACTAATTAGTCCAGACTATTGTGGTCAAATTAAAAGGATTCCTGCCTACATAGCCAAACTAAAAGACTTTAAAGACTTCCTTATATCAGAAATTTAAAGTTTCATTAAGTCCAACAGTATCTGATGTACTTCTGAGATATATATATATATATATATGGGATGCACTAAAAGCTAGTTGATATGGCTATAAAAATGGGATGAAGAATTGAGATACAAAAATAACTTGATAATTTAAAGCTATTCAAATAAATGGGTAAAAATAATAAAAAGAAGAATAAATTAATGCTTTAGATAGCAAATATTTAGAAATTTAAAATCAATTTAGAGAGGTTCAAATTTATATACTTTTCTGTTAATCCCAAGTCATTAACCAACTTAGCTACTAAAACTAAGAGACTTAGTAAACTTAATCATATCAAATAGATTTAATCCCCTATAAAAAGAAATATGTTACTGAATTAGCAGACATATTGATGGAATTTAGAGAATATTTTAATAAAATTAATCAGATCCCAAGTTCATTACATTCTAAAGTAGTTAGATCTTTTATTAAAAAATATATCAAAAATAAATTATTACAATTGCAAGCTGAAACATTAAATAAGCCAATCTCAATGTCTGAAATTCAGCATCAAATTAATACTAAAGGCTAATAAGGATCCTAGAAAATGTTTCTCACATAGACCAATCTGTCATTTAAATGTTGATTACAAACTGTTTATGTCTACTGATGGTAATAAGTTAAAGAACTTTCTTCTATTTTTGGGTGATGAAGATCAAACAGGTTTTAGCTTAAACAGGAATACATATGAAAATATTAAGAGAGTATTAACCATAATTGATTCTGTCAAGAATTCAAAGGATAAGTTAACTCTAATCAGCTTGGATATAAACGGGGCCTTTGACTCTGTTAACTGGGATTATCTTTTCTTTATTTTGGAAGAATTACATTTTTCTAACAATTTTATTCAACTTATAACTCATCTTTGTAGAGGATGTCAAGCCTATTTCAAAATCGGTTTTTACATCTCCCAAAATATACAAATACTTATGGACTAAGCAGGATTGTCCTTTGTCTCCATTACATTTTACTCTTGTAATGGAGCCATTAGCCAATTTGATAAGGACAAATCCAGATATTGAGAGCTTTAAGCTAAGTCTTGATGTAACTTTTAAAATACAACTGTTTGCAGACCACTGTCTTCTTACTATTAAAGGAAATATTGCTTCCCTCTCTGCTATTTTTGAAACTATGGAAAATTTTCAAAGGAAATCTGGCTTATTTTTTAAAGATAGCAAAACAATAATACTTCCTATTTATTCTAATATTAATAGTCGATACCAGAAGTTTACTAAATATTTAGTACAAACAGACAAGTTAACATATGTATATGGGAATAGTATTAGCTAAAACATTAAGGATATAATAGACATTGATTATAATAATAGTTTATCCTCTATAAAGAATCTTATAAATAAATGGAATAAGGTCTCCTTCACAATGCAAAAGAGATCTTCTATCATTAAAATGATAATATTAGCAAAAATATTATATATTGTACAATCTTTATACTTACCATCCTCTAAATCATGTATAAAATAATTCAATTCAGGGATCTTAATTGTTTAGTAGTTCCCAAATAAACATAGAGTAGCACTAACTCATCATATGAGAGATTGGTCTAGTGGAGGAATTGGTTTACCAGTCCTGGAGTTATAGTCAGTCTCCTCTGTGATAAAAACTGTTTCTTTATTTGTAGATAAACATTATACATCCAAATGAAAGAAGTTCCAAGAAGCTCTCTTTTTAATACTGTTAGCATATCTAATTTTAATAAATTGTTAATACTACATAACCCATTCATCTGGTTGTTAAAGGACTATTTTGCAACAAATAAGCTTCAAACATGTACTTCACACTATGCATCCCTTTTATTAAAGACATTTAGAAATGTTATTTAAAAAATCCCAGTCTATAAAGCCTGGATCTTTTTTTCTTTTTCCTATTGCTTTTACACAAGGTAATATTTCTTCTTCAAATCTTGCCAAGAAGATGGCCTGTAAGGAAAATAATCTCATTTATTGTTTTTTAGTGTTGACTAATTACAAACTGAACTCTGTAGATTATTTAATTACTAAATATGACTTAAGTAATGATCTATGGTTGGAAATACAATCCTGTAGGCAGTTTGCGATTAGTAGAATCGACCTAATGTCATCAAGTACAAAAATGTCTGTTCCTAAGTTTTATTTTCACAATATTTATACAACACAATTTGCCTAATAATGGCAAGCTCTCAAAAATATATAAAATAATTGAAAATGCAACAAAAATTATCTAGAGAATTATTTCTCCTCATATAATAACAATCTACCTAGTGATGATGATAAGAAAATAATATTGGAATCATCCAAATTAACTATTTCCTCACTTAAATGGAGATTGTTTGCCTGGAAATTAATGTACAAGCCATTTTTACACTTCACATAATGGGAAAAATTAGTAAGAAAAATGTTATGTGTTGGAGATGCAAAATAGAGAAAAAGCCTGATCAGTCTCATATATGTTTTTGACTGTGTAATTATTGAATCCTACCGAGATACATTAATAGCTTTCCCCAAGCTTTATTTTTAGATAAGTTTATCTTATCCAAATCTTTAATTTTGTTCAATACACCAGTCCATGATTGTGTAAAAAAAAATTAAATATCCTTTCATATGGTCCATTTTAACTGTTACCAGAAAGGTTATAACTAGAAATTGGAATGCTGAGACTTCACCCTTTTTTTCAGAATTCAAGAATATTATGACTGAAGTATGACACTTGGAACTGTTGACCATTAATTCTAGATCCATCAGAATCACTTCATCATATAAAATGTGGTCTAAGCTAAAAGACTTGCTAGACAAATAGTTATTGAATCTTTAAGAATAATTTATATGCTTTAAAGATTTGTGTAATTTTTTAGCTAGTGGAGACATTTGTAAATACTTTAGTTGTTGAATGTTTCTTGTTTCTTGTATTATTGTTGAATTTCTATATTACATTTAATGTCAGTCATTATTAATCTGTAAAAATCTAATAAAATTGTTTATATAAATAAAAAGTATTTTTCCCTGAAAAAGACTACCCTTACTTCTCCCCTCCACCATTCATATTTCATGGTCAACCTTATGTGTTTTTTTCAGCTTGCTGCCATCCCCTTTGCTACTTTTTTCTGCATTTTTATGATTAACAGAGTTAACCTTTTGCTGTGCCCACCACTATACTGTCCTTATTATTCTGGGTGAGCATGGGATGCAGCTATATGGTGCTACATTGTGCATCTCATGCACTGATTTTGCTGTGCGAGCCTATCTTCCTCATAACATAGAATCACATTGGCCATAAGCTCATTTTGTAGCGCTGCCTCAGGAATTGATCAGCCTTGTGCAGATTCTCCCATTAACATTATGCTTCTCTTTAATTATGTGGTCCACTGCTTGACCTGCCAGTGCTACTCAGTGTCTTCTACATATCTGATTAACTATGTAGATTTTCATGCAGAGCTCCCACCTTCAAAAATTACCATTACAAAGTAGAACAGCATTTTTTAATGATTCCAGTATTTTTGAATCTTAGTCGCCATGGACCAAATAACTTGCTTGCTAAAATATTATAAAGACATGCGTCTGGATGAGATGTTCAGTGGACTAAAGTAAAATCTGATGTAAACCAAAGAAATGCTGACATATATTAGGATGGTGGGTGACAACTTGAACCAAAAGTATCGGTAACAAAACCAAGTTTCTTAAAAGATCAGTACTCTATCTGAAAGCATTTTATTTAGTGAATCATCTGTATTATACAGATTAGAAAGAAATTACCCATGTGAATGCAAATTTATTGTGTAGCAATATACAAAGAGAAATAGTGTAGGAATAAAATAGTAAGTGTTGCAGTCATGAAAATGCATACCTCGAAAATGCAAGGATCACATTTCTGATTCATTTTTCTGTTTAGGCATAATGCAAAAAATAGTCTTATAAAGTGTGTGTGTGTGTGTGTGTGTGTGTGTGTGTGTGTGTGTGTGTGTGTGTGTGTGTGTGTGTGTGTGTGTGTGTGTGTGTGTGTGTGTGTGTATGTAGTGATACAGAGGGAAAAGTACACATGTAATATTTATATAATACAAATAGGTACACATGTTATACAGGCAGTGGAGAGATCACACATGAGCAATGGCTGCCTTTTGAATATGCTTGCATGAGTGTGAACTGGAATAACATGACTGCATTTCCTAAAGAATTTTATCAGTCTTATCAAATGGACAATGTAGTATGAGGGGACACAGATACAACTGTTCATCAGTAATGTATGTTCTGTGAGTTACCAATCATAGTAAGGTGGAAACAATTAGTCCAGAGTCGCTGGCTTTTTTAATGATTTTAACATAGTTAGAAAAATGAACTCAAGAAAAAGGAAAGAGAAAGATAAGTATAATGTTAGAGATTTCGCACCAACCCAGTATGACATAGTCCAACCAAACATGGGTATATCTTGGGACTTTTAACCTTTTTCCTCCCCATACCCTAATAAATAAATATCTGAATATTAAATAATTCTAATACAGGTTTACCTGAATGTGTAATAATGTACATGGATATACCCACAGTGTTCATATACCACCAAATGTGCATACCCTGATCTAGATACAGTTTATTACTTGTTCTTTCCCAATAATTCATATATGGATCATTCAGTTAGTAGCTAACAAAAATGTGTACCAAGTGTAAGAACAGGCTGTGTATTAAACGTCCATAGGGAACTTACCATTTGTCACTGTATGATTAAGAGCAGAATATCCAGGTTCATTTAATTAATGTTACACTGTGAGAAAAGTGACAAGCGAGTGTTATGTTATTACTCACTTTCTCATTTTTCTCCATGTTTGTGAAATACTGGAGATATTATGTATAAAATTTAGGAGTGTAGAGGTCAGACACCATGCTGGGGATACAGAATGGCCTGCCCTCTTGCCAAAAAAGCTTTTTGTTTTTTTTTTTACAACTAAGGCAGTGCTAGTGTTTTGAGCTGTTGTGGGCTTTGTTAATCACATGCTTATTGATCGAGATGCAATTATTATAGTGGCTCCAAGTTAAGCAGCTTAGAGAAACGGAATGACAGTAAATAATTTTTTTTATGACATGTTATACTATTTAAATAAAAGTTGTCATAGAGAGAAATCAGTATGGACAGGAGGGAGGAAAAATAATGCAAGGAGACATCTAACTAAAATCAGACTTAAGGACTTTAATAATAATGTGACAGTAAACAAGAACAAAATGCCAACTTTTTTTGAAAATAAAATATCAGAAAAGTGAAACACAATTAAATATCATTCCAACCACTTAAAACGTATAATATTATCTTCTCTGTACTTGCTTTGTCTATCCACAATTCAGAAATGAACTTTTCAAAAAGATGGTGAAAATATTTAATAAATTATGACATACAAGAAACCATGTACATTTAAGATAAAGAGTGAACTTTTGAGGTATGACAATGCTATAAAACCAGCCTTACATTAAGGTCAGTGAAATTAACTGATATTTGAATGGAAACAGCCTTGAATGGCATGCCTGTGTTGCCTTTAGTATAAACAACAGTTTCCTTTCTGTTAATTCATTAAAACCTACTGATGTCATAAATATGGTTGAGCCTCATCTACCTCTAACATTGGCATAATTAAGTCTGCCATAAATATTTCCATTTGCGCTCTTTCATGATTTCCACATTTTTCTGCTTTATGCAAATATTCATAACATTTCCAAAATATCTCTAATGCCATTACAAGATCACGGGCTATTTTCCATGTCATAGGTAGAAATCTTCTAATACCTTGTATGTAGCACAGTTTTACAATTATTTTTAATTAATTTATTTATTTACGTTTGCTTACAGAGGAAATCCGACTGGGCTCAATGGAGGCTCTGGGAGAAAAGCTCCTCTATGCAAATGAATAGTCACAGTAATAGTAGCAATTAGCATAAGGGGAAAAAAGGTAATATATCCAGTGCAGCTGTTATTATATAGACAGCAATATGACCATTTGGTTACAATAGTTGCAATTAACAAACTAAAAAGCAAATATGCTCAGAATAGCAGTTAATATATTGTAGCATAAAGCAGATAAAGGTCATATAGGTGGTAGATGGAGATATGCTTAGAGTACTGAGTCAGTAAGCATAAACCATATACAGTGCTGGTTGAGTTCTGAACAGATACACAATCACATTTTTAGTATCTAAGGCAGTAACTATAAAAAGCCAATAAAGGTCAAATTGATAGTAGGTGAATATGGGCGTAAGGCAGTGTAAGGTAATAGACTTAATTATGAGTGAGAGACTTAATGGAGGATGAGCACCACCATAATATGGTCAGACTGGAGCATACCTACCAATTGTCCAGATTTTTGCAGAATATCCAGATTTTTGGCTCATATCTTTGGTCTGTTCCTCATAACATTTGTGGATTTCTGGCAAATCACTGGGATGATCTGAGGATTGGTGTAACTAAATAATGACATACATTTGAGTTTCAGGCACCAAATCCTTCAAAATGTTATGTTAAAACAAACCATGTTTCTTTAGCAGCTTTCTAAGTTTATTAGAACAATATTTAAAATATGTCCCTAGTTTTGGAACATTGTCCCCCCCCCCATTTTGTCAGGCTTTGTCCAGATTTCTTGCACTAAGAAGTTAAGAGATATGGCCTGGACTTGTGTAGGAGCAGAGCCAATTGCTTGTTAGGTGTTCTACGAGGAGTAGTTTAAATGTGGATAAGTTAGTGGTATTTAGTATGTGCTGAGGGATGGAATTCCAGGACTTGGATATTTTATTGGAGAGTAGAGAATCCTCAAAGCTATTATCGGACTTGCTGACTTTTAGTAGGAGTTTGTCTGAAGATCTTAGGGTTCTGTGGTTTGAGTCAGGCTGTACTGGGTTTTGAGTACAGGACAATTATCTGGTTTGTGGCTGATGGAGTAGGCAATAGTTAGTTGGTTGAATGATAAAAAACTGGGTAAGTCCAGCCACTTAAGATGGTGAAGAGCAGTGCAGTGGTGTGATCTGTAAGGAGGGTTTATTGTAAATCTGGTGATTTCATTATAACAGGTTTCTAGTTTGGTTAGCTAAGTTTTTTTTAGCTTAGTAAGAATGGGAGAGGCATAAAGAAGGCAGGAGAGTAGATGTGCCCTGGCTATGGAATGCCTGGTGGTGTCTGTTAGGTGTGGCTTGACTCTGTGAAATGAACCAAGTTTAAAGTGGATCTCTTTAATGGTTAGAGTTAAGTATTTGTCAGAGAATAGACTGTTGTTGATTGTGACCCTAAGGAGTTTGGTGTGGTCAACAGGATCAATTTGGTGTTGTTGGAAGAATAGATGATAAAGGGGTGAGAATGGTTAGGAGACGTGTTATTTGCGAAGAACGTTAGTTTTGTTTTTTAGTTGTGTGATTTGATGGTCTAAGAGGTAGTTTTCATTGTCTAGGATGGATTTTTGGGTTAGTTCAAAGAGTTATAAAGGGAGGAAGCAGAACAAATGTGGGAGGAGTTATCCGCATATTGGCTGATGGTGGCTTGGTAGGTAGTGGTACAGAGTTTATTTGTGAAGATGGTAAATTGCAATGGACCAAGAATTGAGCCTTGTGGGACACCAACTGTAATGAGTAGAAGAGGAGAGAGTTTGCCATTTAACTGTTTGCTGGCAGTCAGCTAAGTAGTTATGAAACCAACAGAGGGATGGTTGGGTAAGGTGTATGGAGGCTAGTTCATTGAATAGTTTTTGGTGGGATACCATGTCAAATGCCTTAGACATATTAATGAAAATAGATGAGACAAGTTAGCCATTGTTTCTGTGCTGGCTAGGTGTGTTTGTAAAACTTACAAGGGCAGTAATGGTGTTGTGTTTGGGTTTAAAACCCTATTGGGAATTGGATATAGGGTTACTGTTTAGTAGATAGTTGAGGAGTTGTGAGAGTATACATTTGTAAAGCATTTTAGCTAGGGGAGGGAGTATAGCAATTGGCCAGCAGTTAGTGAATTCCGTTGAGGAGCCACCTTTGTGCAAAGGGATGACATAAGACATTTTCAAGAGCTAGCGGATATAGTCCTCAGAGATGGAATGTTTAATTAGGAGAAAGATAGGGTAGGAGATTGGATCTGCTGCATATCTGAGAAATTAATTTGGGAGTAGATCAGCAGCGAGGGTGTGGGTTTTAGTTTGTTTAGTAGTTTTTTAATTCTGCCAGCCTGTGTTTGTTACTGATCCTGTGAAAATGGCTAGGGGAGAATTGTCTTTGTTATTTACTAGGGATAGGATGGGGTTGATGAAGTGTGAGTTAAATTAGGAGGCTATGCTGTCTGTGGCATTTGTGGCTGTGAGAGCTTATTATGGGAGCATATTTACATTACTAATGTGAACAATATTTGATACCTAGAGGTGTCAGTGAGATGTAATAGGGGTATTATGGATATTTCAGAAATTTTATGAAAAATTGAATAAAGGAGAGGTATTTGAAAATCAAGAAAGAGCCCACATCAAAATATTTATGGAAAACTTAATTATGCCAAGGTTAGAGGTAGATGAAACTCAACAAATAACAGTTAAGATGAGATAAAACAGTTATGAATAATCAATCTGCAGGAAAGCCTCCAAGAACAGATAGTATTCCAGCAGAAGTTTGGAAATTAGGAGAGAAGAAAGTGATGAAGATCTGGAAGGTTTTGTATGAGAGTATTTTAAAAGGGGGGAGCACAGACATCATGGATACAAGCTGTGGTGGCTGTATTACCTAAAGACATTTAAAAAAATCAGACTCAGCTTCATATAAACTAATTTAAATTTTAGACTATGATTATGAAGTGTTTATTTCAATACATGCTATAAGAATGGCAAACGCTTTGTTAAAATTCATAGATATGTTTCAAAATTAATTTAACAATAAGGTTAATTAGGAGGATATACACATTTTTGGAGGGAATAATTAAAGTAGGAGGGTTCCTCTTTGATAGGTTGTGTTTGAACAAAGGAGTCATACAGGGGTGTCCTCTTTTCACATTATTTGCATTATATTTAAAGCCATTGGCAAAGAAAAATAAAATATTCAGAAATTTAAGGATATAATTGGTATGGTAATAAAGAAAAGTTGGCTTTATTTGTGGATGATATCTTGTACCTGATAAATCACAAAAAATACATCTTAGTGTTGTGGATAATTTCAAAACAGTTTCAGTTCCTTCTGGTATATAAACTTAATGTTGATAAAGCAAAGGGTACAGCCAAAATTATGTACCCCTACATGAATTGGTTCAGCACTACCATTATTTATGGGGAAATGAGAAGATGGAGTACTAACAGTATGGATTAAAATTCTTCTGTCATGGCAGCCAGTGATATTTGGGAAGAGACTAAACAAAAGATAATACAGAAATTGAGAAACTGGAAGCTCTTATTTATGGATATGGATAGTAAGATACAAGCAGTGAAATGTTTTTAGTTCCTTTAGTTTCATATAGAGGTCAGGCATATTTTTATCAACCAGATGATAAGTTGTAAACAATGATTAATAAAGAGTAGAAATAATTTATCTGGAAAGGAATGAGGGCAAGATTTAAAATGGAGTAAGATGATCTGTTAACAAGGTCATTGAGAATTACTTTAATTAAAAGATATATTTCAGAGCTACACATTTAAGGCTCACATACATAACACAAGCAGAAGGTTATAATTCTGGTGGAAAGGGATGAGGATGGAACAGGGGGAAGTTCAAGAAATAAGTTGTGCGTGGGACAGTAGATGCAAATCCTTAAGGGGAATAACAAGCACTGTGCAGAATATTATGCTCGAAGTCACAGAAAGTGTACTAACCCAACAAGAAAATGGAGAAAGGAGGTTTTGCCAATAACAATGACTACAATTAGCGATATTAAAAATAGGTAGGACGGGGGTGGGATTTACTTGAGAAAACTGACAAAAAAGCAAATATATTGGAACAAATAAAAAAGGGAAAGGTAACAGAATGGGATGAGACCAAGAGATATTTGGCAGAAGATTGTCTTCCATATCAGGGATTGATATCAGAGTACAGGCAAAGTGAAAGAGACAGAATAATCCTTCATAAAGGACCTGTGGTAGAGTTTTTAGTTGAACCAGGAATAGAAGCTGCTGCTAAGAAAGGGATAATTAGTAAGGCAAGTAAAATATTGATTTACAAGTAAAAAAAATCAATCAGACAAAGTTAGAAAATATCATGAAGAGAGACTGGAAAAGCAGTTTACAAGGGAACAATGGGAAGACATATGTAATGCTCACAAGCATACAACAAAGTGCAAGATATTTGCTTGGAAGTGTTTGTATAGGTGTTTTTCCTCCAGTAGACAGTAAATGTTGAAGGTGTGATGGGGAAGAAAGAAGTTTCTGAGAACATATGTTTTGGGTATGTAATGAATTGGCATATTTTAAAAATTTCCTACAGAGTCCTCTGTCACAAGCATTGTGTGAACAAATGTCTGAAAATAAGGAAATTATTATTTTGAGGTGGGACACAGAATCTGAATTGCCAAGTCATGTTAAATTTAATTCTGTTGGCTGCTAAAATTAGCAGAAAGTGAAACTCCAAATCAACTGTATCTGAAGTACTGAAGAACTGGAAGAGAGCTCCTTATAAAAGGGAAGGAGCAAATTGCATAGAAATAAATGGAAATTGTAGGAACAATACATGCAGAATAATGTTTAGAAAGATAAGTGGGGTTTATGGAAAGGTAAGAACAGAGTAAATTATATAATGTTGGACTGATGATAGTTAAAAAGAAATGAGTGATGTCCAATGTATGTAAATGGGAAAAAAAATTATATAGTTTGTTTTCATTTGTTGTAATGTATGTTAACTTATGTCTTATGTGATAATTTAATAAAGGTGTTTAAAAAATAAATACTGATTATTTGTATGCCATTTATTTGTATTGTAATACTTTTTATATTTCTCTAAATATCTCAATAACCAAACAACAAAGACAGAACACCTAATCCTCATATGAAAGCTGATAACAGTATGAAGAAAATGTTGTTGGCAATATGTCTGTTGCTTGGGGTGTTATGGAGATATCATAACCTGTTTATACAACATTACATAATTCATACTTACTGTTGTTATTGTGGCTTACAGTTTTAAATCTAGAATTGAATAAATGCAACTGGGTTAATTTGTGCTTTAACAGTTTCCCATTTACAGTGTTCTAGTAACACGGTTCTAGAAATATGAACATTTATCTAAAGTGCGAGGCAATAACTTCATGTTTTTTCTAAGGCTTAGGCCACACCCACTGGGAGTTAATATACAAAATGAAAAGAACTCCAATGGAATGAGTTAAGAAAAGTCTGCCTTTAATTTATTATATCTGTAAACAGTGTATGTATTAAAGATTTCAGCAATTGATTGCACTCTCATTAATGCAATGCACACATTTATTTTAATTTAGTTTGGGAATTAACCTAATAATATCAAACTGCATTACAACTCATGGAGTTTTACATGATCTCTGCATTTCAGATGGTGACAAATGGCCATTCTGGAAAAAAAAAATCTACATTAAACAAAAGTTTAAAGGGTGTGAACTTAAGTGGTGATTGCACTGTGTGCTAAAAAGGAGAAAACAGTAACAATTTCATTACATTCTATAAACTGTAAGCCATGTTATTTATCTTGTAAACCTTTAAGTGTCATAACTTTTGCAATCATATAAAAGCATAATATAGCAGAACATCAGTTTCAGAACCGCATTAAAATTTAATGGAACACACCATATTAGAGCTGGAAATATTTACTATCATACTGGATGTCATTGAAAGTCACCTGACTGAACAAGGAAATTCAATATCACATTAATATTCATGGATACCACCAGATTAATCACATTCTAATTCATTAGGCTCCCCTTAATTAAGCAGCAAGGACTAGAATATCACATTAAATTATGTAAAACCATTAATATAATTGGGGCAAGTGAGGCTGTAATTAGCCTGGTGCAAAGGAAGCATGCTTCTGAATTGTTTGTAGTCCGTCAACATCATCTTTATTATATACCACCACTTTAATAGAGCAGTACATATTCTAGGCATTTGCTGACAAGTCAATATGCCATGGCTTGTTATGTTCAGAAATGTTTTCCATGTGTCTGGAGTATAATTCTATACATTAAATTTTAAAATAAAGTCATACAGTAATTATGGTAAGATGTAACAACTTGCTGACAGTAGACTTTTTATAGCAGCGAGCAGAACTGAAAAAATAAGATGTACAACACATTTAAATATAAGAAATGTCCATATTAATTGTTATGCTCAGCTACTGATGCGGTTTCCGTATGTGAGGTGTGATATGTACTTTATATTTTGATGCAAACGTTTAGTCTAGCTTAGGGTATATAAGCATATTTATATATATGCGTGTATATGTGTGTGTGTCTGTGTAAATTACAGATAAAAAGCCTAATTATGAGAGCAGATAACAACATAGGTTCATAGGTTCATAGGTTCATGTTTTCATAACATGAAAACTTGTTTTACAAATCTGATGTCTCTGGCTACACTTTGATCTTTGTCCTATGTGTCACAGATTAGTAAAGTAACAAGAATCCAAATTATCTTTCTTTAACATCTGTGGTTACTAGTTATGATTTACAAGATGCATCAGATAAAATGCCAGTTTATAATTTCTTGTCAGATTTGTACTTAGCTCCACATATTCTCTAACTTTTTCTTTTCATATGTGTGTGCATATGTGATGAATACTCAACTAGTTTCATTTTGCAGCATACAGATTATATACACACATATACACACACACACACACACACACACACACACACACACACACACACACACACACACACACACACACACACACACACACACACACACACACACACACACACACACACACACACACACACACACACACACACACACACACACACACACACACACACACACACACAGATATATATATAGGTTCATAAGTTCATGGGTAGGAACTAGGCTATCGACCCTAGGGCCTATACAAGTCTAGCCATAATGATTCCCTGGCTATTGCTTCCCACAAATATTTACTTTCCTGGACTCCTGTCTGGCAGGGCTACTGATGTGATCCCCAGAGTGAATTTCCTATCTCCCATTCAATTGTCAAGGTTTCTCTTGAAGAGGGCCATTGAGGCACTCTGTCTGACATGTATGGGCAGCCTATTCCAGAGCATGGGGAGTCTATGGGTCAGGAACTTATCCCTCAGCATGTTCTATTCATCGTGATGACAAGGTTAAGATCCATGGAGCATGTGGCATGGAGGGATTAGGATTTCCTTAAGTCTAACATGTCCAACAACTCTGGGTTTGACATGGCCTTGTATGTTAGGCAGAGATCACCTCTGAGTAGGCGATATGTGACAGCGTATAGCTAGAGTTTCATTAGAAAGTCAGTATAAGACATCTGCTTTAGGCCTGTGATTCTTTTTGTGAGGTATTTCTGTGGCCTTTCTAGTTGTTGCTGATGTCTTGTGAGGTACATACCAAATGGGGCATTTTATTATATAATGGGTCTAATGAGGGATGAGTACAGAGGGACAATGACCTCCTTTTTTCTGGATGAAAAGCCCTTAGTGATGAGGTGTGCCACATAGAAGGATTTTATAACTGTTGTGGCTATGTGGTTATCAAAGGTGAGACCACTGTCCACCTGTGTCCCTAGGTCTCTTATCACACTTTCAGTGTTTAGTGTACTGCCACCTATGTGGTAGTTTACAGGTATGTGTTTTTTCCCAAAGAGGACAACTATACATTTTTTGGCATTAAGCTTAAGCCCATGGCTCTGGCACTAGGCATCTGTTTCGGTAAGGCCCTTTTGTAGTATAGCCACATCATTTGGGGATTCAGTAATGGCTCCCAGCTTGCAGTCATCTGCGAACTTTGTAAGCCAGAGTCCCTTAGTGTTGGCCTCTACTTCAGAGAAGTAGATGCCAAACAAGAGTGGTCCCGGGACAGAACCCTGCAGTACACCACTTGTCACTTGTCTGTAGATGGATTTGGAGTCGGCTACTTTTACATTGTGTGTTCTGTCAGTAAGCCAGTTTGCAACCCATTGAGTGATGTAAGGATTAATGCCCAGCTTAGTAAGTTTATCTATGATTCCAGAGTGGGGGATAGTGTTAAATGCCTTGGTGAGGTCCAAGTAGGCTGTGTGAACCACCTTACCCTCGTCCATGGCTCTGGAGACTGATTCAAAGAAGTCAATCAGGTTCAGGAGGCAAGATCAGCCCTTTACGAACCCAAACTGGGTGGGGTCTAGTGTTTGAAGGTTGCCAATGTCTTTGTTTATAAGTTCCACGATAATATGTTCCATGGCCTTGCAGATCAGGCTCATCAGACTGATGGGACGGTAGCTCGTGGGATCCAAAGTGGATCCCCCCTTGTGGAGTGTGATGACTGTAGCTGTGCGCCACTCTGTGGGCATGAAGCCTGAGATGAGGCTATGAATAAACATGACAAATAGGTGAGGTGTCACTTCATTTTGTAGTTCATGCAGTACACAGCCCGGGATGCTGTATTCTTGGCTTTGAAGAATGCATTTTTTACCTGAGTGGCCGTGATTAGTGGAAATTGGCATTCTTCGCTATTGAGATGGGCCCTTTAGGGGGTGAGAGAGGGGTGAAGTTGGCACTGAATCGATCTGCAGGATATTGACAATATCCTTGGATCAGTATATCTAGTGCCATTCTGCTGTAGCTCAGAGCAGATCTGAGTATTGCCATTTAGATTCTTGGCATAGCTATAGAATGCCTTGTGGTTGTCTTTGGAATCTTCGGCAATTTTGTTTTTGTAACTAGCTTTGGAAGATTTTATGAAGGATCTCAGTTTTCTTCTGAGACTGGTGAGGGAGTTTTTTGAATCCTAGGTACTTCCTCTTTCCATATTGTTTATGGCAGGGGACCACCAGGTTGGCTTGCTTTTTTTAGAGGACAGCGTCTTGGTTCTATTTGGGATGGCTCGGTCCATGCACAAGTGAATGTGCTCATAGAGCACCTTAGTGTAGGATTCAGCAGTTTAACTTCCAGCTCCCATCTGCATGGGTGTCATGAAGTTTGTTACTTCTGACTTGAGAAGAATGAAGTTGGCTTTGGAGAAGTTTTTACGGAGGTTTCCTTAAAGGGGGTGGGGGTGGGATGTGGATGTTAAGGGTGATTAGCTTATGGTGTGATCTGACCAACAAGGGGGTGACCACTGGTATGTAGTATCAATCTCCCATGTTGGTAATGACCAAGTTTTGAATACTGGTACCCCATAGTTGCTCTAGGGCATTCAAATTTATGAATTCCATGTTCAGTTGAGCAAAGGTGTTGATACAGGTGTAGTTTTCCCAGTTAATTGCAGGGTAGTTGAAATCACCCAGTGTTAGGGTGTTTGGTTGTATCCTAATATTTTTCAGTATGTTTAGGAAGGTGTAGTGAGAATCTTGGGGCATGGTGGGGGATCTGTAGCAAGCCACAATTTGTATTGTAGTCTTACCTAGTGTTATTTGCACCTGGAGAATTTCAGATGCATTGTGTTGGGCAATCAGCCTGGAGGTGTTAATATCCTTGGTGAATATGGACACTCCTCCACCTTTAGTGTTTTGGTCCTAGTTTGGTGGCTGAAAACTGTGATATGAGTTGTAGCCTAGTATTGCAGGGATGGTCTCTGGAGCTTTGAACCAGGTCTCTATTACTGAAAAGATATCGATTTTCTCCATTTTTAGGAGAGCCTCGAGAAAGTGTATCTTGAGGTTTAGACTTCTAGCATTGAGTAGCATTACCTTCAGATTTTTCTTGCTTGTACCCATTATGGTGGTAGTTTTGTCTTTTGAACCTTGTCTAAAAAAGGCACTATAGGGGTGGCAAGAACTTTAGCCAGTAACCTTAATCCCAGGGGTGACAGGTGCAAAACATCTCTTGCAAAGCATCGTGGTTTGTCGATCATGTCATCCCAGGCACACAGATACTGGATCAACTTTGAATGACACCAGAAGCTTAGCCAATTATTGAAGTCAATCATTTTGTCCTTACACTGTGGTATCATTCTGGGCAATGGCAGGATGCTACTCAGGGTTAGGGTCATACCTGCCTGGGATATATGATCTGAGAGCTCTTCCATGTCTCTTTTCATGTAGTCCAGGGAAGTATGTCTCAAGTCATTCACTCCAACATGGACAATGACAGAGTCATATTTGTACCTGTTGTGGAGTGACTTGAGTGCATGCATTATGTGGTGGATCCTGGCACCCGACAGGCAACTAACTGTAATTTTCTCCTTGTTCAGCCTGGTGAGTGGGACATCAGTGTACCTGACTATAGAGTCACCTATGACTAAAGTGTTGGGTACATTGTCTTGTCTTAGGGGCTGCTGTTCAGTGGCACACTGGTGTTGGGAGCTGTGTGATGCTTTGGTTGTGTTTGAGGGTGGTTTTTGTTTGCATTTCAGTTTTGGAGGTCCTTGTTGCTTGGGCAGGTTAATGTTAAGAGTCTCCAAATATCTGGGTTTTGTGTTGCTATGTGTGGGTTTTGGTGGTGTGGGTTTTGAAGGACTATGTGTTGTTTGAGGTGTTGTGTGGGTGTTAACCTTCTCCTCTTGACTGTCTAGCACAATCTTGGCTGGAGAGAACTTTGCTTCCAGTTTGGCTACGTAACTGCATCTCTCGCAGTCTGTAGTGTTCGGTGGTAGGAAGAGAAGGTTGTTTGTGTACATGAGGCAATTGCTGCATTGCCCCAGTATGCCCAGATTCACCAGGTGGACAGGAGAAATCACCGGAAGCTGACCCTTGGACATGCCTGGTTAGGTACTTTCTTTGTGGAGTACAAGAGCTGTTTTCCCTTACTTTTTGACAAGGTTCTTCCAAATATAGGCTGTCTAGTGCCAATGACTATTTTCTCCTTATTACCAAGTAGAGGTGAGTGCTTGTAACAAATTAAGGTTTCCTAGTTCTTTTTAGTGAGCTTTAGAGCAAGTGCTAGTCAAAGGTATACAGATTGTAGTGCTACTGCTAATAAACTAGCTAGTTCTACGGAACATTTTGAAGACCATACTTTCTGGCACCGGGAATAGTTTAACCTTAGCCCTGCAGTGCGCAAATGTGTATTTATACCAGAAAGTTGAAAGGGATAGAAATCAGCCCAAAATGGTCAATAAAATTGCAATTTCAGAGCTAGAAACCACTCCTCTAGAGTTAGATAGGCAGTACAATCCTCCCACTCCCACTGGTAAGTAGTAGGACCTCCTTCTAACATAGCAAGGTCTGCAGAGCTCTGAATACTGAAACTAAAGTCCTGAAACCAGCAAGGCCTCAAAACTGCACTATTCTAGTTAGAAAAGGTGGGAAATTAGCAAACAAGATAGAATTTTTTTGGTTAAATCAGGCTAAACAATGCAGTTATACAGTAAATAAGCATAAGAAGGCTAATGCACTTGAGTGTATAGCCTAGAACAGTAAACTCAGTTAAAACTTTGCAAAATTAGAAATTTGAAAATTTAAATTTTTTAAATAAAGCAAGGCAAGTGCACAACTGGAAAATGACTTACAGGCAGCAATACAGTGAACTAAGTAGCTAGTCTACCTTTTAAGCTTTCTGAGAAGTGCAGGTAATAAAAATGACCAAAATCAGCAAAAATTAGAAAATTCAGCAAAAAGTACTTGCAGTTAGCACAAAAAGTCTCTCTTTCTCATTTCTGATGCTGTAGTAGTCTGCAGGATGCCCAAATATAATCTGCTGATCTAAAACAAGCTCAAACACAGGCAAAGCACATATTTATGCCAGAAAGTTGAAAGGGATAGAAATCAGCCCCAAATGGCCAATAAAATTGCAATTACAGAGCTGGAAACCACTCCTCTAGTACTGGACAGTCAGTACAATGCTCCCACTTTCACTGGTAAGCAGTAGGACCTCCCTCTACCACAGCAAGGTCTGCAGTGCTCTGAACACTGAAACTAAAGTCCTGAAACCAGCAAAACCTGGAAACTGGACTATTCTAATTAGAAAAGGTGGGAAAGTAGCAAACAAGATAGATTTTTTTTTTGGCTAAATCAGGCTAAACAATGCAGTTATACAGTAAATAACACAGAAAGGCTAATGCACTTGAGTGTATAGCCCAGAACAGTATACTCAATTAAAACTTTGCAAAATTCGAAATGTGAAAATGTAAACTTTTTAAATAAAGCAAGGCAAGCGCACAACTGGAAAATGACTTGTAGGCAGAAATACAGTGAAATAAGTAGCTAGCGCGTGTATGTGTGTGTGCGTGTGTTGTGTGTATGAGTGTGTGTGTGTGTGCGTGTGTTGTGTGTATGAGTGTGTGTGTGTGTGTGTGCGTGTGTTTGTGTGGGTGGGTGTGTGCGTGTGTGTATAGGGTAAGGTTTACATGGCAGGAACACAGTGACATACTTATGCTGACTGAACTCCTTGTCTCACTGATTGCTTCTTGCTATTTGTATTGAAAACCACTGACCTTTTTGTTTCCAGTCAGTCCCTTAATATTTATTTTTAATATGCAAAGGTCAGAACCATATTAACTGGGTATCATTTTCTGACATTGTTTTTTCTTCACTCAATTAAAGATTATACAAGGTTATAGATTTTCGTTCTGTGTCAAAATATGAATAGTAACAATTACATTAAACCTGAAGTAACTCATGTGCTAGTAACAGTCATTACAGCATTTAGTTTGAATGTATAATCCCCTGAGCATGAGTTAGACATGAATTTACACAGCATTATTTTGTCCTGCTGCTGTCCAAGATACTTTACAATACTAATTCTTCAGATGTCTTTCCAATTTCTTTGATGTTGAGGATTCTATACGATCTGGTCAGAAATTATATTCTTGTAATTGATGATTTAATTATTAGAGGAATTGATGCTTACATTTGCAGAGAAGATTATTAAATGTAATAGTGTTATCCTTGCCAGAAGCAAAAATAGACAATGTGAGAAAAGTCTTTGTACCACTTAATGTAAAGAAGTATGAATCTGCTTTAACTCTTATTGGTCCAAATCGAGTTTTGGGCACACGTGTTTAGACAGGATGAGATGCACTTGTCATAGTCAGGGAACATAATGTCTGCAGCACATATTTTGCAATATATGAAAAACGCAAGACAGGATTTTTGCCAGGTCAAAAATGTAACAGTTCACATATAGCAACATTCGATGCATCTCTGATGGTTATTAATGGCAGGGGCATTAGTAATAATTTTTTATTGGAAAATTTGTTACATTCCCACAAAATTGATGTTGAGTGATAACGTCAATACTGTAGTATGAGTAACTTTGACAATAAAGAAAACCCTGGAATATATAACAATTGTAGGAGAGTATAGACTACCACAATCAAGTGTTGATGACCTAGAGGAATTCATACATTTCTTGCATGAAACACAGGAGGGAAGAATAATAGTGAATGGGGACTTAAATTTGCCAAAAACAGACTGAAATAATATTGATTCAACAACATTAGTAAGGAACTAACATATGTTCAGGAACAACCTACCACGGAAGGGAGCATTCTAGACATTGTTTATGTTCCTAAAGAAATTACTACTACCTCATGTTAAGTTTTGCTACCACTGATATATAATGATCATGGGGTTATCTTCTTCTTCTTCTTTTGGCTGCTCCCGTTAGGGGTCGCCACAGCAGATCAACTGTTTCCATTTCCTCCTGTTCTCTGCATCTTGCTCTATCACACCAACCACCTGCATATCCTCTCTCACCACATCCATAAACCTTATCTTAGGCCTTCCTCTTTTCTTGTTACCTGGCAGCTTCATCCTTAGCATCTTTTTCCCAATATACTCTGCATCCCTCCTCAGCACATGTCCAAACCAATGTAATCTTGCCTCTCTGGCTTTGTCTCCAAACCTTCCAACCTGGGCTGACCCTCTAATATACTTATTCCTAATCCTGTCCATCCTCCTCACACCCAGTGCAAATCTTAACGTCTTCAACTCTGCCACGTCAAGCTCTGACTCCTGCCTTTTTGTCAATGCCACTGTTTCCAACCCGTATAACATAGCTGGTCTCGCTACCCTCTTGTAGACCTTCCCTTTCACTCTTACTGGTACTTATCTGTCACAAATTACTCCTGACACTCTTCTCCACCCACTCCATCCTGCCTGTACTCTCTTCTTCACCTCTCTTCCACACTCACCATTACTCTGCACTGTTGATCCCAAGTACTTAAACTCATTCACCTTCGCCACCTCTACTCCCTGCATCCTCACCATTCCTCTATCCTTCCTCTCATTCACACACATATATTCACACATATATAATGATCATGGGGTTACAAATATTAAATTTTGATAGATAATATTGTCAAAGAGAAATCTAAATCAATGCACAAATGATGAATAACAGATTATATGAAAACAAAACAGTCACTATGTAAAACTAATTGGGATGATGCCTTTAGCAGGCAAACTGCAGTAGGAATGTAGGAAGCTTTCAAAGAGAAATTGTTTGAATGCAAAATAAATAAATAAATAAAAAATGTGTAATATCAGGATCTAGCCATACATCTGAGGATATGTTTCCATAACAACAGTATACTTGATTAAGGCAAGAAACAAAAAATATAAAAAAAGAGGTCAAACTATGAATTTGAAAACTGAAATAAACAAGCTGAACAGACAATTTAACATAGTGTGTGAGAAGACCAAGATAAAATTGATGAAAATGTACATAAAGATATTGAGGATAATATGAAACCATTTTACAGATACATGCGATGTGGTCGGAGTAAAGACATACAAAGTGATAAATTGTGTGTTAATTCCAAAATTTATTCTCAGACACAATGGTTTACAAATTTATTTTTAAAATTGTATGCAGAGCAGTTTGGAGCCACAAAAGGGTGATAAACTGTTCTAGTAACATGCAGAAAACCTCAGCTAGTGAAATCAAATAGATTATATTGAAAAAGACTTATACAAACTGGACCCCAAACAAAACACAGGGAAGATACAGAGTTAGTAATAATGACCAGAGAACACTTCAGCATGAACTTAAAGTAAGTACTATTACATCGATTTATTAGGTTGTATAAATATTGGGAGATTCCGCAAGACTGCAGACATGCACTTGCTAAACCAATCTTTAAAGGAAAGGGAAGAAAGAGAAACTGAGATTCATACAGACCCATGCATTTAATTTATTGTTTTGGAAAAATAATGGAGAAGGTTATATTGGATAAATTATTGTCAGAATTAGAAAGGTTGAGTTTGAAACCATATATCAGCATGCATATATTTGAAATAGATCTATTGCCACCTGTAACATGATGTTCTATAAGAATATAATAACTACTATGAATGAAAAATTGTGCTGCGATGTAATTTATATAGACATCTTTATCATTTGATAGGGTCGTACATAAACACTGATCAATAAATTAGAACATCTAGTTATTGGTGTATTCTTGATAAGATGGATAGCAGCATGGCTTACTAATAAGATATGGCAAGTAGCATACAGCAATTGGACAGGTGAAATTCAAGGTTATAGTCAATGTGCACCACAGAGCTCAGTCTTGGTCCCATACTTGTTTAGATTTTATCTTTCAGATTTATCTTTTTCATCTGAGGTGCTCTACAGTCTGTATGCAGATTTCTTGAAAATGTATAAACTGATTACATATGTTTTAGAGAGGGCATGTCTGCAAAAGAACTTGAATAAATTGGCCATTTGGGCACAGGAGAATAAAATGATGAAAAATGCATCAAAAACTATGCATATGAGATTTGGGATACTTAAATTGAAAGATGAATATTTAATACAGCATGCAGTAATTGAAACTCGAGATTCATTTAAGAACCTGGGTATATGGGTAGATGGGAAACCTATCAAATAATTGGATAAATTGTTGAATTTCACATGGTCAAACCCATTTCATCAACAATTCAGTCCATCAAAACAAACTTGAAACAAAGTCAACACCCCCATACACTGCAAAACTGCTTTTGCAGGGGGCAAGCCCCCCTGCGCCCCCACACCTCCTGCTAATTATATATACCAACTCCGAGATTGCACAACCGTGGGGAAAAAGGCAAATTTCCTGATCCCTACTGCAATGTGATCTCAGTCAGAACAGTTCAGCAGACTGAATTGTTGATGATATGGGTTCGACCATAAGAAAACTTATCTGTTCAATTATTTGATAGGAATCCAGGCTGATCCTGCTCTGATTTTTCCAAATCATATCAACCAGTTAGTTAATGGTAGTTATAGCACCATAAGTTATATAAAAAGATATATAAGATCTAGAAAATCAGAAATTATGAAATTATTGTTTGTTAGTTACATTAGACCCAAACTTGAGTATGGAATATCAATATGGAAACCTTATAAGAAAACAAGCATGAGTAAACTGGTAAGATTATAGTGGAAATATACCAAAGGCATTCATGGATGTAAAAGGTTATTAAGAAAAGTTATTAACAAAGGCTAAAATATCTGAACTTGTTCATGTATGCAGGGCATTTAGAATCATCTACCTTTGGGAATGTTTTTGGTTATCAAAAAGTAGTAGAGAATCATCAGACAACCCATGCAAACGATTCTATAGGAATGAAAAGTGTACTAAATGGTTCTTTGATAGTGTAGGTGATGCATGGGATATATTACAGTTTACAGTAAAGCAAGCACTAGTTTTGATGTTTTTAATAACAACCTGGACACTTATTATGGGAATAACTGTTGTGGTATATTGTCAGGCTAGAAGTGCATTACTGCCAGTGCCTGAAATATTTGCATGTATGTATGCATGTATATATGTGCATAACTGCACTGTGTTTTATAAAAATTTTAGCTTACATTTTGTATATATTTTTTTCTAAATGCAGTCTTGCTGGCTCTTTTAATATTACCCTATCTGCATTCAGTCTTACAATTATGTTCTGAATTTTGCTGTGTAATCATTTTGTACATAATATCGTTGATTGAAAGACTATGATGTATTTTCTGCTCTTTGAACTCATGTCATGGCTGAAAAGGGTCAACTGACTAGTCCACTTACCAGGTGAATAAATAATAAATAAATACAAATTAAATAAATAATTCTAAACAGTATACAAAAATATTGTTCTTTTAATGAATGGGTTTCAGATTTAACACAGCTTTGATGGTAATATGTTTATTTAAAGTAGAGAAATTGTCTTCTAGGTGTAGTTGACATTCAATTTTTTCTGGACCAGCTGTGCATCAAAATCTCCTCCTCCACTATCCAAAGATATGCGATCTAGTACATACTAGTTAAATTTCATAAAATTGTGGCATTCTAAGCAATGCTTGGTCAAAGAACATTATGTCATTCTTTTTCTATTTTAGGACATTTTCATAAATTTTGTTGTGACATTTTATGAAACATCTTAACCATGTAGAACATCACATTACAGAGCTCCTTGTAATTATAAAACACCATCCTTACTGGTGATCTTTTCTGAATTTTATTATTTTTTTACGGTAGTCTCAGAAAAAAATAAATGGTCCTTTAGCCAGATCAGATAGAGTAGACCTGAGTCTGAGTTTAATAAGCCTGACAAGTATTTTATAGCCATGACAATGAAATGTAGAAGTATGTCAGGGAGATCTTTTTTTATATTTTTGGATTTCTTTTGTCCCAGTTGTCTGTCAATTATAAGCCCCCTCCTGAGCATCCCTTTCTTTCCCCATCAACAAGACAAGTGTCAGCTGGGATAGGCTTCCATTTAGTCTGCCACCAGAGGATAGTAGATCATTTTCCTTGTTTTTGCACCATCAGCCTATATGCACTCAACAATGCACCCTGGGGGAAGGGGGTCAAGCAATATGCTGACATCAGGATCTAATTTCTTACTTTCACAAGGGTTGTTTCCTTTAAGCATCCCTGACCTCTCCACTGAAGCATGAATTCTGTTTCCTCCAATCTCTACCAAATCCACATACACAACCCTCCCCACTTCCTGAAAAGGTTGAGCAGACCATTCCCATTCATTTCTCTCCCTTCCTGTATGGCTCATCTAGGGCAACTAATCAAACCCTGATCACAAGTAACCTGAAGGGATGCATGCATCCGTGTCATAGAGCTGGGTACCTCAAGGTGAATTAAATTTAGAAAGTTAATGTTCTTTAGAAAAGTAACTATTGAAAAATAAGGGGCACAAGTGAACTACAGAAGGGTGATAATTTAGAGGTGATGCAAAATATCACAATTTATACAAAGAAGGTTTTAGATAATGTGCAAGGATTGCTGGGGTCCCATTTAACCTAATGACTTTTATTGTTCCACCCATAGTCTACTGCAGATGATCTTAACACTACCTGGTAGACTCATATTAAGTTAAAGTGATTTAAATTTAAAACTAAATATTTTTGCAGGAAGGATACAGCTCCCTGTGGCTCCCATTGTCAGGCTCTGCTTCTCACATCCCTGCTCTCTAAATATAGCACTTTTGGGACATACTATCTTTGGCAAAGGGAAATGTATTTTCCTTTTCTTTGAGCTCATAAAATCTCAGAGGTGGAATACATATAAATTGGTGGTGGGTGTATGTAGGCCTATACAATTTATGTTTTAGCATATACTTTTTAAAAATAATTTATTTTCACAAATAGATGAGGTAAAGACAATCTGATCCATAACTTTCTCAGCAATTGGGGCTACCTCAGCTTCTGATGTGTTAATGTCATCTGTCACACAGTGTGTACCCTACCACCCAGCTTGGGCATTTCATCTCCACCGCCTCAAGCTTTCTCAGCTCTGTTGCCTTCACTGTCCATGTTTCTATGAAATACAGAGGTACTGATTGCATGAGTGTTTTGTATATCTGACTTTTCAGCTATTGTTTGCATTCTGCTTTCACAATTGACTTCTGCAATTTTTGCCATCTAGACATAGCAGATATGATTCTGGTTTGTCTTCCTCACTTAGACATCCCTTCTACTCAGCTACACCTCATATTTACGCGAAGCTGTTAACGTGTTCCACCAATTCCTCTCTGTCTCACTTTTCAGCTTCTACTGATTTCCCCATTTATTACCATGATCACTGGAGTCTTATAGTACAGAGTACAAATTATCAAGCTGACAAGCCAAAGAAACCCAAGAGCAGTGAAAGGCAGAATATCTAAGAGATATTAATGTAACTGATGTGCTTTTTTCAGGGGACTCTAGCCACCATTACCACAATGCAGGCACTTTGTCAACAAAAAGTAAGAACTTCAAGACTGTACCAAATACAAGTAAGGAAAATATGAGTTTTAAAGTAAAAACATTTGTGTTTTAATTCAAGGTTGTATAACCTAAATGATGGTATAATAAGAGAATGGACATGAGGAGGAAATTCTCCACATTGCTGGGTACTTGGGAGTGTATTTTCAGAAAACACTGGAACTTACTCTGCTGTTTTAATAGGGTTTCTTGCATGTGTGTATCACTATTTCATATATCATTTGCTCATTATCTGACTGGGCTCCCAGTGACTTGTTTCTATGGGAAATGTCACTGTGGAAGCCACACTGTCAATACTAAATACACAGCCTAGGCAGATTAGTCAGCATGACTGTCTCGATTACTGACCATCACTTTTCTCTTCTTGGCAGTGACCAGTTAGTCAGGTAAAGTCATTAATTAGCTTCTGTAACCCACTGATACACTGACCATGGTGAAAGTGTGCAAGGTGTGCAGCATTTTGCATTTGGCATTTTTTTGAAGAAATGTAGTTCATAGGTAGGTACTAGGCTATCTGAGGATAGTCATGTCTCCTCTGCACTGGTTTGGCACAAGTAGTACTATTCTGTGCTCAAGCAACACTTTACTCATCTCCAGAGTGTGAATCTATTTAGTCATGAATTTAACGCACACGCTTCTAATTGCAGGTTTTGTTCAGGACTTCAGGATTTCTATATGTTAAATAGCACTTATTAATTTATTTATTGACCAAGAGACCAGTAAAGTCACAAATGGATGCCTTCATACATATATTAGAATTGTGGCTAGAACCTTATATGAACAATGTAAGTAAAATAGCAGAAATATTAAACAGTAGACAAGTTTTAAAAGGGTACAGCTTGATAATTTAAAATGTGGGTATTTCAGAATTATCCTAAGTTTTCTGAACAACGTATTTTACGGAAACATTTATTAACTAATCTTGCACACCCTGATAGGTTTGCATTCTTCAAGTGATAAAACCAATCCTTCACCTAAGTATGTTGCTTAGCATGTAAATAATAAAAAAAACAAACTATCATCATCTGAACTGATTTGTTTTAAACGTTCTAGAGATGGATTTGTGACATAGAGGATTATGATCAGGTCACTGATCATAACTTGCTTATTATATGTTCAAGATACAGATGCCAAGAGATTCACCTCGAGAGAGAAGCTCAACATGTGAATCCTGGCATCCATGACAGGAACACATAATTAAAGGTTACACTCAGAAACCCATGTTCTACTAGTTATAGTAAAAAGGAAGCAGGAAAAAAGTGTTAAGTGCTTTGCCAGCTTTCAAAACCATAAAACACCCGAGGAATGCTAAAAATCACTGAGAAACTTCCAAAAATAACGAATGGCAAGCAATAAAAATAATCCATTTATTCTATTTTACTAAAGCGCTTTTCGTACGTAGCATGTACGAACTTCATCAGAAAAAGGAACAGAAAATTAAAGTGCTATATAAATACGAAACACTCAACGTCAGCTGATACATCAATTAAACTCATTAAAGACATGTTACTGAATCAAAAAAGCTTAATATATGAAATTAAGTTTAGCACTGTATTACGGATATTAAATGCAGCACAAATATACCAAAACATATTAGTATAACCCACTTATAAAAACAATTTATATTAAAAATAACTAAATAATTATGTTACAGATATTAAAACGGCAACAACATTTTATAAGTCATGAATTACTTATAAAAAATATATACACTAAGATCTAAATGTGTGTGAATAAATAAATGAATTAATAAATTAATAAATTAATAAATTGATAAGTTAATAATAATACTACCGTATAACATTAATCCTATAGAATTCCTATCTACTAAGACTTTTAAGTTTTAATAAGGCCATTATAGAACACATGTCATTTAAACCTGGCCAATTATATGAATACAATCTAATCTGCCAAAGTAATTCTAACTTCTTTAATTCAATTTCTATGGGGCCACCCCTAATATTAGGTATTAGTTGATCTAATACCCAAAATTTAAAAGTATGTGCGGGGTATTCAGAAACATGCTTAGCCAATGCATTATCTAATTTAGATTTTTTTATGTTGTAAATGTGTTCGTAGATTCTGTCTCTTAATCTATGGAACAGTTTTACCTACATAATAACATGGACAAAACTGGCATGTGGCTAAGTAAATGACCATTTTGGAATTACAATTATTTCTATACTTACTTTTTATATCAAAATTATTAATAGTAATAGAATTACTCACAAAAATGAATTTACAGTAAGGACAGGGACCACAACTGTGCATTCTTTTATTAGTAACCTTATGCTTGGTATTATTAATGCCCTCCAGTAATTGCTTGAAGTTTCTATCCCTTCTTAATGTAAATCTTGGTGCTTTACCTACTTTATCTACTAATTCCTTGTTTTCTCTTATAATGTTCCAATTCTTGGATACAATTCCCTTTATAAAATAAAAATCAAAATTAAAAGTTAGAATCAAACTATATTCAAAGGGAGACGTTATTCTTTTCTCCTTACCATTAATTAATAGATTTGCTGTATCACAAAGGGAATTCTCTAATCCATTAATTGATGTCTCCAAACTTTGTATTTCACTAAGTCCTTTAACAATTGGTTTATAAATACCCCTATGTCTCTTATCATAGATTTCATCTAATATATTATCTAGGAATCCCATTGGATATGCTCTTCTAAGGAACATGTCCTTTAAGTTCCTACATTCCTCATAAAAGTCATCATCTCTTGTAATCATCCGTGCAGCCCTTACTAACTGTCCTTTCACCACGGACTTTTTTTGAAACATAGGGTGAGCACTGGAAAAATGTAAGAAGGTATTAGAATAGGATGGTTTTCTATATATCTTAGTTTCATATTTTTTGTCTTGATTGTTTTTAATTAAGAGCACATCCAAGTAGGCAATCTGTTTTTCCTCAAAATTGAATGTAAAATGAAGGAAATCAGTACTAGTGTTAAAATATTTAACAAGATCTTCTGCCATATTAAGGTCTCCCTTCAATAGAATAAATATATCATCTAGATATCGGGTATAATAGGTAATTTGGGAATTGATGCGCTCATTACCAAACACGAAATTCTTTTCCCAATAGCTCATAACCAAATTAGCAAAGCTTGACCCACAGGGTGAGCCCATAGCCACTCCGCTCTTTTGGTGAAAGAAATTATTTTTAAAGGTAATATAATTGTGTGTTAGAACTATATTCAATAGTTCTTCAACTAGAAATAGATCCGATAGAGATGCACCTTTATCTTTTAGAGTCAAAATTACCCATTCAATACCCAGATCTTGTGGTATAGAGGTATAGAGGTCTTTCACATCAACTGTGAGTAGATTAAACTGTTCATTAAAATTAATCTCATTGATTTTCTGTAAAAAGGACCAGGAATCTTTACATATACATGATTCAAGATTAACATATTCTTTAAGTATTCCATCAACTACTTTCGCACAGGCATATGTTGCACTATTCCTACCATTAACTATGGGCCTGAAAGGTGGGTTAATCAGGTCTTTGTGAATTTTTGGCACACCAAAAATAATTGGAGCTATGGGGGAAGGCATAATTAAATAATTATATAAATCCATATCTATCTTCTGTTCAATAAATAGGTAATTTATATAAATTTTAATTCTGTTAATAGCCTGATTATATTCATTCAAAGAAGCATGTGCATAGGACTCAGATGACAACATTAGTTCAGTTTTATTTTCATAGTCTATCTGGTCCATGAAGACCAGACCACCACCCTTATCTGGCTTCATAATATGCACTCTAGCCTCTTTCAAATATTGTATCCATTTAAGTTCGCCATCTGTGAGATTATTTCTACCACCATCATTTCTTCCTATATGCTGCATATATCTAAAATCAAGCTCACATATCTTTTCAAATTTGTGCAATGAATTATGTAATGGTGGATTGTAAGTGCTGGTGATTTTATACTGGTTCCCATTCATTCTATCAGCATCCCCTAAAAGGAATGCCAGATTAAGTTTCCGCACATACATTTTCAGGTCTACAATACAATTTGTAATATCCAAATTCTTTGTAGGTATAAAAGTGAGGCCCTTCGCCAAAAGGTTAGCCAAATCCACAGGAACAAAAACAGAGGAATAATTATAAATGGAAAAGTTACCCTCAGAGTTCTTAATAATCAGTGGAAGTGATTCTGGAACCCCAAGTTCTATTTCCATTTGTTGTATTTCTTCTTCTGGTTCCACTTGCCATATGTTCTCCCCCTCGGAAAACCCTGTTGTTTAGATCCTCCTTGACTGTTATTAGTTTGGGAATTAGATTTAAATTGATTTTGTAAACGTTCACTTCTCCGAGGTCCCTCTTCATTAATAACAAATTAATGCTGTCAGGAAAGCAGTGTAACACAGTCCTTAATGATTACACTCACCTTGTTATTCCTCTCATATGTCCAGATTTTTGCCTTATATGTATAGTCTTTATTAAATATTTGTTTTTTGGACAGACCACTGAGGACTGACATCACCAAATGACAGATATTTGAGTTTCACACTTTGTATTCTATAGATAAAGTGAGCACACATCCTGTTATTCTAGTTACCTTCTACCTGTACAACATGAACACATTACCTATATAGACAGCAGGCAGAAACAAATCTGCTTTTTCTTCTGCACTGTATTTGCTGATCAGTACTGGCAGAATTAGCTGCCTAGTGCAAGGCCTGGAGCTATAGTAGTGCTTAAATAATGTATTTTTCTGTTTTAAATATTAAAACAAAAGCACTAATTATGTTTCCAGTGTATTTTTTGTTTTTTCTACACTGTGGAGTGGAACTTTTGTCAGAGTGTCTGTGGTAAACATACTTTTTGTTAATTCTTTAGTGTTTTTTTTTTTTTTTTGGTTCTTTGTTTGGTTTGAATTTGAACAAAGTCCTAAGCACTCTCCAACCCACCACACTGCAGCAAAGAATTGAGCCACTTAAAAACATAAACATGACTCCAAGGGTAAACAAAATAGGAAAAATACTGAGAAAGAAAGGAATACTGCCAGTACTTCCTGCTAGAACTGAGGAATTATTCAGATGACAGGGAAAAACATGCACCTGTATTTCTAGATGAAGAGGCCTCACCTTCAAATCAAACTAATAAAGTATGTTATGCTGACTTCACTAACTTGCAGATGCACCATACAGACATTAGGAAGGTTCAGTGGGAAGTTAAAACACTAAGCAGAGTTAGATAGGACACAGAAAGAATAGATGTAAAACCAAAGGAGCAGAACAGCTGAACTATATTCTACTACTCTGAGCTATGAAATTACCTGCTCTATATGGTAACAGGAGAGAGAGAGAGACAATGGATACTGATCCAGTTGTTATGTGGAAGAATGTTTAGAACACTTGAAATGAAGTTAGAAAACATATCCACATTCTGAATGGTCATTTAGGGATGTAGAAGATGAAACTTAATGTTTTAGCCAGATTTTACTGCCCTAATATTATGAGGGGAAGAGAGAACCCTTTCACAGTCTACCAAGAGTGTCAAAGATTCACATCCAATCCAGGATTTAACATTCTAATACCCTTACCAGTTGTGGATCCCCCTTTTAAATGCATAGCAATAAAAAAATCTGATTACACTTGTAAAAATGGGCCATATATATTCTAGTAGTTATTGATTGCACAACAAAGATTCCTTGAGGCAGTATATCCATGATGAGGCAATGTCAAAAACATAGCAAAACAACTAGCACTGATTTTTCTAAGGTAGAATTTCTCTAAGAGGCTCTAACCTACAAGAAAATCCTGATTATGTCCAGAGTAATGCAAAACCCCTGTCACTTTTTAAGAGAATCAGCTAAGAATTTCTGTCTAACATCTGAAACAGATGTTTAAGTTGAGGGTTTTATTAAAGCTTAATCTATGTTATGGAACTATACAGATGTAGACAGGATGAATTGCAAATAACTATTACCTTATCTTTTCCTTGCTGTAAGAGAACTTCTCTAAATCTCAGCTGTATTCATACAATTTGAACTGCTGTATAGCAGACTTCCCTGATAACTACTAGAAATAGCCAAAGAAGCATGGCAGGAGGGAAGCATGCTTTTTAAAAGCATGATTGAACGATTGTTGAGACCTATAAGACAACTTAAGAACTTTAATGCCTGTAGTAAGAGAATATATGGATACAACTCAGAAGGCACAGCAGTGATCATATAATAGAAATACTCATATTATATAATTCTAACCAGGAGATGCAGTTATTATGTTAAGTTCCACTGCTAAAAATAAGTTTGTTACAAAGTGGCAAAACCCTTTTGAAAGTGTAGTAAAGTAAGTGAACTATAAGGTGAGACAGTGGACAAAGGACACCAGAATAGTTATGGTCATAAATGTTTGAAAACTGCAGAGAATGAAGTTTCTGTAAAACGTTTGTCATGCTCATGACATGTCCTGTCCAGGAGAGACACTATCAATGTTTCAAAGACAGGAAGCTGAAGAATTTATACTTTGGAATAAGGACATACACAGAGTGTTATCTGACAGAACCAATTTATTGGAATCATCCCTGGTGAAAAGGTATATTTGAATCCACACAAGATAGAAGAATCCCAAAGTTATGCAGTCAGGAAAGAAGTATAGAAAAAGCTTAACCTTGGGGTCATTGAGGAATGGCAAAGTAAAGGGACATTGTTATTATTCTGATTCATAGGCCTAGTGGGTTTATGAGGTTTTTAATGTATTGAAGGCATTGAAAAGCATCTCCACATTTGATTCCTAGCCCTTAACCCATGTATTGCAAAACTGGCAAGGCTAGCTTTTTGTTCACTCTAGATATGATCAAAGGCTGTTCTTTGTGAAACATGGTTAAAAAACAATGACTGTAAACCAGGTCTGTGACAGAATAAATGTTTTTACTTTAAGAGACATTCAATCAGGTAGAGATGTTATGATAGGGATTAAAGATTCTTATGACACCTGTGATTATTACATGTTTGATGATAATACCAGTACTGTACATTGTGTAACTTTGACAAAGAGAACCCTGGAAGTAATAGCTACTGTTGGAGTGGGATGGGTAAGGGCCAATCGATAACCAAATGGGATAGGTTATTTTAAGCACAGAAGTGGAAATTGGATAGTCTTAAAATGGCCCTAAAAGACACCTAGCCTAATACTTACTTATGAATGTATAGATCAAAGTCATGTGTTGATGCCCTAGAGGAATTCTTACACTTCTTGTATGAAACACAGGCAGGACAAATAATAGTGCCTGGGACTTTAATTATATTGATTCAGCAACATTGGTAAGGGAATAATTTACATTGTATGTACAGGAACAACAATTGCTTCAGACTGAAAAAAACTACCAGGGAATGGAACATTTTTGTGTTCCTAAGGAAATGAGTGTCACTTCATTCTAAATTTTACTGCAATTGATGTACAGTTATCACAGTGTTATAAAGGTTAAATTACTACTATATAATTCTGCCAGAATGAAAGCTAAGCCATTGCTCAGAAATTTAGCAACAGGCTATATGGAAGCAAAACAGTCACCATGTAAATCTAATTCGAGTGTTACCTTTAGTGGCAAAACTGGAGAAGTAATGCAGCAAGTTTTGAAAGAAAAATTGCGTGAATGCACAAAATAAAAAAAATGTTTAACATCATGATCTAGGCACACAAGGTCAGGAGGATATATTTCCATAAGAACAAGATAGGAGACAAAAAATATAAGAAATGGAAATTAAATTTTTTAAAACTGAAATAAATAATCTGAACAGGCAAATTAAACATAATATGAGACAAGATCAAGAAAAAAATCGAAGAAAATGTATCTAAAGATATTGAACATAACAGGAAACTATTTTATTGATGCATAAGATGTAGCTGGAATAAAGGAATACAAATTGGTAAACTGCATATAGATTCTAAAATTTATTCTTAAACACAACAGATTATAACTACATTTACAACATCGTATACAAAACAGTTTAATTCCACAACGAGGGTAATACATTTTCCTAGTAACATCCAGGTAACCACAGATTTTGAAATTAAATTATGATGAAAAGAATTGGACACCAAAAAAACACAGGGAGACAGAATAAGTAATAATAAGCTGAGAACACTTCACTAAAAACTTTCAGTGCCAACTTATCTGTTATTGTGTAGGGAATGCAACTATGGGGGAGATTTCCAAAGATTGGAGACATGCAATTCTTAAACTTATTTTTAAGGGAAACATGAACAGGATAAATCTAGAGATATACAGACCCATAAGTTCACTTTCCTGTTGTGGAAAATAATTGGTTTAATTTTTGTCAGAAATGGAAAGTTTGGATATTGAAATTGAAAATACATATCATTAGCATATGTTGAAAACAGATCTATAATCACACACAGCATGATAAAAATATAACATACAGACTTAATTTCGACACAGGGTCCTACACAAAACACTGACCAATAAATTACAACAACTACGTATTGATATAATCTTGATAAGATAGATAGCTGCATGGCTTACAAATAGGACATTGTAAACATCATACAAAATTTGGACAGATGAAATTCGAGGTTATAGTCAGGGTGTCCCACAGGGCTCTGTCCTCAGCAAATGCCTGTTTAGATTGTATCTTTCAGATCTATCTTTTTCATCTGAGATGTTTTACAGTCTGTATGCAGATGACTTGAAAATGGGTAAACTGACTACATATGTTAAAAATAGGGCAGGTCTACAAAATAAATTGACTAAACTGACCATTTGGTCAAAAAAGAATAATATGCTGATAAATACTTAAAATCTAAGCATACAAGATTTGGGAGACATGGACTGAAGGGTGAATATTTAATACAGCACACAGTGATTGGAACTGTAGATTCATTTAAGGATCTAGGTATATGGATAGTTTCAGATATAAGTTTTTCCAATCATATCAACCAGTTGATTAATAACAGTTATAGAACTATAGGCTTTATAAAACGTTGTATAATGTATAGAAAATTAGAAATGATGGAAATTGGAAATAGCACAGCAGAAAAATACCAATGGCATCCATGGGTTTGAACATTTAAGTTAAGACTAAAATACCTGAACCTGAAATGGTCTTTTACATATATTTAAGAGGAGACTTTATTCAAGTATGTGAGGCATTTAGAAACAACTACCTCCAAGAATGTTTGGGGTTATTAAAAAGTAGAAGAGAATCGTCAGACAACCTGTATATGATTATATAGGAATGAGATATATACTATTTCATTATCTGCAAGAGTAGCTGATGTATGGAATACAGTACCAAATTCTATTAAAGAGGAAATAAAATCAAATGTTATTATCTTTGGAGCTTTTTCTTCAGGACTCTTCTGAAAATAGGATCCCAAACAATCAGACTTTCCCGGTAATCAAACATCACTCAATCAATAAACAAACAAAATAAATCAATAAAACAAGCACTAGTTTAAATATTTTTTTAAGAACAACCTGGGCACTCATTATAGGAATAACTGTTTTAGTATATTGGCAGTATTAAAGGGCATTATTGGCCATGTATGAAATATTTGTATGTATGTATATATATATATATATATATATATATATATATATATATATATATATATATGAAGACTACTGACAGATTCAACTAGCCTAAAAAATACAAAACAGATGGCATTCTTTATATTTAATTAACTCTTCCACTATAGATTTGTGAATTTTGGTCTTCAAAGAGCATCCATACAATTTGCCAGACATACTATAACCTTCCTGCCTGACATATTATTCCCTGAAAACTTGGTGAAAGTCCAAGCCATTCCATATTCTTTTCATAAAGACTGATTTACTACTAATCCAACTAAATATGAGGATATGGTGCAAACTCATTATATGGGACATATCATAAGTAGTGAGATTATGAAGCTTCAAGCTGATGATGTTTAGGAAGTCTAGAACTGGCTAAGGCCAACTACAAGGTCCACATGTGCAGATGTCACACACAGGTATTTTTATGGGCAGACCACTGGAGCCACAAATATAAATTGTTAAGTCCTGGTTAGAATCTGGTACACACAGTGTTAATAAATGTTTAGAGATTTTAATGATGGACTGACTTAACAGGATACTTCTGTATAGTTTAAAAATATGGGTGTTTCAAAGCAATACCATCTGAGGAAATGTTTGCCTTAGTAAAATGTCTACTAGTACATAAAAATGCAAACCCTAAGTCTGACTTATATACACCCAGGATTAACAGTAATTCATCACCTAAATATGTGACTTTACCTGCCAACAGGCAGAATACAGATTTAAGTGTGCTAAGAAAGGCCCAATAGCAATGTGGTTTACAGTTAATAGCATTAACCTTATACCTGTAAAACCCAGTCGAACTGTTATTAAGCAACTACTTGAAAGTGTGGCTATGGACAGTAACAATATTCACTTACATGCTAAAACAGTAAAATCAGCTGTCATTGTGTTGTGTTAAAGTTGTCAAATGTAATGTTACTGTACAAGTAAAGTCTTACAAGGATTATTAGCCTCAGTTAGCATGATTATCTTTGTTAGACCACTTGTGTAAGCACAAAGCTGCTTGAACACAGAATATTGTAGAACAAGTAATATGTGCTTAGGGTTAGGTTAAGGACTACCCTATAACCCAAGAAGAAATGCTGGCTAGGTAAATACAATACCAAGTAGGTTTACTGCCTAACCTAACTCATAATATGAAAAAACAAAGATTTTCTGTAATTCAAAGAAATCTGGAAATGGAGTGTGGGGGACTACAGCCAGAGGTACTGCCAGAAACACATAGCCCCAGTAGAGAAAAAGCCGTTGAATTAGATAACTCTAAAATGCACTAATGTTTAGGACTGGGTGGAAGGAATGGACAAATCTGAGTATTACCAAAAAGGCTCTAGTAAATGAAACTACAGAAAAAGGTAGTAGAGAGTTTACTAGGAAATGTCTTAAGCTTACCCTACAATGGGTTCTTCAAGTTAAATAATGAAAAAAGATCATTTGTGAAACTACAATATGGACCCTGTAATAGACTCAGTAGGAACAAATTAATACCCAAGAGAGAAGAAAACAATCTTTGTAAACTTCTAATACTAGAGGAATTAGACCAAGAATAAATAGCTGTGCCTGTTTTTGTAGAGGAAAAGGCTATAGCCTCCATTTAATTTCAGAACAGTGATAACATTAATAGTTATATAGCTGGCTTTCAGAAAAATAAAATTCAAACTAGCTCTCTCACTCCACAGATGACAGGTGACCATTTAAAAATGAAAATGGAAAAAAAAAAAAAAATATATATATATATATATATATATATATATATATATATATATATATATATCAAATGACATAGTTATTAAAACAATTACTTTAATTCTAATAGGAATTAAAAGAGGTTTAGCACTTTCATTTCAGTAATACAATATAATACAATTATACAAAACTAAAATTAATTATTCCCTTTCATAGTTTTTAGTTTGTCACATGACTGAAAGAAACAAATGTAGTCAACTTTCTCACAATAACAAAAATAAAACATTCATCATGCAAAACACTATAAAACTAGTACAAAAAACACATAGCTGATTCAACACGGGAATCACAGTAAATACTTTGTCCATCACAAACCTAAAGCTGTATCAGCTGAAGTAAACATTTGATGATAATATGTTTGCTCAGGTTAGGTGAAATGGTAGAATTCAAATTCAATTGTCAAATCAGTCATCTCTTTTCCAATGTACTATTGCACCCCCTATCAGTCTTACTTTACCTTTTCTAGCACACCAAGAACTGTACTTATTTCACTTTGTGCAGACTAATGTATGCTTGTACAAAGCATTTTTCCTCCTTTTGTTTTATAACACAGCAGCATCTATAAAACTGTTGTAGCAGCTCTTTGTGGTTTTACTGTCTTTGTTTTCTCTATATATGATATCTCTATCTATATCTACCTATATGGTATATCTACATAGGGATTGTTATATACAGTAGCTGCAAAAAACAAATTTAAACATTCCAAGCAGTCTGGTAAAATGTTTGTTTAAAGACCAGCCATCACTTTTTTCCAACATATATTTCAAATTTATCCCACTTCCCCATAAGAATACTGACTTCTAATTAATCCTTATTCATTTAAAAAATGTTCAGTAAGAACATATCTTAAACTGAGCCAGAGAAACTATAACAAAAGTAGAACAAGAAACAAATAAACAGAATAACCCAGCTTCATGCCCATAATTTTAATTAACAACTGATGTACTATATGGGATAACCAAAAAAGACAGCAGTTACTGAGCCAATGATCAGTACCAAAGCTTTTCAGAGCATGTAGTCATATCCTGGGTGGACATTTGAGAATAGATTAGACAAATTCTAGAGTTCTAGTTATATTTAACTGGCCAAGGGTCATGAAGGAAAGGGCAATTACTGTGTAGCCTGTACAGCCTGCTAAGAAACATATTAAGAACCCTCCGTTCCTCAGAGAAAACACTCCTTTTTGTATCCAAATCCAGTAATACAGCTGGAGACTCATACTTCTATTGCATCGGAAAAACAATGGAACAGAATCCTACACTCACTAAGACAAATAAAATGCCCCACAATCAAACGTGAGATAAAAAACATACCCAACATCCACATGACTTTGCCCACGCATACCCCCAGGATATTCAAAATCAGAAACATTGCTGATAACATACCATCTTGAAAGGATAGCTCACCAAGCTATCCCACAAAGATTTGATCACTTTATCTAAGAAATCTTTCAACTGTCCCATGCAGTTTATACCAGTCTACACTTCTATCATCCTGTTTCAATTATTTCCGTCACATACCCAAGTATACCAATTTCTGCAGCTCACCTTCTCTTGCCATTCCCTGTCTCTCCTCCAGTGGTGATTGGTGACTTCAAATTCAAGGAGGGCTGCAGGAGACAGCTGAATGGGTGTGGCCAATGTGAAGGGGTGTGGCCAACTAGAAAGGGGTGGAGCTATGCTCAAAACCACAACAACTGGAACTTTAAATATGCTGCCCTGGGTACCAAACAGTCATTACGAGAGTCCAATCAAGACAAAATGAAGTGTAGAAGAAAAAAATATTTCAATGCATTGGCTACATGACAACTTACTTAATATCCAGATGGAAACAGGTTGTGAGGCATGAAAAAATAAATTACTTTTTAAATACATTACTGGAATGCCAGTCAAAATCAAGTATAAAAAACAAGCAGCACTCAATTCAAACCACTACTCCTTGCACTGCAGTTCTAATTATAATTTATATTCAGCTTTATAAAATTACCAAGTAACATGCTGAAAGTAGCAATCTCTGTGATAGCCCCATTTGTAAAAATTTTTCTTATCCAAAAAAGACCTGCTGCCTGACACAGCTATCTACTTGTTTCATGGGGAAGACATGATCAAAGTAAAAAAATGAACAGCAAACACGAAACAAGCTCAAGATAAATTGCTTAAAGGATTCCTGCACAAGTTATGGACCACACATGATAGATTGGCATTCTGTTTATTTTACGGGTAAGCCTGCAAAGATGACTGCAAGTCTCCAATAAATATAATGAGCTTCTGAAAATACTGTAATCCTGTCCTTTTATTACAAATACTGTCATATGCATTTCAGTACCCAGGGCTTATACATTATCTAGTTATGTAAATATTCTCTACATGGCAACAACGAAAAGGCTTTCAATGCTGGTAATTATTTAACAGTATGCTTATTAAAGCTTACTTGCATCTTACAATCTCCAACAAGCTTACCTGATGCTCATTAAATCATTGCTACTTAAACAGAGCAACAGGCACTGTGGCAGCATGCATTTCCTGAATAATAAGAAGCATAAATCAACTGTATAAAAATCTGACAGAAAACCAGAACATTCTACAAACTCAAGGACAGATGAAAAGCCATGGTCGTACTTGTGGTCTACCTTGGATGGAGGAATACTCTGCACACTTACACTGCATAACTGCTCCTTGCCTTCCTTGGACACATCCAGAGCTACTACAATGGGGAGTGGGGTGCAACAAGTATGTCATAATTTGAAATGTCTCTGGCTGACAGTGATGGCTCTGACACTCATACCTCTCAACTTCAGAACAAGAAATCTGGACAATGTAATACATAGAACTAGAAGTGGGACACAGGCCCAAAAATAAGGACAATTTTTAAATATTGCTCTTAGTAACTTAAATAGTAGAACAGTAGTAGATCTTGCATTAGTACGAATTTTCTGAAGGGTATAAAATCTGAAACTCAAATGTCTGCCATTATTTTCTAACTTCAATCTTTAATGACTTGTCACTAATTTGCCAGAAAACCACAATTTTATGAAAAAACAGACCAAAAATGTGATGCAAAAATATAAAGTTGCCACACAATACAGCTGGGAACTTGTCAAAAAAGGGACACCTTTTTAATATTAACAATGTTAACTTGAGCAGCTAACAAAATAAGAGCATCTACATGCATTTCTGAAATAAAAGTAATCTATAACTCTGATCATTACAGTTATATATAATTGCAAACCCTCCACATTTTCTTCCAAAATTGCCATTTTGAGGAGGGATTATTAGGGGAGAGCAACATTTTGAGCCAAAATTGGGGACAATTGAGAGGTTTGGATATTTCTAATTCTACAAAGCAATTTGCACGTACCTCTCAACCTCAATGCAGGAAATCTGGACAAGGCCAAATATATTGGGGGAACATACAAACACTACTAAAAATTGCTCTTGTATAAACTTAAGACAGTTGATAGAATAACAGGTCTGCATTAGCATGCATTTTTCTGAAGGTTATGACTTCTGAAACTCAATGTCTGTCATTTAGTGACTTCATTCCTAAATGATTTGCTAGAAAACCACAAATTTTATGAGGAACAAACCAAAAATAAGAAGCAAATATCTATTCATTCTGCAAAAATATGGACAACTGAGAGGTATAGTTCAACCGGGGCTGTCTGAGTTTGCTACCCTTCCCCCACCTCACAAAATCATGGTTGAATGGAGCCTCCCCCCTGCAGCCATTCCATAAACACTGTAATGTGTATACTGCTTTACCTCTGCGATGATTTAGATTTCATTTGAAAGTTTTATTTTGCATTTTACACACAAACCCTAATAGATATCTGTTAAACAAAGCAATGCCATCTCACAATGAAAATAGACTTAGTATTAAAACTTCTCTGCCCTTGAAACTCACATGCATTGAAACAGCATTGAAACCCACATTCAAAGAAAATACATTTTGCCAGTGGCAGATAAAGATTAACTCTAGGCTGTTTTCAAAATCATAGGCCCCTTGAACATGAAACATACACATGCTCTTTGATACACCTTCCTGACTGTATTACATTATATTCCTTGTACAATACAGTACAGTTGTTAGAGGGCATTTTAAATGTATTGTTTTGAACATTTTTCCAGTAAACAATGAAACAAAATGCATGCACCAATGACAAAACCACCCAATTCAGAACATTTCCATCATAAAACGTCTACTCAACCTTCTATAGTCCACCAGTATCAGTAAATATGCACAATCTCTGAAGTAGTAAAATCCACATTAAAGAAATCTGCAACTAATAAAGAAGTTGCTGCTAGCAAACAACTTTATATGTCATTGTTTCATCTACAAATAAAGTGCCTGTTGCCCTTGAAGAATAAATTGCCTATGTTGCATGCATTAAAAAAATGATATGCTTGTAAAATCCGCAATAGGGAATGGATAACAAACTGATAACAGGTTCATAGTTACTAGGTATCTTTGCCAAAAAGGACTGCAGCATCCACCCCCTTTACAACACAGTACAGTATCAGCAATGCATCTACCTACTGTGGGAGTAGAACCCACTGTCTTCTGCATTAAAAGCAAGTATACTACCTGTTGTGCTATTAACAATGCAAGTGGACTTAGCATAAGCAGCACTAAACTTTTGTTCCCCTGCAGCTTTCAGCTCCTTGTAAAATCTACTCGACACTCAGCTGTATCTCTGAACTTTGCAGCACAAGATATCTGGAAAAAGCCAACATTTATTGGGGGGGGGCAAAAGGCCAAAAACCAGGGACACATTTTAAACATTGCTTGTATAATGTTGGAAAGTTGTTAGAATAAAATGCTGTGTTACCACCATAAATTTCACTGCCACGTCTTGAACCCAGGGGACCCTGTGCAAAACAGTCAGAGAAACATACCACTATGTCAAATCAGCTGAAACAGAGGAAGACAAACTTAAATGGCTACTATTTAGTGAATTCAGTTCTCACCATAGCTGTCAACCTCTTAGCAAAAAAAACCCTGAAGGAAGCCAATAATGTGGGAATACAGCTGCCAAACATATTCAGTGAATTCAGTTCTCACCATAGCTCTCAACCTTAGCACAAAATACCCGGACTTGGCCAATAATGGGGGAATGCAGTCCCAAAAATATGGGCAAATTTCAAATATCCATGTTATAAACTTAGACAATTGCTAGAATAAAAGGTTTTGTTTTACCATGTACTTTCTGAAGAATATGAAGTCTGAAATTCAAATGTCTGTTATTTTTAAACATTTGTTAACCAGGAAACTAGTCTGACTTGGAACAAAACAAAGCCAAATTTCAGCAGAGCGAAACACTCCAGACACATCTTTGTAAGGGATGGGAGGACATGCAGACTCCACACAGAAGGCACCCCAGCCAATAATCAAACCACAGAACCTGTAGCTGTCAGGCAACAATGCTACCAGTGCACCACTGCACTACAAACTTTTGCAAGGAAATATGAAGATACAGAAACCACAAATTTTATGACGAACAGAACAAATATGAGGCAAAAATCTGCAATTTTTTTTTTTTGCAAATAGTGGTGGGTAGAGAATTCAGGTCCTTGCCACCTGCATCCAAGGTACAGGGTTCAAGCCTGAGTATTTCTACCCACCACTATGTGTTAACAAGGGCAATTTACACACACACACACACACACACACACACACCTTACCTCAGAAGTCTCCAAGGAGAAAGGATCAGCTCTGTTCTGTTAAATAATGCAATATGTCATGGCTGAGAAACATTTTGAATGGCAGCATGCTTGCTGATAGTGGTACATCATGAGGCAAAGGCTGTGAACATCTGAAAGATTTGAAGCTTTTGATAGCACCGTGAAATTAGTGTGGAAAAGAGAAAGTGCACAAGGGAAGCCCTTCCATTTAGCTACCATTCAGTGTTTTTATTCTTCTGTCCTATTCTACTGAGAGTTTCATGAGAGTCAAACTGATTTCATGTCACTTTTTCACTGCAGAAATAATACTGTTCTGACATGATGGAGTATCTAAAGCTGTCATAATATTATGAGCAATGGCAGACTAAAACAAGGCAGTGTAATAAATGCAGTAAAAATGCATATATAGCATTGATGGTTTGTATATAAAATATTTGTGAATTAAAGAAATATGCAAGATAGTGAAACTAGGAGTCAGTAAGTTAATGTTATTGTTAAATACCACATGAGCCATATAACATTACTTTTGTAGACAGCATCATCAACCATATTTCCACTACTCTCAGGAGTATCATTACTGGCAGTTGGTACAGTAACTACAGTACATTCATTAGACAATGATATACTAGTGTACTAAATGGTGCAATGGGATCAATGCTTCACATACTTATTTACATGAAATAAATGCTCCAGTCAGTATGGCACATGAATAGTTAAACTTAATATAAACTATCTTTTAGGTCATGCAAACTCAGAGAAAAAATAGACAAAAAAAAAAAAAAAGACCCTAAGAAAGAAGGATACAGTGACTGTAATGACAAATGGACAATGTCAGTGAGAGAGATTGTGAGCAGTATATCCATGAACTCCTTGGATGACCACAGACAGAAAGAAGAAAGAAATATGAGTTCCATAAATGATGAAAGACTGGCAGAAGTGACTGTTTGAAAAAAACTTTATTTTCCACTTACACTGATGTTGATGCAGTGTTGTTGCCCAGTGCACCTGTAAACCTGTAATAATCCCATCTCACTCTCCTCTCTTTTCTCTTTATATTTCATTCTATTATTATGATAATAATATTCCTATCACCTCACCTCCTTATCCTTACAGGACAGTCCCTATTTGGGTGGTTGTTGTTTGGGGGAAAAATACATGACAGGGCAAAAAACATTTATGAGTTTTCAGTAATGGTGACACAAAACCATTTTTTTTTTATCTGAAACACCTTAGTATATAGGGAAACAACTGAATCTCTACAGGACTGGCAGAGCAATTATTTTGGGCAAAAAAAAGTCCAGTCATTCACAGTGGTTGTTGTATGTTTTGTCAAAAAAAATACATTTTTAAAAAAAAAAAAAATCTAGACACTGTGAAGTGTTCAGTTAATAGAAGGACCTGGTATCATGCTACAAAGTAAAATAAATTACATGCAAATGATAAATCATTATTCTCTTCTGTTTGACATCCCTCAGTCATTCATCATCATCATGTCCCTTTTTTAAAAAACACATTACACTGCACTCTCTTCAAACTACTGTCCATTACCTTTTACCTTCATACCTTTCTTCACTTTACCCACCAATTGTTTTATTATACTACCATTTCTTGTCAGAAAATGGAGGCTACACTCTCAGGACCAAATGACCTAGTATATAGCTGCAGAAACTCTGAAGATGTCAATCAAGTCAGAGACACTGATCTTGGTGACTACATTATGCATAAAACAGATGCATACATTAATAGATTGTAATGGGAGATCATGACAGTATTATACCGCCGCCTACATTAGTGAGCAATCTAGAAAAGCTTCTTTATTAGATATTCAACAGCATTATATTGAGATATCAGCTTGTCGTGGGGGGGGCCCAAAAACAGTAACAGTTTTTACCATATAACCCACATCAGATCTTGAAACTCACGTATATTATTACTGTGCACAACACACTCAATTTCTTCTGATACACACTTTTGGAGAGTTGTATTTTTTAAAATACAAATGCTCACATTTAGTATGCATGAAATGCAATGGAAAACAATTTTTTGAACATTTGTGGTAAACATATGTTGTGTTGGTTAAAAGAGTAGAGAGTTCCCTATTTAATTTATAATTCAATCAGCAGCATTTAGGCTTTTGCAAAACAGGCCCATGTGACTGACTGGCGTGCCGGCGTCCGTCGTCGTCCCCGTCCCTTACTCAAAATTTTAAGTAAAAAGAGATTTTTTTTTTTTTTTAATTTTAATTAAATAAAAAACAGAAAAGACCAAAAACAACTAAGGGGGGTCCAACTCGCAGCAGTCCGGTGCCCCCCCTGCTAAATAGAGTATATTCATTACACAAAGATGGGTGCCTGCAGTACTTAGTATTCTAAGTACATGACATTCATTACTCAAGGATATATGTCTGCAGTACTCAGTATACTAACTACAGCACATTCATTTCACATGGATAGACTATGTCTTTAGTATTGAGTGCACTAAAAGTATATTCATTACACAAGGATATGAGTTGAATGCTCAGTATAATAACTACTGTACATTCATTACACAAGAATGAAATATGTCTGCACTACTTAGTATATTAAAAGGACATTCATTACACAAGGGTATAATATGTCTTCAGTATACTAACTGGAATGTATTCATTATACAGACAATAAAAAATATGTTTCAGTAACACTTATTTTCAGCTTGCTAATCAGCCAATTACCTGTATCTATTCCACAGAACATGAATGTTAAATTATGTCTTAACTGACAATATACATACCACCAAGAAAGAAGAAAAGAAACTCTGTACTTCTTTCAGCCAGCGAACGAAATAGGCTGCCAACACCAAGCAATAAAAAAATCCACCAGAACTTAGTCACGTCCTCAAGTCCACAACCAAAACTGGCTGCAACTGTTTGCTTCTCACTCTTTTCCCAGAACATAAATCCCGGGAGGAGAGCGACAACCAATCAGCAGCCATTTAGCCCATCCATGTCATGTACGTGCCTGTGGACGTGGCAGTCTGAACCCCTTCCAATTCTATGTGGTTCCAAACCGCATAGACTCACCCTGATGCCTTAATTGGCTCTCCGGACTGCAGTTCCAACTAGAAAGAAAAAAAAAAGCCTTCTTTTTTTAAAATTGCTGCAACCTGGAATTCGACAGTGCGCATGATTGTCAGTCAGCGTAAAGCAGCCAGCTGATATAGATGAAAGACAGTAAAAATAAAAAAGTATTTTTTTCCTTTTTCCTTTTCTTGCTGAGGGAGCTGCAGTCCAGCAGTCCGATGGCACGAGCCGCCCTTGCTCTCCTCCACTTTCTCATTGTCCAGTATTTACAACTTTCCCCACTCATATGAAACTCAATTTAACTTACACCATCATTTATAACTCCCTTTGTTCTGGCTCATACCTTTTGTCTAAGTGCATTATTACCTGTAACTTAACAAGTCTCAGCCTGAATTCACTACAGTGTACTCATTTAAACACTTAACTAACACGGTCTTTGAAACAATGAACTTACAACTGTTCCGACAATGATTATATGTATTTTAACAACATATAGCATGTATTTGTTTTCCATGGAAAAGGAGCTCAGGGAGGACAGAAACCTTTCATGGAGGAGAAGGGCAAAAGCTCGCTTGATCTTGATTTTCAGTATGAATATATGAATACAGATTGTAAAAATGGGGCCTCCCGATCCTGCTGGCTTTTTGAGTTTTAAGCAGGAGGTATCAGAGAAGTTACCACAGGGATAACTGGCTTGTGACAGCCAAGCGTTCATAGTGATGTCGCTTTTTGAACCTTCGATGTCGGCTCTTCCTATCATTGTGAAGCAGAATTCACCAAGCGTTGGATTATTCACCCACTAATAGGGAAAGTGAGCTGGGTTTAGGCCATTGTGTGACAGGTTAATTTTACCCTACTGATGTGTTGTTGCAATAGCAATCCTGCTCAGTACGAGAATAACTCCATATTCAGACATCTGGTGTATGCTTTCATGTGTCAATCAACTTACAAGCTGTTTTGTAGTGTCATTATCTCTATGTTATTTCTTTTATAAATCTTTTGTATTGCTTGTATCATTCTTTCTTTCCTGTATAATTCTATATGCAGAGATGTTCTCTCCAGGCCTCCACTGAAAAGGGACACTGTTGCCAAGCTGGAACTTCTGGTAAGCAAATGCTAAAAAAAAAAAAAAAAAAAAAAAAAAAAAAAATTATCAATAAATAATACTGATAACCTGAGAATTCCTTGCTGACCTAGACATCCCATTCATGGCAGGAATACTACAAAGCCTTCACCAGTTATTCAAGCTGAAACAGTTGAGAGCATTTTTGTACAAACTCCAAACAGATGGACTAAATGAATGCTCTAATAGAACTTGGAAACCTATGCTCTGAAAAATACAGATAAAGATGGAAAAATGGCACCAACTGCTTTCACACCTCTCTTTCCTGTAAGGGAAAGTCTCAACCAGTTTTATTCTATTTGACTGTTATATGGCAGAAATCCTGCAGACTTGCTAGATATAGCAAGGAACACCCGTAAAGAAGAAAATAATGTGACAGAACATTAAACAGTACTACAGGATAGGCTAAGAACCAAAATGCCTATTAACAGAGTACATATGAAGACAGTACATGAAGCACATCAGATAACATATAATAGAAATACTCATATTGTACAGTTTAAGGCAAGGGACAAACTGCTTGTGTTGGTACTCACTAGCAAGAAAAGTTTTTTTTCATCATCATCATCATTGTCATCACCATCATCATCATCATCCCCTTGCTCCAATTTTTCTACACGGGGTCATGAGGTTGCATCATCTGTTGCTATCTCTCTCAATGCAATGCCAGTCTTCTACTTTCTTTTCTCACACAATACATCCATCTCTTGGCTGGACATCCTCGTTTCCTCTTATCTTCTTCCTATCTGTCCTAAATCTTCCTCATCAGATTGTCTTCTGCTTTTCTGCACATGTGACAACCAATGTATTCTGTTCTCTTTGACCTTCTCTGCAACTGGGGCTCCATGAGCTTCAAATCTGATGCCCTCATTTCTTCCTCTGTCACACAGTGTGCACCTACAACTTGCCTCAGGGACTTTATCTCTGTCACCTCTAACTTCCTAAACTGTTTCACCTTTTCTTCCCAGGTTTCACTACCATACTGTAGTATTGGTTGCACCCCTGTTTTGTGCACTTTACTTTTCAGCTTCTTGGACATTTGTTTTGTCATACACTACCCATGACCCATGACATACTGTGCCAGTTCAATGCAGCCACTGCAATTCTAGCATTCACTTCCTCGTTTAAATTTAACTTCTCTTCTACCACCCATCCTGGATACTTGAAGCTGTTGGCCTTTTCTGATATTTTCCCCTCTATTTCAGTTTTCAGCTTCTTCTGTTTTCCCCATATGGTGTTATTACAACTATCATATCTGTATTCAGTTTCATCCCATGTGCCTTCAGCATTGCATTCCATTGCCCTATCATTTGCTGAACTTCTTGATCAATCTGTCTGTAATGCCACATTCTTTGCATACAGCAGCTTTGTCCATATGTCCCTTCTGACCTATTTGCAAAGGTAGTGCTTCAACTGTATGAGCAGTTGTGGAATCAGAACTGAACCCTGATACACACCCAATCTACTTGGGAACCTCTCGGAACTGTTATTAATTTTGCCAAGTAGAAAAATTATTTTTTGAAACTGAAAAAGTAAATGACTATATTAAATAGTGAGACAAAAAAGAGGCAGAAAATCAGAACATTTGTATCACATACATGTTTTTCTAGTGAGAATGTTTGAAAAAGAGGTTTGAAAGCCCATGGCATATCCTGAAGTTCAGATGGGGAGACAAGGGGGTTAAAGACATTATACTCAAAGGACATATTTCATAACTGCTTGACAGAACTGATTTAATTAAGCATGGCATTAAGAGTATTGCTAGTGAAAAAGTAAATCTGTAATCATACCAAAAACCAGAGTCTCAATGCCTAGCAGTCAAGGAAAAGATAGAACTTACTCATGTCTGCTTACCCTAACTGTAACCCTCCACATTATTTTACTAAAAACTCCTTCCATAATACCACTACAAAAGACAAAAGGACAAAGAACCCACACAACACAAAGCATACCCAGCACTGAATCTACATACTTACCTGACAATTATGTTAATCCTAAGCCATGAACACTTGCATATTCTCACCAACTGCTGTAACACACACATGCACATCTTTACAACCACCAAACACTATTTTTTCTGCACAGTCCTCCTCACCTACACTATATAACACTAAATTTAACCATCTGTAATTCAGTTAAATGAAATTTCATCCGTTTGTGCATTTTCTCTTTTTGCACCCACAAAAACTTTCCTACCAAATGTGTATGCTACACTGAATTACATTCATGTGCATGATATATGGCAACTGACAGATGAAACTTTCATTGAGAACAGTTTTCTCAGTCAAAAACCTCACTAAAATTAAATTTGCTGAACTACCTAAATGCAGTCTGAAACTTTTTTTTTTTTTTTATAACTGGGTAAGCCACCTTGCCCCTCCCCCCATTCCCTGCCAACTTAAACATAACAGATACTGCATCACACAACAGCAGGAAATGAAGAAAACTCCAGAGTGCACACTGTAATGAGATTGCTAATACAGCCCTGCATACATTTAATGCAGCTGTTCGTCAACCAATCATGGACTCAAATGAAGTTAACAAACAGGTACATTGAAGAAAAGATAGAAACCCATAGAGAGACAGACAGATGTATATTATATATTTACAAAGACTCTATACTGAAATGTTGGATTACACTAATTTGACATTCTAATATGCTGAAGCCATTTAATCTGAAGATAAAAATCATAAAAAAAAACAAACAAAAACAAGAGTGATTTCGTAGGGGACACCCCAGTTATTTAAATATATAAACTCAGATATTGCAGAGGAGGGGGTTAAGAAGGAAAACCCTGTTTACCTCACTGTCAGAGATTTTTCATTAACAGCCAGCCACTTGCCTGGCATACCCCACACACTCATAAGGGCAAACATGCAAACACATGTACACATTCACACATACATAAACACATATTCAAATATACATGTAGATGCTTGATTTTTACTTTGTTCTACATACATTCATTGAATAAGTTCAATGTAATTGAGAACAAAGTAAAATCAATCATGTGAATTCTAACTATGAACAGCACCCTACATGTGTACTGACACATGCACATACAAGCATACTATCACACACAACACACACACGCATGTTTACCGATTTTACTAAAACAGAAAGAATTGTAATGAAAGATAAGTAGAACTTGAATCCTTAAATGAGAGCATCAAGAAACATAGGTATTTTCTACATTTTTCAACTATTATGATTTTTTTATTTAAATACATGTGTTAATTAATTAAACGTGTTCAATAGAGATCATAAAGAGTATGCTAAAAGTACAGCATGCTGGCTGAATCCAGTTTCTAAGAATTCTACCAATTAGACAGTATGAAGCTCTAACTAGACAAACAGCCAGTCCAATCAACAGTAGGAAGGGGGATATTTAGCCCATCAAAGCACAAAAGACCAAAATTAAGAGGATCATCAGTAATGGTTATAAAGATGTTTAACTCTTCATTAGGTCTGATGCCTGTTGTAAGCTAATCTGAGGACAAGCTGAACTAAGAAGTAATTAATTTTTTGGGATGTTTCTAGCTTGTGTCACAGTTAGGTTGTGGAGGTTTAAGATGCAGGGACAGGAAGAATTTTAGGATAAGCAGATGATGATTGATACCAAAGATGTCATAATTAATTTAACTTCTGCTCATTTCGCTAATAAACAAATTACATTTCTAAGAAAAGGTTTAGATTTTATACACTCCGAGAAAGTCAACAATGGACAAACAATAACTGATTTAAAACTATATTTTTATAAAATAAATTTGAAATGCTTATTGAGTGATCCGTCTATAAGTAATGCTATATTAAAAAAAGCAAAGTATATTAAATCACCCACTAAATCCCATCTTTCTGCTTTTGAAAATGTATGTGAAGATAAATGATATGCCTTCTGTCCAAGCCAGCAAAAGGGCGTTTCTTTAAATCTCAAAGACAAAAAGGGACATTTTACAATATTTGCAATGGAGAGATAACATCATAATACTGAAAGCTGATGAAAGCATGAAATTGTGAGAATGGGTATATATGTTGACGATGCTAATATGCTTTCTTTACTATCAAAAATGAAGAAGTACTAAATCATTTTAATAAACGGCAACCCAATATAACATTGTGATATGACAAAGTACATCTTTAGATGTATGGCAAACCTGGGTGCAAAGATGGCACTTCATGTACATATAAAAGATACCTAGAAGAGCTAAAGTAATTAATTTAAGAAATATTTGTTTTATAAGTACAAAAAAATGGGGTAGACCAACAAGGATAACAGCAAATATTGAAATGTGAGACATAGTGATTATTATGCCATTCTGATATATATATATATATATATATATATATATATATATATAGGTCTACTTTTCTTTGTTGAAAATGTCACAATCTCAAAAATGAAAAGTAAAACGCCACTTCCACAAAAGTGCACTACATCAAAAGTGCACTTTCGCGAAAGCCGATTCACCGAATCGGAAAAAAAAAGTACTGCAAACACTGTTTTACGAGAGGAGGGCAACCCCCCGTGGACTCCCCACACTGCCCCTACTTAATTATACTTACTCCGGGATTGCACTACAGTGGGGAAAAGGATAAATTTCCTTATACCCACTGTAACATGCTTTGGGGAATCATCTTTCTCGAAAATACACTTCCAATGTAGAGCACTTAAGTGGGGTCAACCTTCTGTTTCTTGATGAACTGTGTTTTTGACAGAAGGAGACCCAAACATATATATACATATGTGTGTGTGTGTGTGTGTGTGTGTGTGTGTGTGTGTGTGTGTGTGTGTGTGTATATATATATATATATATATATATATATATATATATATATATATATATATATATATATATATTTATAGAGAGACAGAGAGAGATGTATATAGATAAATTACTCCATTGTCACTGTTCCAGCAAAAAGCTATATTATGGATGGATATGGATCTGAAAAGTCACAGGGTATACAGTTAAACTGAGGAAATTTCAATGTTATGTTTTCTGAATGCAATCCCAAGAAAGAGTCAAAATATGTTCACTTCATGGTAATTTAAGGCATACATCCACAGATGATAACAGTAAACTATGGGAAGACATTATACTCACTTTTTTTCCTGCAGAAAACATATGCAAGGGAAGACTATATCTTTATTGTTATATAGTTTAGTTCACATTTCCTATTTGAGATATGCTGTGCTGGGGAAATTATCCTTTCATTCTACATATAATATGATCAACACACTTTTACATCCTCCAGGAGCCCAAGAGCATAACATTATATTAACTTCAACTTATTCTTTTTCTCCAGCCTTTCTTTTCTTACTGCAGTATAAAGCCTGGATATATTACAATTAAGAAAAAGTACTTTCTTTCTTTAATATCACTAGTGATATCATCACAGTAGCACTGAAATCTTGGGTTTGAGTGCCATATATAAGCTAGTATTTTGTTCACTTCTGTGATTCCAACAGTACCCAGGTAAAGGGATTTAGCTTAATTAATGTGCTTGCAGTTTAACATATACAGCAGTCAATCCCCCATCTAACATTTAAATACTTTTGAAGGAATACTATACATAACTCATATAAACATACAGTTTACAGTGATAATGTTTATACAAATATTAATAAGACAAAAACTACTTTGTTTACAGATATTTTTTGTCTCAGTCATTAGTTTGACTGATCAATTTAATACACAAACACCAAAAAAATAATGTTTCCAAATGTTACTAGCTCTTTAAATGTGGCAATTTCTTAAACACAAACAAACAGACACACACACACACACACACACACACACACACACACACACACACACACACACACACACACACACATGCGCACGTGCACACGCACATGCATGCATGCACACATATGCACAAACACGCACACACTCCCTCACTGAATCATAAGTCTGAATTCAAACAGTATATAACAAATCTTTACAAATGCAATAAGGCAAATCCCTTAGCTAGACAAAATCCCTTAGCTGTTTGAGATTTCCTCTCATCTTCTCTCTTCTTGCTCAGTTAGCTACTAACCTAGTGGAAAGTAGCATTCTGTAAATATGAACATAGTTTGACAATTCATCTTTTCACAATCTTACAATTATTGCTTTCCTCATCTGCTAAATCTGTACACAGTTTATTTTCTCTTTGCTGTCTTATTGTAATGCATCCTTGCTGTTGCATACAGTTTCGTCAGTTAATGTTACATCTTTGTTACTACACCAGTGTGCCACATGTAAATAGCTTTATGACACAATTTTGTATTTGCTATTACTTAAGCACAAACAAGAGACAAACTGGAATTAGAAAATAAGAACAATTATATCACATGAATCCTTTAAAGCCTTAGAGAGGAATTAATATTTCTCTTGTGATTATGCTTGCAAAAGAGGTTAGAAAACTCGTGTCATATCTTTGTTTTGGGTTGCTTTTGTATGTTAATTTATTTTGCTGTTTTACACCTTACTGTTACCACTTTTACCTCTTTACAGCCCATGCTAAGCAATAATTTGGTCTTGCAATGAACAAAGGTCATCCTGTAAATCAATAAATACATTTATAGGTTCATAGGTTCATGGGTAGGCACAAGGTAACCAGCCCGTGCGCCTACGTAAGCCTAGCCAACAAGGTTCCCTGGCTTACACCACTCAAGAAAGTTATTTTCCTGTGCCACTGTCGAGCAAAGACACAGAAGTGATCTTGGGGTGTATTTCCTATTTCCCATCCACTCATTAAGATTTTCCTTGAAGAGTGTTAATAAAGAACTTTGCTTGACATAGATGGGTAGCCTCTTAAAGAGTATGGGAAGCCTCTGGGACAGAAATCTATCCTTCCAGCATGTCCTCTTTATTGTGGTGACAAGGTTTAGGACCCTAGAGCATGTAGCTCAGAGGGATTGGGATTTCTTTAGGTGTAGCGTGTCCAACAGCTCTGGGTTTGACATAGTTTTATATGTTAGGCAGAGATCACCTCAGAGTAGGTGATATGCTACAGAGTAAAGCTGGATTTTTTTGAGATGGTCAGTGTAGGGCATCTGTTTGAGGCCAGTAATCCTCTTTGTGAGGTACTTCTGTGGCCTTTCCAGCTGCTGCAGATGTCTTGTGAGGTACATACCAAAAGAGGCGTTGTACTCTATAATGGGTCTAATGAGTGTTGAGTAGAGGGGACCAATGACCTTATTTTTTCTTGGATGAGAACCCTTTTATGATGAGGTGCGCCATGTAGGACTTCCTGACTACTGTGGCGATGTGACTATCAAAGGACAGACTACTGTCCACCTGGGTCCCAAGGTCTCTAATCACACATTCGGTGTTAAGTAGACTGCTGTGTATGTAGTAGTTCATGGGTACAGAGTTTTTTACCAAAGGGGATGACAATGCACTTTTTGACATTGAGCTTCAGGCCATTGCTCTGACACCAGGCATCTGTCTCAGTGAGGCCCTTCTGTAGGATTTCCACATCATTTGGGGACTCGACTATGACTCCTAGTTTGCAGTCATCTGCAAACTTCATTAGCCAAAGGCCTTCTGTGTTAGCCCATACTTCAGATTAGTAGATACCAAACAGGAGAGGTCCCAGGACTGAACCCTGTGGTACTCCACTTGTCACTGGTTTGAGGTCAGATTTGGAGTGTGCAACTTTTACAGTGTGGGTTCTGTCAGTGAGCCAGTTGGCAACCCATCTTGTGATGTAGGGATTTATACCTGGTTTAGTGAGTTTAGCTATAATTTCAAAATGGGGGGTGATGTCAAAAGCCTTGGTGAGGTTAAGATAGGCTGTGTGAACCACCTTATCCTCATCTACGGCTTTGTTGACTGCCTCAAAGAAGTTGATCAGGTTCAAGAGGCATGATCTGCCTTTTGCAGACAAGAACTTGGTGGGATCCAGAGTTTGGAGGTTGCCAATGTCTTTGTTTATGAGTTACATGATGATACGTTCCATGGCCTTGCAGACCAGGTTCGTCAGGCTAATAAGGCAATAGTTCCCGAGATCAGTGGTGGCTCCCTCTTTGTGGAGTGGGATAACTGTTGCTGTATGCCATTCAGTGGGCACAAAGCCTGATGTGAGGCTATGACTGAATATGGTGCTTAGGTGGGGAGCCAGTTCGTTCTGAAGTTTGTGTAAACTGCAGCCTGGGATGTTGTCTCTGGTCCCATGGATGCTGTGTTTTTAGCTTTAGAGAGTGCAGCTTTTACCTGCGTAGTTGTGGTTACAGGGACTCTGCATTCTTCCTGTATAGATATGGGTCCTTTAGGTGGTGAAGGGGGGTAAAGTTAGCACTGAACCTTTCTGCCAGGATGTTGGCAATATCAGTTGGTTCTGTAATTTTCTTGCCGTTGTGTTGTAACTCAGAGCAGATCTGGGTGTTGCCACTGAGATTCTTGACATAGCTATAGAATGCTTTGTGGTTGTCCTTAGAATCAGTGGTGATTTTGATTTCATAGCTAGCTTTGGAAGATCTTATAAGGGATCTCAGCTTCTTACTGAGGCTGACCAGGGATCTCCTCCACTAATGGGATTTTACTCTCTTTTGCAACAATTTCTTCCTTCTGTTGTACAGTTTGTTTATGGCAGGGGACCACCAGATTGGCTTTCTGTTGTTTGGATGATTGCGTCTTGGTTCTGTTTGGGATAGCATGATCCATGCACTTGTGTAACTGCTTATAGAGTGCATTTGTGTAGGATTCAGCAATCGTAACTGTATTGTCCATCTGCATGGGTGTCATGAAGTTCACCACTTCTGTCTTAAGAAGCATGAAGTTGGCTTTGGAGAAATTTTTACCGTGGTTTCCTTAATGGGGGATGGGGACAGGATGTGGATATCAGGGGTGATTAGCTTATGGTCGGATCGGACCAATGAGGAGCTGACTTTAGGTGTGGAACACCAGTCATTTATGTTGGTAATGACTAGGTCTAGGATATTGTTTTCCCTGTTGGGGGTGTGGATAAGTTGATCCAGGGCATTGGAGTTTATGAATTCCAGAAAGTGTTGTGTGAAGGAGTTGGGTACACGAGTAGTTTTCCCAGGTAATGATGGGGTAGTTGAAATCGCCCATTATTAGGGTGTTTGGTTGAAACCTAATATTTTCCAGTACATCAAGAAAAGAGGAGTGGGAATCCTGGGGCATGGTGGGGGATCTGTAGCAAGCTACAATTTGGATTGCAGTTTTGCTCAGAGTTAGTTGCACTTGCATAACCTCGGATGCATTATGCTGAGCAACTAGCCTGGAGTTGTGAATATCCTTAATTTATATGGACACACCTCTGCCTTTGGTGTTCCGGTCCAGGTTACATGGCCGAAAAGTGTGGTATGAGTTATAGCCTGGTAGTGCAGAGGTGCTCTCTGGAGCCTTGAGCCAGGTCTTCGTCACTGCACAGATATCAATGTTCTCCTTTTTAAGGAGTGCCTCCAGTGAGTGCATTTTGAGATTTAGACTTCTAGCATTGAGTATCATTACCTTCAGTTTTTCCTTGCCTGTTCCTCTTATGGTGGTGAATTTGTCATTTGAACCTTGCCTAAAAACGGCACTATAGGGGCAGCAAGAGCCTTAGCCAGTATCCAGAATCCCAGGGACGACAGGTGCAGGCCATCTCTGGCAAAGCATCATGGTCTGTTCACCATGTCATCTCAAGCAGACAGATACTGGATCCCCTTAGAATGACACCAGAAGTTTAGCGAATTGTTGAAGTCAATCATTTTGTCCTTGTACTGCGGTATCATTCTGGGTGATGGCAGAATGTACTCAGGGCTAGGGTCATACCTGCCTGGGGTACAAGATCAGAGAGCTCTTCCATGTCTCTTTTCATGTAGTCCAGGGAGGTAATTTTCAGGTCATTCACACCAACATGGACAATGACAGAGTCATATTGGTACTTGTGGAGTAACCTGAATGCATGGGTTATGTGGCGGATCCTGGCACCCGAAAGGCAGCTGACAGTAACCTTTTTGTTTAGCCTGGTGAGTGGGACATCGGTGTTCCTGACTATAGAGATTCCATTTGGGACCCCCATTTTGTGCAGCAGTTAATCTCATACCAAGGTAAGATTGCTGTCTGAAATATGCACGTCACTCCTAATTCTGAAACATAGCACTCAATGAATACTTGAAGTTAACACTTTGATCTCTTTGCCTACTACCAGCCATTGTAGAATATAACTAATAAAGCACAAACTCAAACACCAAAACAAATGTCTTTTAAAACAGTCTGAACACTGGTGATCAATAAAAACAATCTTAAACTACTACCTGCTGTTTAGACTGACAGTTTAGTTAATGGCTGGGTTGTCTAGATAAGACAATGCTGTATTGATATCAAAATAATGGATCATACAGTATTTGGAAAGTGGCAGTTATTCATTTAGTCAAGTACATTTGATCCTTAGCACAGAGTGTGTAAGAGCAGCGGCTTTATCATGTGTAAGAATAAAGGTACAATTTAGCCTCTTATCATCTGACATCTTTAATCTAATTTATTATTCAGTCAGGTCTTATAATACCAAATCATAATCAACTAAATAATTTCTATACACAGCACTTTGTATTCAAATTCTTGGATGCCCCACTGTTGTAGTATGTGCTTTTGTAAAGTACTTTTAACATTACATTTTAGTGCTGCTTCTATGCTTGACGATTCTCTATAAACATTTGTTTTGTCTTGCCTGCAATGAATCTTTACAAGTAGAATCATTTAAATATATTATACCCACTTCCAATCTGCTTAATCACTAAAGCAGGATTCACATCTGATGAGTAAAAGCGCTTCATTTATCATGCTACAAAACCTACATGCATAACAAGGGAAACTGTATTGGTATTTCTTTAGATTTTCCACTTCTTTTGAAGGTAATTTGCAGTACATCATGTAAAATTTAGTAAAAATGTATTCTGTTTCCTTTTATTAAAGCCAATGTTTTTTGTACTGTACTTTTTATTACACATTACTCTGCAATAGTTAAACAAACATATGAACCCCAATGATCTATAGAGAAAAAGACAACTAATGTTTTTATTTTCATTTATTTTCAGTAAATTGCAGGTTATTACAACCTTACACCAAAATATCCACATTTCTCTTGCTTGCCCTCATATATAATACTTTAAGAATTTTGTAAAGGGATGCTAAAGCATAAATTATTACTTCAAATGTTCGTGTTTGGAACAGGTGTGAGAAGTCATTTGAAAACTTTTAATGTGATAAGTAACCTTAACTTCACATATTAAATTGTTAAGCTTACTGACTACTAGTTTTTAAGAGACCTGACTATAGTGTCTCCATGCTATTTTCACTGTGCATACATACACACACACACACACACACACACACAAACATATATATATATACATATATATATATATATATATATATATATATATACATGTGTGTGTGTGTGTGTGTGTGTGTGTGTGTGTGTGTGTGTGTATTCTGACATAGGGGAAGGGAAAGAGTTAAATAAACTGGTATGACGTCCAAAGACACTGTAATCAGGCAAAGTAAAGGCAGGCCATGCAGCTAAACCTTCACTGAAAGACCCACAGAGACAGAGTACTGTACTGTTGTATTATAGGGCATTTCTAGAGGAATGTATGAGTCCTCCGTCTCACAGGATAACTGTTGAAGGCAATCTGCAAAAACTTAAAAAAACCATGATGAGTAGAAAGCAAGAGAATTTGAGAGAAAGGGATGTCAACACTGTGTATGTTCACACTAGGTGTAGAAGACAACAGGCCTACAGTGAAAGAAGAATCTGCTTTCCGAGAGTCCATATTGGTAAAGCACCAAAGTGAGTTTGGAAGTGGAAGGGAGAGGAAATCTCACCACAAGAAAATTGATGATTAACCTCGAGAGAGTAAATAGGGCTAATTTGATTGTATTGCAGGTACTGTGAATTCTAAAATTATGATATTATGATCTTTATGATCTATGATCATAAAGTTTCCCTAATAAACAAACACATTCAAAAACTGAGAAAACTAATAACCTCATGCATATCAAAACTAGCCCTAAGTGGAGACATCCACCCCAACCCTGGCCCTACCATCTCCAACCCCAATCCTCATAATCAGACTAGAAACCATAACTTCTCCCATATCACAGCCAATAGAAAGCCAATTGACTTCCTTCTACTAAGCCTAAATATTAGAAGTATATCCAACAAAGTCCATGAACTCCATGCCACCATAGACTTGTACTCCCCAGATATAGTCATCCTGACAGAAACCTGGCTAAAACCTCACATTACCAGTGAGAAAATACTCCCTACCGGTTATGGCATACTAAGAGTAGACCGGCTAAACAAGAAAAGAGGCAGTGTAGCTATAATATTTAAACAGCATCTAAACATCCAGATCTTAAAATCATCAGCTCCACAAATAGACAATGAAGAAATAATATATACCAACCTCAAAATAAACCAAAAGAAAACCATCAACATAATTGGATGCTACTTTCCACCTGGCCAAAACATCCCTGCACTAGAAAGCCTCCTCAGCTGGTCTACCCACCATCTCCCCCAAGAAACTATCATTTTAGGTGATTTCAATACTGACTGGCAATCCTGTTCTGGCAACAATCCAACCCATCATATAAAAATTCATGGCTTCACCCAACTAGTCCAGTCGCCAACCAGGATAAATAAAAACTCCAGCAAGCACACTACCCTGGATTGGATACTAGTCAGTAAGAGCCCCCAGTCATATATAACAGGCTGCTTATCAGATAGCCTCAGTGATCACTCCCCAACATTCCTACTCAAAAAGTACCTATACCAAGCTAAACCTGTCGTCTACCATCAAATACGTAAAAAACTCAACTTTAACCCACTTACATTCATCTCATCCTTCAAAGAATGTAACTGGCATCCCCTAAAGTACCTAAGTCTTGATGACGTAGTTGAATTTTTTAATACTAACAGGGATAAAGCCTGGGAGCACTGGTGCAAAACCAAAACCCCCTCAACTAGAGAGAAATTCCTAGAACTACGCAATAGAGTTAAAAAGCTAATAAAACAGGGAAAATTCCGATACTACCAGTCTGCCCTAGACTCCTCCTAACACAACCCCAAACAATTCTGGTCCTCCATAAACTCCATCCTCCACCCAGGCAAAGTCAGTACCCCTCCTCCTAACATCCCTCACTCCTCCAAAAATATTGCTACCTCATTCAACACACACTTCACACAAACCATACTATCACTAGCTAAACAACACAACCCCCCTCCCCCTCCAACCCACACCTTCAACTAGTAATCTCCCCACTGCCTTCTCTTTTTCCCCTGTACCTACCTCCAACATAAAAAATACTCTTAACTAAACTTAAGCCCACCAAATTTTCAGCAGACAAGCTGCCAAGTGAATACCTACAAATCGCAGCTGATGCTCTGGCCTACCCAGTATCCATCTTGACTAACCAATCTCTGTCAGAAAATTATGTTCCCACACTGTGGAACATATCACATATAATTCCCCTCCACAGAACTAACCAATTACCACCCCATAGCTATTCTCTCTTCACTCTCCAAAATACTAGAGAGATGCATACATTCTCAGGTCTCAGACTACCTCCTTACTAACAACCTCCTTTCCAATACTCAGCATGGTTTCCGACCAAACCATAGCACCACCACTGCCTTACTCTCCTTTACTAACACTATCCTTCAGCATAAAAACAATGGCTATCTCTCCTCTGCTACTTTCCTAGACCTATCTAAAGTATCTGACATGGTCACACACAAACAACTTATCTCTGTCCTCAATAACCTATTCTTCTCTCAATCAGTCACCAACTGGTTTCAGAGTTACCTGTCTGACTGCCAACAATCTGTTGTATGGCAGAATGACATATCTCCCCAACTACCTGTCTCCATAGGGGTTCCCCAAGAAACCATCCTTAGACCTCTACTCTTCTCTGTTTTCACCAATAATCTAGCCTCTGCCATCAAACATGGCACACTCATATAATATGCAGATGACTCAACCATAATCTGCTCAGCCCAGTCCCTACCCAAACTGCAAAATGTCACACAGGAAGCCTTTTCTTCTGTTGAAATTTGGTTATCTGATGCCCAGTTAATACTCAACCCAAACAAAACTAAACTACTCATCTTCCAACCCACCAAACATACTCAAAACAACTCTCACTTTAACATCACAGCAAAAGACAACACCACTATATACCCAACTGAACACGTGGAAATAGACAATAAACTAAAATTTGACATTCACATATCCATGACCATAAAAAAGTCCACAAAAAACTAGGAGCATTATACAGAAATAAGCAACTTCTCACCAATGCAGCAAAGATTTCAATAGTAAATTCCCACCTTATCTCCATCCTACTTTATGCCTCTCCAATATATACCAACCTAAGGCAATGTGATCTAAACAAGTTAGAGACCTGCTACAACAAAATCGCCAAATTCTCCACAGGGGCATCCTACCATAGTCAACACTGTCTCTCACTTGTTGAACTGGGCAGGCTTAATCTCCCTCACCTCCTTCAATGGTATCAACTATCACTTGCACACAAACTAGTAAACCATCCACTAAATGTCCCATCCCTCCAGAATCTACTCCAACCGTATCGCACCACCAGACCACTAAGATCCAGCAACAAAAGTCACTTGCAGATCACTAAAGCCAATAAATCTGCTGGTGAAGCACTATTCTCTTGCGCCATAGCCAAATTATGGAACTCCCTCCCCCCCACAATTACCTCCGTACCATCATGCACCCACTTCAAAACTTTACTAAAAGCGCACCTAAAAACATGCTGGCTATGCCCATGCAACTCCCACTCTAATATCACCCACCCCATCCAACCACTACCTTTCTTTCCACCCCACTAACTACCTTGATTATAGCAAGCTCAGATGCTCATAAGCCTAGTACTTATTATACAGCAGGAACTTCTTATTGTAACATTTGTTAATGTCTGTTATGTACTTCGCAGATAAAGATTCTAGTTGTCTACTGATGTACTATGTTCTTCATCTGTAAATATGTTTGTAATTAATTGCTATGTTAAATTATTAATTGCTATGTAATCCAATATAACTACTGTCAGTTTATTTTAAATGTGGAGCTTTTCTCCCTGGGCCTCCGCTGAAAATGGACCTACAACCAGTTGGACACTCCCGATCAACAAATGTAAATAAATAAAATTGTAATTTTGAAGTAAGCCATATATTTATATTATTTAAACGTCTACAATATAGAGATAGTATTTTGAAAGAAAAACAGACTTGATTATTACAAAATAATGTAAAATGTTGAAAATGTGGTTATCACTCATCTTTTGTTGAGCTAATGACTGTAACATCATATCTGGTAACACATTTTGTCAAAAGTTTTGAATTCTGCTAACAATAGTCAAAGTGATAGTGTATGGAAAATCTGTCCATGAATAAGGTGAATTGTGAGTACAACACCTACAGAAAGATGTAAAGATAGTAAAAGTGATGTGTTAGTGTAGGCTTGACTCGACATCATGAGCTTATGCTTGTTTGTAGTTACAAGAGAAAACAGTGAAGGAGTTAAGTACCCTGTGAAAGAAAGCTATGATTAAATAAAGATGTTTGGTAAAACTGGAGTAAGGAAAACCAAAATTGTAAATGTATACCTCAAGAAATGTTGCAGTGACACTAAAGTACTGGATGAAAGACAAAGTATGCTTAGAACATTTTTGCTGTAATAAGCCCTATGTCCACAGGTGCATTCTGGCAGACACTGCTGAATTTTAGCAAGTGATTTATTGCTGGAATTTCTGAATGTCTTACTTTCAAAGCTTAGCCTGCTGAAACTGCTTACTGCAACTGCATACTACATTTACTAAGAACCTTTAAGAACAAAAGATACTGAAATATCTTGTTGTAATGCATATCTTATGACAACCCACTGTCATTTTTTCCAGTGTAAGAAAACTTGAGGAATGTAATTGCACAGCTTATTTTGTGTTGAACCTTAGCAAGCTACTAGTAGTGTTAAATTATGTAAGTCAGCTGGTGGGCTAAAACAATGGAAGGAGGGCATTGCTCTGAAGCCGTGGCTCACAAATTATTTTCACTTTTGTGCATTTATCTTGTGCCAAAACTGAATAAATGTTATGGTGTGCCAGACATCTGAGTAACGCTTCTGTGAAATTAACAGATAACTATGATAACCCAATTGTTAAAGCATTCTGAAGCTAGTACAAAAAGCGTTTACATACTTTTTATGGCAGTGACTAAACAGAATAGGAAGGGATTAAAATAACAAGGAATGGACTTGCAAGTAAAGAAAATGCAACAGAAAATCAAAAATGATGGACAGGAAATTTACACACTTAAGGATGAATTTGCAAAAGTAATGAAGTGGAAAGAAACAACATTGATTGGAACTGTTCTTGGACTGCATGGCCTCAAATACAGACATGGCTTGAGATTGTTCCAGATTGTTCATAGCACTCTGTTCAAAACTGCACAAAGTGTTTTAATCTATAAATGATAGTTTTAGTGCTGTGTTTATGTGTACAGTATGGATAGTATGTCTGAGAGTCTTGTGCACTGGTACTGTCAGGCATAGGGTTTTTATTTTTTTTTCCTAAAAACTAATTACCAAGTCTGAGGTCACAAAAGATTGGGGAAAAGGCAATTCCCCAAATCTGCTTCAGTACGATCTTACATAACTGAAAACAGGCAATATGTCATCAAATGACTGTTCGGTCCAAGTGCTGTGACTCAGTCTGTTCAATGAACTGAGCATATGATGCCTCTCTCTCTCTATGTGTGTGTGTGTGTGTGTGTATATATATATATATATATATATATATATATATATATATATATATACACACACACACACACACACACACACACACACACACACACGCACACACACACACACATACATGCGCACACACGTGAACTTGTGTTTATTCAAAAATAAAATGCCAACAGTCTGACAGTTCTTTGAAGATTTATTTATATCCAAATGGACGAAGAACAAATTCTTACAACAGACACAGGAAGAACCAGGGTATCACTGTTGTGACATTACACCCAGCAGTTTTATATTACTTAAAATATGAATCAATCAATCAATCACATTTAAAATACAATCACTTTTCATTAATAAATACAAAACACTCTCTCTCTCTCTCAGTATACACTTATATATTATATCAAGATTATGTATGTTAACTTACACTTCTCTTAGCTAGCTAACTCAGAGCATTCTTATAAGAAAACTGCATAGTTTGCAAGTGGCCACAGTAACTGAACACATCACTGTCTGGTAGTTCACTTCCTTAAAAGGCTGAAAGTATCTAATCTGTTAGTCTTTTGTCACATTAAGACTGCCCATGGCATTCTCTATAGTACAGGCATGTACCTAGCCACCAGCAAGTTATTAAACTGGTATACACATTCTAGAGAACTGCACTGACTGAACCAGTTCCACGTATTTGCACAAAAAGGAACTTTTGATGTCTGTCTCAAATGATATCAGAATTATCTTACCTTATAAACAATTTAAAAACTCTTTGAAGATTCTAATGCAAATGACCCTGCACTTGTAATATCTCCACTACCAAGGCCCCTTCATTTTTAAAAACTTATTTTCTTTATAATTTACAACCCCTATAAAATAATACCAATGGATATAACAATGCTGCCCTTGAGAACAAGTTAAGAAAGTTAGTTTGTAAACCCCATTACTAATTCCCCCATGATGCAGTCAAATTAAACAAATATCATTAAATGCTCTAATGTTTACTTCAGTAATATCTCAGTTATAGGACTCTAGTGAATCTAAATGACCGGATAAAATTTCTCTATGGCTTGACTACTGCTGATATGCTAATATTACAGTGAGACCATACACATACATTGTAAAATAATGCTGACTGTTCTACTGATGTGTGTGTTTTGCATGTGAGCTTACATAATGTAAATACTATATAGTGTATGCAGCATTTTGATCACCTGTTAAGTTATAAAATCCTGAGTGTTACTTTGTATTCATACTATCAGTTCCTTCAAATGTATGCAATGTGGATCTGGAAAAGGATTTTACTCAGCATGACTTTCTTGGTAAACAAAGTCAAACAAACAAAATAAAACAAAACAAAGTTTTGCTGAAAGCTGATGAATGAATTCTACTAATGGGAAAGTTATTCTGTCATTTTTTTCTATTACTATTTATTTTATAGTATTAACTAGATTTGGTGTTAGCTCTCCTGGTGGTTCATTTCAGGCACAGAATTTCTGAAAGAACTGGATCAGACACTGTCTATAATGTGTTAAACAGCAGAATATAATGATACGTCCCGAGGACTTTTGCAACACCTAAAACTTTCCAACCTCATGGTTGTAGTAATGAATCTATACCTTTTGAAGTTGTTTCAGCTAGCTTGTTTAAAAGATTTGAAGCACATGATTACTTTCCATAATGGAAAAAAACAGTGAAAAGTTCTTTGAGTGGCTAAGTACTTAAACCAGCTTGAAATATTTTGACATTTCCTGAACAAAATAAGCACCTAAAGCAGCTTGAGGGGGTCTCAATGTTTTCTTATCAAAAAGCTCTCAGTTTTTAGTCCCCTTAGTTATTCTGATAGACTAAAACCCTGTCTCTCTACTCTGTGTCATATAGAAGGAAGGCACCTGAAGGATGATCACTGTTAGCCTTCTGTGTCATGAGCAGTCCAATATTCTTTGAACTTTTTTACCCAAATCAAACCAGTGATAAAGCCAACACCCTCTCCAGAGACCTAAACCTGTACTATCACATCAACACCACCCGATGTACAAACAGATATGCTAATCCAATGCAGTCCTCATGTCTACATTAGGTTGTTATCAAGCAGAGTACTTCCCTAGCAATCTTTAAAACTCTGGATGACTGAATGGGTAGTCTTCCATCAGTACTGGATGATATGGTTTCCTTGGCTGTAAGCTTTGTAAGAACCTATGAACCTAATGATTTCCCTGGTCTGACAAGATGTGCCTTTAAAATTAGATGGGCTGCAAAATATACTTTTTGACTTTGGTAGATATCCCCTAGATAAAGCTTGACATGTTGTTTATTATTGTACCTGGGTCTTTAAAGACAGTATCATTTTTTGGTTTGATGATTTATTTTGGAATTATGCTTTTTGCCTTGGCTTTTGTGCATTTATTAACATTAAACTAGTGTCATTATTCCTGCACCAGGAATGTATTTCTACACTATTTAGAAAACAGTTAAGCATCATCTATTGAAGTAATTATGTTACCTAATTTGTAATGATTAGTATAGCCTTGCCAACAAAAAGAAATGGCCCTAGGATTGAGCCTTGTTGGAGACTACTGATGACTCCACAATGAAACAGTTGGCAACCTTTTTAAAATTCTGAGAATCCATTTGGATCAATAAATAATGACTCTGAGTGACCAAAAATGCAGACTTACAAATCTCATTAACACCTATGTGGAGTGGAATGTCATATCTCTTGTACTCAATACACATTATGCACTCCAGATCATTTTCTGAAAATTAAACTTAAAAGTCAAAAGATGAACAAATGTAAATATTTTGTGAACAATAAAATGTATTAAAACTGTAGAAATAGTGACAGTAGTCAATTCATCCATAGTCATTCCAGAAATACTATAATATATTGCAATGCTCACAAACCCGAAATTATATTTTTTGCTATATTTTCATAAATGAATTGTCATATCTTTGAAACTGTAGAATCTAGACAAATATAGTTAGAACATTTTTGTTAACCAGGCATAAACTTTCATATGATAAGAAATTCCTCAATGAGTGCATGTTTATTGAAATATTAACAGAACTATTAAACATTTAATTTTATAATTATAAATATAAATACATGAGACATCACTCAAGATGTACAACTTACATTGCAAATTTCAAAGATAGTTTTATTTAGCAGCATGTAAGGGTTTACCTGATATCATGAAACAGTTTGTAAGTTGCTTGGTTTTTCATATATTAAGTACATATGGAGATATTTATTTTTATAATTACTAACAAACAATTAGCAATAGCTCAGGTAGAGTGTGATATAAACATATACTGACAATGAATTTTCCTGTCTCCCACCATGACACATCATACCATATCCCACAATATCATAGAGGGCTTTCAGATATGAAAATATGAACATAAATACTACTTATTAGCTGGTAAGCCACTTAGTTAATTAAAGACTTGAGACCCCAGAAAGGTCTGGACACCACAAGAAGCTATAGGTATGAGCTGGATGTATATAAAAAAGGCATTATAGACTTGCATGAGATATATAGTCTAAGATTCCTGTATGGAGCTCTTATAATTGATATATCTAAATTTGGGGTGTGGTGAAATGGGGACTTAACCTCAATATTGGGGAGTGCAGGGGACATGTCCCCTTACAAAAGACAACTTTAAAGGAGAAAAGCAATATTCAATATTCTCTTTTCTCTTATGTTTTCTGCTTTTTTTTGGCATTATATGGTTTGCTATTATGAGTCTTAACATTTCCATAGTATGCTGACACAGATAGCTAATCATTCATCCTGAAATGAGTCCTTTACTTTGTCAGCATTTTTCCAGAAATGGAAAAGGGTTTGTGGATGGATAGATGGATGGATTTATGAATTAACATACATCACTTATTCCTTCATGTGGAACAGTGAAAAATGACTTAGTAAGGACAGAGTAAGCAGGGTGCATTGTCAGGCCTTCAAGTGCTGCTATTAGCTCTTTATAGAATGTTACAAGATTTGAAAGGAAAGATCTCCCTTTATTGAACCTATATGGCTACAGTTAACAGACGTCTCCTGTGATATACTGGCTAAGATAATTGTGACTGTCTTTAAGATGTTAACACAGTTTTACAAATAATACTAATCACATTTATAATATGAATCCTCCCTATTAACTGATATCATTATAACCTGTTTCATAAGTCAGGCATATGACAATGTGTTAACAATGTGTGTATTATCACTGATAGGTGTATTATTCATCTATGAAATGCAATTTGCTTGTGTTGGCCATCATGGGCTACTCACTCAAAGGTGAGTCATAAAAGAAGTGCATAAGAGCTTCTGATGTAATAGGTATGAACATATTTAAGCATTTACTAGACTTGTTGGATAATATGTATGGAATGCATCAACTTATTAACATGGTCTGATTTTGTGATTCATGGCTTCACAAGTTTTTCTAATGAACTGCCAGAAGTGATAGATGCAGTAGACTCCAGGTTTGACAATGAGCTATTTTATGAATAGGCTGTAATGGGACTGTCTGGTTCCAGGTAAATATAATTTTCTTTGAATGGTGCTGAGAGAGGACATGTCTCAGACTAGTTACCATACTGTGGTACAAAGGCTTGCCACAATGTAACAGCACTGTGGCATCCACAATCCCACATGTGGAGCTGCAATCCAGAATGCAGAAGACTGCAGATGTACAGTGTCATGTGTCCAAGAAAAATGCAAGAATTTACATTGCTAAGGAACGTACAAATGCAGTATTTTGGTGTGGTTACATGCAGCCATAATGGGGTTTCACAAGCTGAAGCTTGCAAGAGCACCAAATGACCCTGACCAGACTTGGTAAGCAGCTGTTCTACAATTGCTTACAGTAACAATACCAAACTCTTCTGTATCCAAACACCTGTCCATATACTCTCTAAATATTCAAAGCCTAACCAACAAAATCACTGAGTTACATGCCTGGATTGCTCTTATAACCCCACACATACTCTGCCTATCAAAAACCTGGCTTAAGCCACATATCTCTAACAATGAAATCCTCCCACCAGGCTACAATATCTGTCGCTCTGATAGATTGGCTAAAAAAGGGGGAGGTGATGCCATCCTTCACTCAAATAATCTGAACCTCTCACTTTTTCCCACACCCATGCCTGATTTTTACCCTGCTGAACTTCTTATTGTGAACTGCCATCTTAACCCTCACAAAACAAACTAGCTATTGCCTCTATCTATATCCCTCCAGGAAACAACTTGCCCACCCTCAAGAAAATTCTTTCCTGGTTCACCCTAAATATACCCTATGAGACCTTCATCTTAGGGGATGTCAGCCTTAACTGGTACAAACTTACAACTAACTCCCCTCAATTCATTATGAACCTGCATGATTCCCATCAACTAATAACTTCACCCACCCAAATCCATAAGAACACATCTAGCTCCATAAGTGACTGGATACTCACCAACTCCCTTAACCTGTATCAAAATTCCACTACTCTACCAGGCCACCTTAGTGACCACCTACCCACCTCTGTCCTTAGAAACACCTCCCAACCTCCCAAACCTAGCCTGTATAGAGACTGCCGTAAACTTTCTAACTTCAATGTAACTGAATTCAGCTCTATTCTATCTTCCACTGACTGGTCTTTCCTGAAGCAAATCCCTTTAAATGATGACGTAAATAGTTTTAATAACATCTTCTTGAATACCCTGAACTCCCTTGCTCCCTCTAGAAAGGTTAGAATACAATCCAACTATGCTCCCTGGCTTTCCAGCGACACTAGATCCCTTGTGCTCCAGAGAGATAAAGCATGGAAAGCCTGGAGCAAAGCTAAACAATTGCCCCTGCTTCACAACTGTCAGTGTCTCAGAAATACCGCTAAGAAACAAATCAACTTTGATAAAAAGTCCTTCTTTAACTTCAGTCAACTAAATAGCAAATCCAACCCACAGAATTTCTGGTCAACCATAAATCAAATTCTTTCTCCTGGCCACCCCTCAAACCCCTCTCCCTACCAAAACACATCCAACCTTGAAACCGCTACACTACTTAATACACACTTTATCAATACTATTCAGGGTCTCTTACCACCAAATGGAAATAGTACTCCTCATCCTGCCCCTCCCAACCCACCTAACTGCAATTGTTTCTCCCTACAACCTGTTCCTACCGCTTACATCTGGTCTCTTCTGCTTAAACTCAAACCTTGCTCCCCATCCACTGATAAACTACCTCCTGTTTTCCAAAAACTAGCGGCTGACTCTATAGCTTTCCCCAGTATCTATACTAATCAATAGATCCATTCAGGAATCCACTGTACCTACCCTGTGGAAATCCTTTTGCACCATTCCCCTACACAAAGGTGGTAACTCTACAGACCCATCTAATTACCGTCCTATAGCTATCTTATCCCCCCTCTCTAAAATCCACAAAAAAAGCATTAATTCACAACCTACTCCAACACAACCTTCGCACATCCACCCAACATGGGTTCTGTCTCAAACACAGCACTACCACAGCCCTCCTATCTTTTACCCATATCATTGCTGAGGCCCTAGATAACAACAAACGTATCTCTTGTCTCTTCTTAGACCTCTCTAAGGCATTTGATACAGTCTCCCATCTCCTTCTACTATCTAAACTTGCTAGTCTCAGCCTATCAACCTCCACCCTTACCTGGTTCTCAAGCTGCTTATTTAGTAGGCAGCAGTCTGTTAAATGGCTCTCTTCCTCTTCTCCATTCTTACCTGTCCCAACAAGGGTTACCCAGGGCTCCATCCTGGGACCCCTCCTGTTTAATATCTACACCAACGCTCTACACACATCTTGTAAACTATCCTCCCTCATCCAATATGCCGACGATTCAACCCTCATCTCCATCTGTGATAACAACCCCGAGCTTCATACTCTTACTCACCAAACCTCATTATCTACTGAAGAGCGGTTAACTGATAACCTGCTCATCCTGAACCCCAAACAGAACAAACTCTTGCTATTCCTCCCCCACTCACTGTCCCACCACAGATCCTCCTTCTCTGTCTCTTCCTCTGATAACACAGTTATCAAACCTGATGCTCACACCAAACTTCTAGGAGTCATCATTGACAATGAACTCAAATTGAATATGCACCTTCTCCAATGTATAAAAAAGACAAATGAAAAATTAGGTCTGCTATAGTGTAACAAAAAATTCCTAACTCCAAATGCTAGACTCTCACTTGCTCAAGCTCTCCTACTCCCCTCCTTTCTCTATGCTGCCCCAGTGTTCACTACCATTCAAACCACAACCTCAAATAAACTCCAACAAAAGTACCATAAGATTGCTAGATTCATCACTAACTCTCCATATAACACACACCACTGCCTGGAATTCCCCCATGTACTGTTGCTAACACAACTTCAAATGTTACACTCTATTCTCTACAGACCGTCATCTTGTCCTGCTATCTCTTCCTTCATTCCTACCTGCACTCCTTCTCGTACTCTCCGTACTTCAAATCAGCAACTACTACATACCTACCAACCAAAAAAGCAGTAGACAAACTCTTGTATAAATACTCCATAGGCCAGACTTGGAACAAACTTCCTAGAGACATATGCTCCACCATTCACCCAGCCCACTTTAAGAAAAACTCAAACTCCACTTACTCAGCTCCAAAATCTGTTCTTGTAAAGCCCCAACTTGAGTTCCCCTCTGCACTCTCGATTTCACCTCAGCTCAGCAACTTCTCCTCACAATAGCAATCCCTGTACTGGAGGTTACCTCTTTCTGATGTATATATCACATCTGATGGCTCAAACTAATGTTTGTAAATATGTAAATAGCATTAACCCTGTTCAGTAGAGGGCTGATTTTCAACCACAATGTGTGCACATACTTGGCTTTGTGTCTTTCCGATATTGTATAACTCAATTTCTCATTCCTTTGTTACTGTAAATGTTTTATTTTAGTTTGTAAACTGTCTGTACACGGAGCTTTTCTCCTCGGGTCTCCACAGAAAATGGGCCAAAAACCCAGCTAGACAAACCCGGGTAACAAATGTCAATAAATAAATAAATAAATAACAGAGTGACCTTACATGAATTTCATTTGTTAAATTAGATAGGACAAGCAGTCCTGACAGACTGACAGGCAATTCACTGGTGGTATTTATTACTGCTATTGGGATATCCTATGCCAGGGGGCAATATGCGTGTGTGTGTGTGTGTGTGTGTGTGTGTGTGTGTGTGTGTGTGTGTGTGTGTGTGTGTGTGTGTGTGTGTGTTTATATATACATACACATACACACATATATATATATATATATATATATATATATATATAGATATAGATATATATATATATATATATATATATATATATATATATATAAACACACACATATATATATATATATATATATATCTATTATGTATGCATATGATCCACTTACCAACATATGTATATAGGAACATAGCTTAATACATAATATACATAAAATATCTCTATCACTTTCTGTCTCTACTCATACATACAAACACAGTAGTGTGTGTGTGTGTGTGTGTGTGTGTGTGTGTGTGTGTGTGTGTGTGTGTGTGCACGTGTGCATGTGTGTGTGTGGGGGGAGGGGGCTGTGTATACATGGAGAGAGAGAGAGAGAGAGGTGCCATGGTTTTCATTGAGATCCATTTCTTCAAATTTCATTGATATATAATTCCAAAGTTAAATTCTTCAAGTGCTACATACTTTTGGCAAAGTGTGGATTGCTATATTTTAATACTGCAAATGAATGCTTTGTCCTATTCACCTACACTGTCAAGTTTCACCATGGTATGTGGTCTGCTGAGTATCAGCAGATAGTGGACTAAAGGAATTTGTCCTCTTTCCTCACTGTACTGTGATCTGAATTCTGTATAAATAAAATTGAATGGATGTGGGGGGGGGTGTATTTTTTTTCTGTTTTAATTTTTGTATATTTAATAGGTTTGATGGATATATTTCTGCTCATACATTTGTGCTGCTTCCACTATGAGTAGACAAAAGCAAATGCACTAAGGAGTGGAATGCCCAAATTGTATTTGCTGAAAATATTTTGCTGAAAAACACTTTAAATTGTTTCTGCAGGGGTAGAACAAACCTCCTGCACCTCATCAAATGTATGTATACCAACTCTGCAGTCACAGCAACTAAAAGAAGTGGAAAATTCTGATAAAAAGGAAATCACTCCTGGCACAACTCACTGACGGTGATTTCCTATGGAGGAGCTCCAATCATTGGCAAGACGAAGCTTGGAGAGTTGAAGCTAGAGAATTCAAGCTTTGTTCACCAGTAGGTTACTCCTTTGTATATGATAATTTTGGTTGTCAGCGTAACTGGACATCAGTAAGCTGATATACATCTTATATACCTAGATTATGTATGTGCACATGTATGTGGGCATGTGTGTCTGCGTGCACGTGTGTTTTATATATCTATATTGACATATGTATGAATCCATCTAAATAAAATAGTACCAAATAGAAAAAATGCAACAATTAAATCCTTCGGTTCTTCAGACTGCATTCTTGAACTACTTTCCAGATAAACAGTAGCTCACAATAAATATCTCAAAGGCTCTAAATAAGTCAAACTGATCAAATGTAGAAAACCAGATTCAAATTTATCTTACAATACAGCTGCTCTGAAAAGGACAACATATGGAAGACAATGGCAAATGTTTCGGAAAAACACCATTAGAGACCCAAGCATCTGAAGTGCTGGGAAAGTCTACTGAAATTTATTTAAAAAACAATCCTCTCTGTTGTATTCTTCCCATCTGTGAAGCAAATTACTAGTGTCATTCAGACGCTTACTACCTCAGAAAGTTAACACAGATGGCTCTTGCAGTAGATGTCCTATTCAGCTCCAGGTGCTTTATTTGCAAAAAGGAAAACAGAAGTGGTACTGCAATAAAAGAGCTGTTTCTGTCCAGCCATAATGTTTCATACAGATTTAACCTGGCACTAGTCACTGTAACATTACAGAGGAATATATGAATTCTTCTGGGTCCAGTGTCTCTCTCATTGCAAAAAATATTATTTGCATTGCTTGTTGTTATACTGTTTCCCACTTGCTGAAGATTACCATTTTGCAAGACTAGATACATTGGTTTTATAGCTTTCCATGAAATGGATGTTGATTATGCTGCTAGGTACAATAATAATCGATGGCCTTCTGCTTCAAACAACAAACAGAAAAGGGAGGTCTTAAGTAATAAAGTAAAGCAGGAATCCAGCAGTTTAAAGTGTTTAGATCCTGTTGTGAAAATTGCTTTTGAGATTTTCACTGCTGAAATATCAGCAAGCCTTAACTACGTCCTGAATTTTCAGATTTTTTTTTATGGCTGGAAGAAAATCATTTATTTTTATCTAAAGATTTTTTTCATGACTAGATGTTTAACACAGTTAAACATAGTTGTGGTTTACTTCTGTTTCTCTGGATGCCTGATGTCTGAAAAGTAAGTATCTAAGCAGTAGCATTTGGTGATTTGGAGCACTTAAATGGCCCTGGGCAAATAGGATATGAGAATCCTTGCTATAGTGTGTAAAATTACTCTGTTTTGTACTGTCATATTCTCGTATTCTGCTTAAAATGTATAACTAAAGCTGGTAGATTATTCTGTTATTCTGTTATGCTTTAATGCAGAACACTTGTTTATGGACTCGAAAACTCAAGAGTTATACATGCTTTTTTGATTTCCTCATATATAAAGCATCAACAAAAGATGCACTCTGAAAGCAGTATATATATATATATATATATATATATATATATATATATATATATATATATATATATATATATATATATATATATATTTATATATGTGTGTGTGTGTGTGTGTGTACTTTTTTTTTTCAAAAAGCAGTTTCCTAAATCAGATGAGTATAAATCTACAGAAAGCTGCATGAATATCTAGAGTTATGCAAATCCACTGGAAGTTGGTAAGACTCCTAAGCATTACTATAGCCAATTGTGTGTGTGTGTGTGTGTGTGTGTGTGTGTGTGTGTGTATTTTTTTTTTTTCAAAAAGCAGTTTCCTAAATCAGATGAGTATAAATCTACAGAAAGCTGCATGAATATCTAGCGTTATGCAAATCCACTGGAAGTTGGTAAGACTCCTAAGCATTACTATAGCCAAATATGCTAGAAGAAATGATTATGATCATTGCGGCCTGATACATCCAGGCACACATTTTTTCCAACTTGCATGACTTGCTCCACTGTCTCTGTATTATGTGGAAGACTACATAGAATCAGTTTTTGAAATGAGTGGTCTTCACACACTATGAAAATTATAGATCTTTTTGAATATTACTAGTCATAAACCAGCTGGTTGAAAAGATTGATTTGCTGCAAGGTAATTCAAATGACTTCCTATAGCCGTCTGTCTGTTCAACAGAATGGTTTTCTGTCAAAGCTACAACCTTGGTCAGACTGTAGCACATCAGCTTCAGCCAGTTGTCTCCACTCTCATCCAGTTTCTTGGTGCGCAGTCGTACCTACAATATAATGGGTAGTCATTTGCATAAGGGACATAAAGCATTAGGACTTCCTCTCTGCATCTCTAACTTACTTATATGACTTTGCAGAAGTAAAGTGTAACTCACTTCTTTGTTCGCTGTGCGATGTACAAAGAGACACCAAGTAAGAATCTGTTCTGGATGCATTAATGTTTTCCTTTTCCATTGACAATAGAAACGAGCATATAAGTAACTGCGTCCCAGTACTGTAAGTAGCAATTGTTCTTATCTAGATAACTGTATCCTAACAGACTTGTAAGCCTACCTACAGCAAACCATAACACCTCTTAAAAATTTAAGCACCCAAGTCATGGTTTTTGAAAGCATACCTTATTCAATGGCATTTAAGCACAAGTGTCACCAGTAATCTTAACAATGCACAGACACAAGCCATGCTATTTGACAGACTGCTTTAGTCAATAGCCTGTAAGCAAAGCACAGGACCATCCCCAGGCCCTCACTCATACTCTTTCATTAACCTTATTTATTTCTTTTTACAACATACTTCCTTCTTCTCTTCCTGTTCTATGCATCATACTCCAAGTGCTATTATCTCTCTATATATTCAGGTCCCACTATATTTTCAAACTCTTTTTAATTGTATACGACTTGTAGACACTTTCTTATTTTTCTGTTCTTCCACGCTTATACTATACAGAAAACTGCTCTGTATTTGAAGTTCTGTAACAATAATATGATCATTGTCTAACAAAAGTACTTCCTAAACTAATCACTGCTGATATGTTGCATTTCAATCTTTCCACACATTACAAAAATGCATCTGTAATTACTTGTTTAATTTTCATGCATAGTGTTTTTATAGCCAGGATGAACCTGAAATTGGTTCTTAGTGGATCAGTGCTCTATCCTGGTTTGCAAATCTAAAGAAAACTAAATAAAGTAATACTAGTGAGAACTACAAAATAGGGTTCATGCATATTTCATTGGTGTGTATTTCCAGGCCATTTTTCTGGCTTGCTAGCATAGCTAATGAAGGACTTATTCTAATGTTTTTAGCACTTGGAATACTTCAGTACAAGTCTGGGATGGAAAGAGACTTGTAGAGATAATTGCCATGCTTAGGGTTCCTAGCTGAGAGGAAGAAAAAGCTCTTAATGGGAAAACTTAAGACATGTCTGTCCAAAGGCTTTTGTTAGTTCAGAAGCAGTTATGCCAGCATGTAATGCTGGAGATTTTCGATTTGATTCTGAAAGGAGAGCTAAGATTTTCCTTTTACTTTTATGATCCGAGAGATAATAGTAAAGCTCCTTCCTCACAACATGTGTCTACTTCTGCACAGTCATCCGACTTATGCACATGGAACACTCTAGTCACTTAATTTTAATATAAAGTAGTACAACTGATCTTGCAGCATTTGTCCTGGAATTACGTTTTGGGTATAAGGCAATGTTTTAAAACTTTACAGGCCTCTTATTTCTCAGGGTGACAAGACTAAATCTCATCATCAGCAATGGATGGTGATTTTTGGTGGATGATTTAGAAAACAGACGCTAGAGATGCAATGTTCAAAATACTGAAGCATCTGAAAGAATGACTGCTAAGGAATTACCAAATTAGTGAAAAGTATGATCAGACATGGGCTGCCATATAAATTTGCTTTCAGCATAGAAAGAGTGCACAGGGTCAAAAGAAGGAAATCAGATTTGGATAATCATACACGTGCTTATGGGCCTTCAACTTCTTCCCCATCGGTTACTTTATTATCCAATACAGCAGAAAACACAGAGGGCTGCTTTGGAAGCAAAACCACGTGAAATTTGTGGAGGACTTTTCTGCAGACTTGTATCAACATCAAATGGAAGCAGACTTTCTGAAGAGCAACTGAAGAACAAGGCTGCCAAACCCTGGTTGTTTACGCAGCTACATTAATAGTAATAGCATGGGGCAAAGTGAGGATGTATTGCAAATGCATGGCAGTTTTACAAAGGAGAGAAATAAAAAAAAAAGAAATAAAAGCTCATTGAGGGATTTGGAACATAATATTACATACAAGGAAATGAAAAGGGAAGCAAATAAGTGCAGAAAATTGGAGGATGCAAGTTATACCCTATCAGTGAGTAAAAAGGGAAGGCAAGATGAAGACGCCAAAGATAAAAAGGCGAAGAACTATCTGAACAAAATCTAGAGGGCAGTGAACTTGACAGATGACAGACACTCCAAACACAGAACATTTAGAAATAAGACAAATGCTGAGAAGAATGCAGTAACAGACATTCAGAAATATGACACAGCTGAAAACGTAACCAAATTTAGCAAATCTCCTAATAAAAATAGAGAAGAAACCCTAACAAACAGCACAGACACAGAGCAGGTCACAAGACAAAAGACTGTTGGACATGATAAACAATGAGGGAGGGAAGACAGGAGATCTGACTATGTCTCACAAGATGAGTCCTACTGACATAGCAGAGATGGAGTTCTGAGACTTGATCTTGGAGTTGCACACAGGTTTCCAGCTGAGACAACACTCCACATTTATGAGGAAGAGAAATACCTGAAAGTATATGTCAAATTGGTACTGTTTTGTTAGAGTTGGTTGAATTGGTATATAAGTTACAAATGGGGTCCCTTGACTATGTATAGGCACTAGTGCATACTGGACAGAGTGTTACTGGACAATGTATAAATCATATAGGTTTGAAAATTATATAGACATACATGTAGGACTATTCTGAAGAACGTAAAAAATTAAGTTTCTTGCTGATTATTTGGCCTTTTATTCTTTGGTGGACATGTTTATATTTGTGGACATTTTATATAACAATATTCAAATTTTTTAACAGTGTTAGAAAAATGAAGGTCATACCAGGAGCATATTGGGGGGGTGGCCTTTTCCAGGTGAGAGGGCCTCTAGGTTCTTACCCTTATCCTTTGTGTGAGTTGCCAAAGGATGAGATGTTTCATGTTGTACAGGAAAATGGGTAAAGAATAAAACAAGCTTTACCAGGCACTGTTTCTTTCCTACTAGATTTTCCTTCTTAAATTATTAAAATGTAAACTTTTTATGCATGTGAGTTAACTGTATGAGACCATGAGTTTCTTTAACAAAAAACAGTTTGGCATGGTTTATATTAGGAGACTTATGGGAATCTAAAAAATCAATGTTTTGTCCATATTTAAGATGTACTTCATTACAGGAAGACCAACTCCTGTTGTGCCTGTTGTCAGGGTGGAGGAGATCAACAATTTCTTTTTTTCTGTTTCCACTTTAATACAAGCCAATGGAATTGTATTGGCATAGGCTCATATATAATGTCCAAAGGAGTTATACACCAGTCCAGGTAATCAATTCATCAAACATTTGCAGGAGTGGAGGGGACCAACACATGGGTCAGTCAACTGAGATAAAGGTGACTGAAGGTTATCTCTTGGAATATAGGAAGGCGCTCAAATCCCATTAAACATGAATGGACTTTTGAAAACTTAAAGTATTCAAATATTCACGGGATCCTAGAAGTTAAATATTAGGAAGACACATATGTTTCCAAAGCATGAATGCCGAGGCTTTAGTAACAGATCAAAAAGTGGGGCGAGGAAAGAGAAACATGTAATTCATCAGAGCCTGAAAGGAAAAATGTAATCTTGTAGACTAAGTTTAATAGGGTGATGGACTGTATGTGAGAGTATAGTGCAAAGCAGCAAAATAGTGATATGCAATACATACGGTATCTACTTTCTGCTTATGACCAAATATTTGTTAAGGACGTTTTTTAAAAACGGGGAAGGTATACAGGTCAATAGAAGAGATTTCAGTGTTGGAAAGGTTGTATGGGGAAAAGGAACCTAATGTTAGAGCCCATATATAGTTGGAGGGAAAATGACAGAAGAAGATGTAATAGATATATGGAGAGAAACACAAGGTAAAAATATATCTTCCACCTTATCCAGAGAGGAAGGAGTTTAGGGCTGGATTATTTTCTCATAGGCAGGGAAGATCAAGCAAGAGTACAGCAGATTATACTATTAGACTGATATGTTTCAGGCCATTCTTTGTCAATAGATGAGCAGCAAAAACAAGACTGATTATGTGCAATGAGATGGGCTTGGTATAAATGTAGGACTACCAAACAGCAGGAGGTGCTTAGAAACAAAATACACCAGACAACACCCTTGAGAAGGTTGCTCTACACGTTTATGGTAGGAGGAGGTAAAGGCAGCTTTGAGGGCTCTGCTGATGGCTAACAGGCAATACAGGTTAGTAGAGTGCTGGTGAAGGAAAATAGGTTGAAAGAGTTACAGCAGGCAAAATCAGTAAATTTAATCAGAAATTACTTTTGGTAGCTGCCAAGAGCAAGAAACGGAAAGCATATAAGAAGCATGGAGAACAAGTAGTGAACGACATCAAGGATAAAGATGCTAGATTTACCCAGTGAAATAAAGTAGCTTTTAGACTAGATTTTGAAGGAATATGCCTGAAAACAGATGGAATATACACAGAAGGATGGTTTCAAAGAGGACCAGTTGAAGTTAAATGCTCCTATTACATTACAGGAGATCCATATAGCCATACTGACATAAAGACAGGGGAAAGTACTAGTTATGTATGGATTCCCCCAAAATTTTATAACTGAAGAAAAAAAAGTTGCACCTACCTTATTAGAGCATTATAATCAACTCTGGAGGTATAAAACCTGCTAAAATTATTCTACTACAGAAAGGGAAGGGAGATGAGACAGACTTGGCTACTTATAGGCCAATTTCACTCTTGAATGCGGGCATAAAACTTTGACAAAAATCCTACCGATAAAATTGAATAGGGATCTTACCCAGGATTTTAAGACCAGAATGAAATGGGTTATTGAGTATTGATAACTGGTGGAATTTGGTTGGTTTTCTTGAAAACCACTAAATAGGATATCATTACTCTGTGGTAGTTTTATTGCTATTATAAACATGTTTGACGCAGTACATGGGGACTTTCTGTTTGAAGTCTGTTTGGTGGAGAAAAGATTTTGGGGATGTGTTCATTCAGTGGATTAAGATGATGCATGATAAACTCATCTCTGATGTTTTAATAAATTAAGTAATTTATACAAAAGAATAAACGCCCAGAAGGAAGTAAAGTGAAATGACCTTTATTGTCAAGATTGTTTCTTTTTGAAATTAAAGAGTTGGTTTGCAAGTTTATTAGAAATTACAGCAGAAGCAAATAATAGGGAACAAGGCCATAAAAACCTACAGAGTGTGAGTCACTTCCACTGTCTAGGTGTTTGGCTTTACTAATGTTTACAGTTTTAGTATCACTTTAGTATAAGAAGGGTCAAAATTAACAAGCTACTTTTCTAAGTGACAAAGATGCCCAACTTTCTGTAACCAGAATTCAAATCAATGACAAGGAAAGGTATACTTCTGATATAACTACAACATGTTTTCCTTGTTATTGTAGTAGCTTTAGGAAAGGAAGTTTCAGTCCTACAAGAAATTAGTAGCCATATCCACTGGTTAACTTACTCTACCCAAAGCAAAACAGCTACATATAAAACAGAAATCCCATTTACTAACAAGGCCACCTTGTTTTCAAACTATTAAAACTGGAGTCCCTCACTTTCCTACCTGGCTGCATAATCCCCATGTCCACAGCCTAGATCAAATTATTCAACAGAATTCTACTGCCAAATACCATACAAAAACATACATACCAAACAATAGGTTCTCTTTCCTTGGCCCATGTCTTTGGGAATCTTTTTCCTCCATCCTAAAAACAGAGTCATCTGCTGAATTCACAATGAAATTAAAACTATATATTTTTAACTATACTAAGTGCAACAGATTCCCTAATCAAAATAGTACCTAACCTTTGTTTTTCCTAATCCTATCTTTAATTTCTCATGTATTTAGAATACGTTGCACAAACATACCAGAATTAGACTACAGCATACCTTCTTTCAGATCTACCTCATAAATTAATTCCACTTGTTTCACTCACTTTTTTTTGTTTCTTCTAATTTGCTGTTTTGTAGATGCTTAGTGAGTGTCCAAATTAATTCACTTTCTTAAACTATCACAAATAAATAAGTAAAACTACATAACCTTGTGTCACCCTGTCTTCACTTATATACCAGTGAAGCCTTAGAATGTTCTCTTTAGGGAATTGCCTCAGTTTAATGTGTTTACAAGTATGTTGGTTACAGGATGCATAATGACACAATAGTACTTATGCTGTTTAGGGCTGGAGAAGCATTCCTTCAAGTATGGCTATGACATTTTTGGCCTACTCATCTGGTAAAAACAATATAATATAATATAATATAATATAATATAATATAATATAATATAATATAATATAATATAATATAATATAACATAGTATAATATATATAAGACTATGACTGGGTCACTGTTCGTAATCATCTTGTTATGTGTTTGAGATGGATGTCAAGAATTTTACCTCTACAGTACAGTAAAGTGAAGCTTGAGACGTAAAGCTTATCATCCATGTTGAGGAAACATAATAAAGGTCATGACAGGACAGTCTCAACCATAGTGCTTTATAGTGCATGGAACATTTTATTTGCTACATGTACTATGACTCAGAATGAAATGTAGAGTTGAGAAATGTTTTACAGTTTTGAAAGCCGTAAAACATTTGCTGATGCCACACGGACAAGGGTCAGAAGTGATGTCCCCCCGAAGGAACTGATGGCTTAAAAAGCTGGTACTTCACCCTGCCAAACTTTTTATTTAAAAGTGTAGAGTGATGTATCTAATAACTTTTAAAGGTATTTCAGCATTTGGCACTGTTCTGTGGTGTCCAACACTGGCAGTTAAAACTCTGTAGTGTGAAATTAATACATAGCAGTGCTTCAAGGTGTTTAAAAAACTTTGATGCCAGAACGGTTCTTAAATAGGATCATAGGAAGTTACAAGACTATTGGCCCTGAGAGGCCTTACAACCCTAGCCAAGAAGTTAGCCCATGTTTCAGCAAGTCAGCACCCTATGCCCTGGTCCAGCAGGGACACAGGTGGATACCCAGGAGTGTATTTTCTGTTCCTCATCCAGTTATCCAGGTTGCGCTTAAAAGATTTAATGAGGTACATTGCTTTATGTGGAGAGGGAGTGTATTCCACAAAAGGGGGAGTCTCTGGGACACAAATCTGTCCCGCCAACAAGTCCTATTGATGTCACAGACCAGGCAGAGGTTGTGCATGTGGGTTAATCAAGTGGAGCTTGACTTGCGGATATGCAGCAGCCCCATCAGGGCGGGGTCTGAGATTGATTTGTATGCCAGACAGAGGTCACGTCTGAGGAGTCTGTAGGAGACTGAGTAGAGGGACAGGGCTTTTAGCCTATCTGTGTAGGATAGATGCTTGAGGCCCTAGATTCTCTGGGTGAGGAACTTCTAGGGTCTCTCCAGCTGCTGCATGTGCTTTGTGAGGCCAAAAATAGGCATTGTACTCAATAATGGGTCTTATAAGGGAAGAATACAGGGATGCTATGACCACCTCATCTCTGGATGTGATACCATTACTAATGATAGGGCCATGTAGAAATCTTTCCGTAGAATGGGGGCAATATGGTGGTCAAAAGTCAGTTTGCTCTCAACCTGGGTGCCCAAGTCCCTCACGACTGATTGCATGTTTAGTACCTTATTATCAATGTGATAATTTATGGGAAAGTCACTCTCCCCAAAAGGGATGATGATGCACTTTTTGGCATTCATTTTGAGGCCATGTTTATGGCACCAGTCATTTGTTTGGGTGAGACCCTTTTGCAGGATGCCCACATCAATAGGGGAATTGATGACAGCACCCAGCTTGCAATCATCAGCAAACTTGGTTAGCGATAGCCCACTAGATTTGGTTTCCACCTCCAAGAAGTATATCCCAAACAGCAGAGGCCCCAAGACTGATCCCTGGGGTACACCTTTGTTACAGGTGTACTACTTGAGGTGGCTTCCCCTATTTTGAGTAGGTGGATTCTATCAGTGAGCCAGTTTGCTACCTATCTGGTAACATATAGATCGATGCCTAATTGAGCAAGTTTATGTATTATACCTGAGTGGGGAATAGTATCAAAGGCTTTGGCCAGGTCAAGGTAGGCAGTGTGAATCATCTTCCCCTCATCTATGGCCTTGGCGACTGTCTCAAAGAAGTCAACCCAATTTAAAAGTCATGATCTCCCCTTGACAAAACCAAACTGTGTGGGATCAAGTGTCTGTAGGTTGCCAATGTCCTTGTTAATGAGGTTCACGATAATCCGCTCTATGGCCTTGCAGATCGGGCTACTTAGGCTGATGGGTCTATAATTTCCTGGATTGATGGATGCTCCACCTTTGTGTAAAGGGATGACAGTAGCTGTCTTTCTCTCGGCTGGGATGTAGCTTGTACTCAGGCTTTGGTTGAATAGAGTGTTTAATGGTGCTGCAAGATCCTGCTTCAGTACATATAGGATGCAGCCGGAGATGTTATCGGGTTCCATAGAGGCTGTATTTTTTGCCTTTGAGAGGGCAGTGATGACTTGCTCCCTAGATATAAGGGGAGGGGGGTAAGTACTGTTTTACTGATGGGAGAACAGAGGAGTGGAGTTTTCACTGAAACTGTCTGCCAGCTGGCTGGCTATATTGACAGGGTTTGTGTATGTGGTGTCATTGACCACCAGTTCTGTGCAGATCTGGGTCCTTCCTTTGAGATTGTGGACATATGTGAAGAAGGCCTCATGATTGTCTTTAGTAGATGTGGCCAGTTTGGACTTGAAGTTAGCTTTGGAGGATTTCACTAGTGCCCTTATTTGCTTGTTCAGGCTAAGGAGAGATTGCTTCCAATTAGGCACCTGCTCCTTCTTGGTCCTGGACAGCATTCTTTCCTTTTATTATAGAGTTTATTTATTGTAGATGTCCACCAGACATGTTTACTCTTCCTTGAGGAGGATGATTTCATCCTGTCTGATATTCCTGATTCCATGCAGCTATATAAATGCTCATATAGTACTTTGATGTAGGTTTGGACATATGTGCCAGTTCCTATGGGGGGGGGGGGTCTGTGAAGCTGTTTATACCTTCCCTTAGGAGGTTTTAATCAGCATTGGTAATTTTTTTTGTTTGACCCTTGTTAGGAAGGGGGGGGGGGGTCTGGAGAGATGATAACTTCAAAAGTGACTGCTTTGCGGTCAGATCTTACCAGGGATGATAAAACTGTAGGGATGCTACAGTGGTTACTCATGTTGGTTAATACCAAGTCCAAGATATTTTCACCTCTGTCTTTTTTTCAGATTTTTTAAGTGTAACCAAGGCATTCTGTGCAATACAATATTAAAATTACTGTTTTCTGTGATCTTTATTTAGTATATTTCTTGGTACTATGAATTTCAGTTAACTAACATTTGTATTTGGGGATTACATTAAATACAATGGTGGACAGATAATTTGATAACTTATACCCTAAAAGCAAACTTTTTGAATGTGCTTTTATTTGCAGGTAATCCATGGGAACATGACAGTTAGAATAATATGGTCCTAAGTCTGGGTTTCTGATCAGCTATCATTCATCTGTCTGTTGGTCAACAGTAAAAATGAAGGTTGATCGTCCTGATTCTATGAGCCTGCTGCACCGTCTTTAAAACTTTGCATTTAGTAAATGCTTTCTTTCTTCCTAATAACCATAGAATGAGCCTTAAAACATAATAGTTTTGTAAATATAACGTACAACAGAATTTGTGGAGTACTGAGGTTATTTGTTAGCACCTTGTTTCTGCATCTTTTTTTTTTATACTCCACATTTCTATCTCATCATGGGTCTGTGTCTTTCACTGACTTAGTAAAGGAGAATGTATCTTTTATACAATTGTCATCCTGTGGCCTTGCTGTTTCATTTATTTTACTCTTTTTTGTCTATATGTGGCATGCTGTATTACTTTTGAGAAATTTTCTTGTATTTACAAAACATCAACTTAAATTCACAGCTTTTTTACTGGTTTTCTTAGAAAGTATTACCTTTTCCCTTCTCTTATTGTGGTTTTGTCTTCACAATGTAATTTTTTGGTAGCATTATGAATCATTTTAGGTGGCTCCATTTCCCATCTGTACGCCCTATTTCCCATCTGCTTTTTAGATAACATTTGTTTGTTCCTGCCCATGTAAGATCCAGTAGGTGTCAGGTTGTCACTTCAGATATGTCCGAGAGCCTTGGTCTGGTAAGGTGACTTGCTTAGACTCAGACTGTATAGAAATCAATATACTGGTATGGTTTGATCCATATTTACACTTTATTGACCATCAGACTGCAATAATTCATGAGATCCCATACTATCTCAACCTCTGTTGCCATTGATAACTAATACCAATAGATATTTGTATCTTTCCTAATATTCTTGTCTGGGTCAGTCACTGAAGTATTTTCTTTATATGGCACATTCCCAAAATTTGACACAAGCAGATGTATGAGTCCAACACTTCCTTTAAGAGCCATTGTTGGAATAGAGCCTGCTAGAACCCTCCCATCTCCTTCTGCCATCCTCAGTTCTTTCCCTACCTTTTATGTTTGCATGCATTTGCTATGCGAGCAACAATGAAATTGACTTTCTTTAAAGTGTCCATAATATTTCAGTCTTCTTGATTTAAAATACTAATATACTTTCCTGTTTACTTTCCTGTCACAGTGTACAGCATGGCATGATTTTTTTCTAGGTCTTGTTTATCACATAACTCCTAGACCCAGAAAGCAGAAAATGTATTTCAAGGCAAGCTTAAATCCTACTGCTCATCTGCCATAGGTGTGCCCACTTCTGTAGCCTGCACTTTATTGGTGATTTGGCCAAATGGTCTTGCATCTCATTTATTAAATCCTGTAGTATGAAATCTATTTTAAGGGTGTATGCAATCTGTGCTTAGTCACACACACTTTTTTAGCAAAGTCTGCAATATCTATGTAGTCTCTTTATTACTGTATCCAGCTTTGGTATTTTATTTTGCTGGACAACAGGTAGTGGTATTCATAGTTATTAAAAAAAGGACTATACATAATAACCATATCACACAGTTTTGAGCTAATGGCAGCCTAGGAGTATATTATAATATGCAATTAGAGCTGGAGCAATATGGAGTGCTAATGATACTGAAGACAATCTTTGTTTTTATTTGCAGCCTTATGAGCACAAAATCACAAAACTGTGCATTCATAGGACAGTATTTAAAACATCATCCAAGACCATCATTTAAAATTGCATATTTTGTTCAGTGAAACTCATTTCAAAGTAGCTGTGACTGTTTAATATGCCTTGGTAATTCAGTAGCAGTTTATTGGAAATACACAGAATTATAAGCTTGCTTAGTGAGACCTGGAGATGTTGCAAAGTAAAAAACTTTTAGTCTCCTTTAAATAATGAGTAAGAAAACGAGGCATGTGCATTGATCTGAACGTAAGCATTCGGCAATTAATCTAAATAATGTATAGGGCCAGCTATTAAAAACGAATTAACAGTGTTCCAATTTTGAGAACAAACCACAGAATTGATCCAGTTAATTCTTCAGTTGAGTAAACAAAACAGAGTGTTAAAGGAGGACTGCAGCAGTTCAGCTTCTGAAATATGCTTCCACTCCTGCTAGAAACCTACGGGTAACATGAGTACTCTTATCATATTAAAAAAAACTATTCTGTTAATTGCTTTGAAGACATATTTCTAGTTTCCTTAAATAAGTAAGCTGCCTGAAAGCGGGCTTAGTCATGACTATCTACAAAGCAACATAAATCTAAATAAGGTAGATGGAACTTCATCTAAAAGGAAATTAAATTGGATAAAATGGTGGAAAAACTGATTGCTCCCTATCTCAACAGAGTTATATTTTTTATGAAATATATCAAAGAGAAAGCATCACTTAAGGGGAAAAAATTAATCCTTGCATTTGTCTTGAGCTAGTGTTTGTGAAGGAACTTCTTAAATTAAATACTTGTTGCCTCTGTATTTCACATTGTCATTGAAAACAATACCAGGTGAGCTGTGTTTTGGCAGAATCCCTGTGTACTGTTAACTTGCGATTAATGCTTCGGAGCTTTCCAGCTCTCATGAAAAAAAAATCCATAGTCATCAAGAATTATTATCACCACTGAAAAATAAACCAGTAAGGGAAGATTCAAGCAGATAAGTGTTGGTATCATCTACATCTTGCACTAGTGCATTCTAATATGTAAACATTAGCTTCAGCTGCATGACAATAGCTAAATGAATAAGAAACATCATATTATTATGGCAGGTGATGCACTGCACGATAATCAAATACAATGCAAAATAATGCAATGGATGGTGCTAAACTGCAATACAACACATTACCACAGTGAAAAGAGAGAGAGAGAGAGAGAGAGAGAGAGAGAGAGAGAAAGGTAAAAAGATTAACCAGAAGAAAGGGTGATAGATCATCAGTAAAATATTACAACAATTAAAATGCCATAATAAATATGTAACTGACATAAGCAGTGTAAAAACAAAGCAAAAAAAATAAATGCATTTAAAGCAAATTTATAGTAAGCTTCATGAAAATTATAGTAGTATAACAGAATGACTGTGCTGTATTACTCTGCTATAACTTGATGTCATCTTTTGGCTAAAGAAGCTGACATATACTGTTAAGGATTGATTAAGTAATCTGTCCTGTGCATGTCAGGTCTAGACACTCAAAAGTATAAACTTTGGCTCTAAGTGATTTAGTCACATTGATAATGTTGATATGATACCCTGACCCCCATGCAAAAAATTGGAAAAAGGGAGAGGATGACAAACCAATATTCTGTCCTCTTTAGAATTATGATATTATTTGACACCATATATAATAGCATAGCAAAGTCCTTGTTTGTGTGTTAAACTGATATATTTATATGTGGCAGTCTAATTGCTAACATGTGTACCATTTAACAGCATGCTATTTGTCCCTTCGTGTATATTTTTTAGCAATATTCATGGCTGAAAATTTCACTTAGAGCATGTTAGCAACACGGATATCAAAGAAACATGTAAATAAATAATGTCCCAAAGGAACATAGATAGTGTGCATACTGCTTAACTTATCTGTGAAATGTGCAACTTTCAAAAGAAAAACAAGCAACAGCTAGGGTCACCGCAAACATGATAAATGCTCACAGCAATGTGCACATATAAAAAAACGCAAAAGCTGCCATATATACATTCACTCATGTATGCACAACAGTGACTGTGGAACTTTTGGCATTGCAGAAAAACAAGTTAGTAGAGATGTGTCCATGAGAAATATGTAAAAGTGTAAGGTGGCATGTATACCTCAGATATAACATGAAAGTACCCTAAAAAGAGATACAGGTGACATACAGGCATAGTATCCAACATTACTCTATTAATGTTTGTGTAGCAGGCTCACTATACATATTAGGGTAACAGTACAAAATGATGCATTCAGAAGGATATGTACCAGTGGAGGCATTTATGGTGATGGCTTTTAGAAGGTTTACAAGGTGCTAATGGTGTATCTTCTATATTATGGCAAGGTCTTCCACAATAAAAATCATGTATCATCTGCTGTTCCTCAGTTATGCGTTATACTATATCAAAAAATCTGACATTATAGACTGGGTTTTGTTGCTGCATTATGCATGCTGGTGTAACATAGACAGGCCTTGTTCCATATTGTAGAGTATGCATGACAATCAACTTGTGGAGTATAAAGGACTTACATAGTATCACTCTCTGCTTGCTCCATTACTCTGCTGCTGATCACTCAGGGTCTGTATAATATGATCCATGGTGCTGGAAGACTGACTGAAAAGACCTTTGTCATACACAGCACCCATGGAAAGCCCCATGAATGGCACACAATGGTTCAGATCCACCAGCTTCAGTCATAGATTCACCAAGCCATACCTGGTTGACTGCATTATAGTATGCAAAGGGCAATGAAACATTACACCAAAGGAAAATAAACAATTCCTTGCTATCAGAAGCAATGTTCCTGACATTCCAATAACATGCTGGTATGTAATTCATGATTTTTTTTCATTTGAAAATCAGAAAACATGTCAACTACTAACATAGAGGTTTAAGCACAAGTATCACTGATGCTGCATGTAAAAATAAAAAAAAAAATGATGAGGACATCCAAACGGTTCTGAGTGTAACTTTTATTGCAAAACTATTTAAAATATAAGGGCTTTCATGTAACTTGCTGTAGACGTCTTCAGAAATAATAAAGAGACCTAAAAATGCCATAACATTATGAGAACACTCTAAAACAGACCCTTTTTATATTAAACAGGAAGTATGTAACAAACAGGAAGTGTGTAACAATGTATCAAAAAAGATGTCCAAAATTCTTAAAGTGACCTGTGCAATTTAAAAGTAACCTATGCTGTTACTTTGTAACCTTGAAAACCACTGTCAACAAGTCAAACAAGAACATATTAAAAGATGCACTTTGAAAGTAAAAATAGCATTCCACAACTGACTACTCTAAACCAATAGGGCGCAGAAAAAATTATTTTAACATTAACTTTAAAATATGCACTCAAAGGTCAAAGTTTAGAAGCCTTATATTTCAGTTCACTAGTAATGGATATTGCTTCATTTAAACCTGGTACACATCCAAACATAACTGCCAACATAATTGTTTTGTGCAATAATAAATTCTGCCAGTCCCCTTTGTTGTTTTCATCTGTATTCCTTTCAAGAATGGAACATCTAAACATAGAACAATGATAACAGCTTATTGCATGCCTTCTAGCGCACTCTTGTTATTTCTCTTTTTAATGCTATATAAATGCTAATAACTACATTCATCAAATGAATTGTTAGTCTTGCCTACATAAAAGGCTGTGCATAACTGACACTGGGCAAGGTAAACAACTTTAGATGTATAGCAAAAATATCTGCCCATAGTAAGCCATCTTCTAATAGTGTCTTACAGTGTTCCACTGTAGTTATTTTCTATATACATGCATTGTTTGCACAGGCCACATTTCAATGTCTCAAAACTTCCAGTATGTAATTCTTTATCTGGTGTCTCTAGAATTGTCTTGAAGTTTGGATGATTCTTATAGGTACAAGAGGGCATACCATCAAAGTGACCTTTGAAGTCACTTTCATTCTGTACTAGTGGCCAGTTTTTTAATATAATGTTCTTGGTAACTGCTGCATCCAAGGAGTAATGAATGATGAGATTCTGATTACTTATATTCCTTCGTTCACCTTTGCTAGTTTCATTGGTGCATAAACTATGATGTATAATTGGAGTGTACTTCTTAGCTCTCTCTGCCTAGGTTTCTTTGCTGATCTTCTTGACCAACTCCACAGGGTATCCATGATCCAAAAACATGTTTTTTAATAAATCAAACTGCCTGGAGCACTCGCCATTCTTTAATGTTAACCTAGAAATTTATGCTAACTGACTTTTTACAACATATTTTATTTGGTGAAAAGGATGGCAACTCCTAAAATGCAAAAATGAATTGCAGTGTTTGGGTTTATAATATATAGATGTATCTAACATACCACCACTCTTCTTCACAAGTTCAACATCCAAAAAGTGTACCTTGTGCTCTTTGATGTGGGATGAAAACTTAAGAAAATCTGTTGATTTCTCCAGTTCTGTTATGAACACATCTAGTTGGTGTGGTGTACCTGATCAAATAAAAAAAGATGTCATCCAAAAAGCAGCAATAGCTCTTACAGTACTGAAAATGGTCCAGTTTAAATACCATCCCCGGGATTCATGAAGCTCGGTGCAAGGCTGGCATTAGGCTTGCACCGACCGTGTGGTGTGAAGATGGCGCAGTAGCATCAAATGCATATTAATGAAGGTGCGCTGCCCCCACAGCCATGTGCATAGGAAACGAGCGCGAGTGCATAGGGCATGTTGAAGTGCCGCACGGAGGTGTGGAAATGTCAGCTGTCGACGTGCAACCTAAAATGCTTGCATATAACAATTTGCATGCAATAGTAATCACATCTGTCAGTGTCCGTGGATACTGAAACGTATGCAAAGCATGCAAGACAGTTCCTGCGAACACAAAATGAAGAAGCAAACACAAATGCACGGTAGGGAATAACAGGTCCCCATCCCTCAAACAAATGACATTGAAAACCGTGTGCCCGTAGTCCAATGCAGTATAGATAGTTATACCAAGTGGAAGTGAAACGCATCATGTTAGCACACTGCCAATAGCTACGTCCAGCCCAATGGTCAGGGTCACCAGCTGTCCCACATTGTGAGGGAGCGTACACAGCTGGGCAGATGTGTCCATAGCAAAACCACGATAAATGTAAATATCTAGCGACCGTATGACAGAATTATATCCCACAACACATGTAATAGTCACATGCAATAGGTATGTCCGTATTTAACATACCATATGTGACTTGAACTAGAATAAGCATGAAAACGAAACAGAAGGAGCATATAAAGTGCTACAACAATAAGGCAACATGTAAGCTTAAAGGAACAGTATTATCTGTAGCGTTGACTGTGGGTATGTGATGTCCAGTACAATCGGATATGTGTCCGGAATATATCCCATCCTGGACATAGGAAAAGGTGGCATCCTACCAATGATCAGAGCAGTCATCCAAAATCCGCACATATGCGGTCCAAGCCGTACTTGTCAGGATGTGTCACAGTTGAATGCATATTACCCAGGTGTACCAACCATGTCATGAAAGTTAAGTATGGGCGTGTACCTATGTGCGTGATGTATAGCATGTGGAAGGTGAAACATGCCAGGGTAGTCCACACAACCATACAGTACCTGACATATGTAGTGTATGCAATGTGTTACCTTGACCATGTCATGGGCCATCAAACAAGGCAGTGATTGATGGAGTGTCAGGAATATGTGTGTGTGGGGGATGGGTAATGGTATAATCCTCAAAGGTGAGACTGTGTCGTATGCAGAATAGGTGAACTGGAGGTATATGAGGGAGCAGCAGGTGAATCAGAAAGAAACACAAAGAACATGTATACACATCTGCAATACAACCTGACAGGCCATACTGTAGAACACAATCCCACAAACATATGAATATTAAAATGTGCAATACAAATGTACAGAAATGTCACCAGCACATACCAACAGATTGGTCCTGATGGAACCGGCCAATTCAAATGCAACACACCTGGATGCATAATGGAATACCCATCATCCCCTCCACAGCACACAACCCGCCCCCATACCTGAACGTCCACCAAATCCAGCCATACTTGGCCTACTAGCTTGACGCAGCCACATCTACACATAGTGACCACTATTCATATGTTGTAGGCAGTGTCACCCTAGGCAGTTTTAGGATTGCAAACTATGTATCCCTTGCATGTAAAACCCCCAGCACATTTTTGTAAAGCCAAAACAATGGTCGGTATTAGTCTTGTTAAATTTTTGGATATCCCTCATGGGATAAGTAACTTGTGTAAACATCAGAATGGGTATCAAGACACGATGTCCAGTCCTGTAGACATCTGGACACAGGTTGGAATGTGCAGTAGTGGTGCACGAGACTGTCCAGCCCTAGATGGTCATGCAGAACCTACTACCCAGGATCAAACACCTGCCTGTGATGCACGTGTCCTGACATGAATAATCGAGAGAATATATTGTACACATTCTCATAGTGGCACTTGGAAATAGGGTGATGAAGGCACTGACGTAAACAGGATACCCCCTGATCCACTGTGTGAGGGACAGTCACTGTGTGGGTAGGTGTGGCCTGACCAACAATGATACAATGCCAAATGTCCTGTGATTGTAGGAAATAACTATGTACCATACTGCATGTAACAGTTGCCTAAAGCAGTCATGTCAGGATAGAAAATACATAATTTGTACAAGAAACAGACTAACAACTAAAGTGCTAAAGGTATAGGCTCACAGCTAGGAAAATAATGAATGTTCTAAACCTGCACTGACCATGGGTATGTGTTGGCTTAAACAATCTGGTGTCCCCAGAATATATCTCAACCTGTACATATGACAAGGTGTCAACCCTACCAATGGTCAGAGCATTCGCACAATAACTGGCCAGCCTCTTAATCACTCACAAAGCCAGTGACCTTTGGAGGAAAGGTGTTGAATGAGAATGACTAATTATAACAATTAAGAGTAATAGACGCATTTAACTGCAGAAAATTAGTAGTAATATGAATCTGTCAACACGTTCCAAATTAATAGTACTAATATGGTAGAAGTGTCCATGAGGGTCTATATTATATCTTCAAACGCTTAAAAAAGCGAACGCTGATTGATCAAACTTATTTTTGTGAAACTGCAAAATATCGAAGCAGCAGAAACTCAAATCTTTTCCTAGGGAAAGAATTCGGTTGTCCATTTCTGTTGCTTCGGTATTTTCAGTGTTATGGTGGAAAGTTACCGGTCGGATTCAGGTAAGTGTGCGATTGTGTGGATGTGAGTGTTAGGGTGATTTAGGTGAGTTAGGGTTAGGGCTCAGGTTAGGTGTGTGTGCGATTGAGTGGAGAAGAGGGTTAGGGCAGATTTAAGTGAGTTAGGGTTAGGGAGCGGGTGAGGTGAGTGTGATAGTGACGGACCTTAGGGTTAGCGTTTGGGTTAAGGTAAGTGGGTAGTTAATGGTGTGTGCATAGTTTAGTGTAGGGTTAGGTATCAGACTTTAGGTGTATGTGTGTGAATTTCTGTTTGTTTGGTGTGCTTGTGTTGTGTGTATGTGTTTTGGATCAGCATTTTTTTTTCCTGGGAAAAAAATCGCTGATCTGACAGTTCGAGATTGTAAGTTTTCGCTTAAATTAGGTCGATCAATCAGCGTTCGCTTTTTTAAGCATTCAATGATATAATATAGACCCTGTCCGTGATTGTCCCTGATTTGTCATAGCCTTGTCCCTGTCACTGTAGAAACTAGTCCCAGAGTATCACAGAGGTCCGTACACATATGTACACCAACCGTCACATTTGTTGACAGGACTATTGCATACCTGTAGTGAATTTATAACTGATGTCCAGAATAATATTCATTGTATCAATAAATGAATGAAATAGTCAAATGTGAAGGGAAACACATGGAAATCCACCCCCCCACCCACCCTGTATTATGTAGTGGAACCACTCCCCGCCCTGTATTATATAGCGCCAACCTAATAATGTGGTCAGAGGTGCCCAAACACCTGTGTCTGTAAACACAGGTAGAATGTTAAAATCTGGACTAACTCTGTCCATGTGCTACATCTGATATTTGAACAGCTACAGAGCAGTTCTAGTCACCAGTCGGACAAACCTAAACCCAGACCAGCACATGAACAACCTGACAATCAAACACATGTATGTGTGAGGACTATAAGCGTAGGAGTTCTGAATATCCTTGGAGTGAGTAGACATGCAGCATGGGTCCAGGGCATTAGGAAACAGGGAATGTCGGAAGTGTAATACTGCAGTTTTCCCAGCAGGAGAATGGATGCCTGCTGTGTAAGTGAAATGGAGAGGCGTATGTCAGAGTAGCTATGAACCATGGGTATACATATAAATGAGGCAGAACAACAATAGTGTAGTGGTTAGAGCATCCACCCAACGTAAAGACATTTCCAGTTCAAGTACGACTATAGCACATATTCATTTATTGTGTAATGAATGCCTCTGTGCTGTAAAGCCAAACATTTATACATGTAAAGGTGGCTGCGTGTCTCACATGGGGCCGTTAACCGGATTCCATCAGTCAAAGTGGTACTTTCATAAGGAATAAGGCACATGTAATCACAAAGAAGAGGCAGTAAACATATGTAACTCAGAATAAGTAGATGCAAGTGCACTTCTACGGGTGTACACAGTTTGTAGCATAGCAAATGTATGTTGCCTTGTACAGCTGTAACTTTTATATATATAGATCTATATATAGATAGATTGATAGATGTGTGTATAGATAAATATCTGCAGACATAACAGAAATATGCAATTATATATATATATATATATATATATATATATATAAATATAATGAACGCCGAAAGAGGAAAGCAAACATAAGGGTTGTAAAGGGAATCTAGAGCAAGTAAGATATTATAAAGTGCTTGCAGAGTATGTCAGATAAAGCTGCACAAGAGTGAGTAGAGCACAACTATTCACACCAGAGACAGGGTTATACCAGTGGCCATAACATCGTTGAAGTGCTACGTCAACATTATACACAGACGGAATGTAGTACATGTTACGACCACCTACACTTGTAACCCGCAAATCATTTGTAATCCATAACACCAGGAAAGGCACGTATGTGCAAATATGAATGGATGGGGACCCTGTGAATACACGAGGTGGTACAAAATGTGTGTAGGGCCCCAATGCTCTGGAGAGGGCAATGTGTAAAGGTGTGTCATGGCTGCGATATCAGGTGGATAATGGCTGTTATGCATGGAAACTCAACACGGGTGTGCTGGAGAAACTATGGATATGCGATTATTGACACAGGAGTGCTAGGGTATGTTGCACCGGTTGCAATGAAGCGGCTGGTGGAGGTCAGCTGGTACGTAGGTGCAATTCCCAGATAGAGTGTCGTCTGCATGGAGACATGTGTGAATGGGCGTATCGTTGTCAGATGTTGTGCATCAGGGCTGGCAGCCCGGCACGTAAAACCTATCTGCCAACCATGAGCGGAACGGAGTTCTGCTGTGACAACCCCAAACCGGGAAAAGCAGAAAGACACAACTACATGCAGACATCAGTATGTTCACGTACAATCTCAGTAACACAAACACTCATTCTATTAACATTAATAATATGAATGTGCACAGAAACAAACACAGTAGCAGGAATAACAGGCTGCGCATATGATTAATAGGTGAAATGACACTGTATCACATCACACTTATCAACGGCTCCCCAGAGATGAAAAACGTGTGACATCTGTCCGGTGTATAACATGCAGTATACTGATCACAAGTTCACCGGAGTGAAGTGTCGGTGTCAGTGTCATAATGACTAAGGCAATAGTATGCTGTTGAAGCAGAGATAAAACCCAATATGCACGTGTAAGTGTCTATGTCCGAGAAATATATAGGTTAACGGACACACAGATGTATATATAGATAAAAACGTATACATATATATATATATATATATATATATATATATATATATATATATATATATATATATATATACATAAATATATATATATATATATATATATATATATATATATATATATATATATATATATATATACATACATATATATATATATATATATATATATATATATATATATATATATATATATATATATATATATATATATATATATATATATATAGATAGATATACATACACAAACAACAGGTATTGATATATACACATACAAACAAAACAAATATATATGTCATTGTAGATATACACATGTACATAACTAGGTTACTTTACAGCAATTAGGGGTAACATATATATAGCCCGGGCATATGTGACTGGGAGGTCCAATAAATAAATGTTGTACCCCCCACACCAGCCAGCTAGGCCGGTCAGACATACAGACAGGCAATAAAGATTACTACACTGCTGCTGTCCAAAACACCAGCAGGAAAGTAGCAGTGGGAGAGATCTGCAAGGTCTACACTTTAAACATGGATAACGGTGTCCCTTGTGGGACCCCAAAAATTCAGTGTATGTGTCAACCTGTTGTCATCGATGCAAGCAGGATGTAGGTGTACATGGAACAGTAGGTTCTGCAAGTGTGATAATATATTGGTTGACAAAATGTACATGTGTCCCGAGATGGGGAGAGTGGGTAATGTGTAGGGGTGTGCTCATACCCCAGCTGCGCTCACAGTAAGTATATGTCATGAGTGCTGTAGAGAGGTGCCAGGTAGGTGGACCATGGGTATGCAATAATGGGCTTAAGTGTGCAGGTGCTGGTTGGCAGAGATGTAGTAGGCCCGCCCAGTGGAAGTCATTAATATTCCTATGTGGGCATAGCAGACTCCTATACGTCCCAAACTTGAAGAGCACATCTACCGGATAGTCTGTAAACCATTGGGGGAATACATAGAGATCAAATCAGTGCCGTGTACCCGATTAGCATGGACGTCCATAGTTATGAATCAGAATGTAACAAAGTCCAACTAAACACTTCCAGAACTAGTGATATTAGGTGGACAGGTGGCGGAATACAGATAATGACAGATGACAACATGTATGAGTCATAAACGGCATGTACCTCAACAAACGTGAATGAATAAATATGCTCTGTGACTGTCAATGTGTCTGGTTAATAGAACCAATCGTCTAAATGTGTCCCACAGGGTGTTATGCAGTATTCCTGATACAGTGTTCATTCTCCCCCATTGGTATGTGAGGTCTGCTAGTGACGGAAAGTGCATAATTTCATGACCACCTTAGGTAGATGATAGCATAATAGATGAGGTTCCACACCCGTACGCCTTTGAGTAACATAACCGTCTGGGCAGTTGTGTCCTGCAAAATGAATGTAACGTCACATGGCCTGTGAGTTTGGGAAAGGAGGCCATATATCGTGTGTAGTGGTGTCAGAAATGAATTTGTTGTATCAGAAACAGCTACATGTAATAGGAAACAATATTAGCAATTATAATGCTACAAGAATTACCTTAACGTATGCAAGCCATGGAAGTAGTCAGTTTACAACTGGCTGTGGGTATGTGTTGCCTTGACACATGTGATAGCTCTACATATAGGATCTATAGGGCCGCCACCATTCTGAATGGCCAAAGTGGGACCTGCTATGTAGAAATTTCAGACGTACCAGGGCAGAACATACCTACAGCCATGCATAGTACAGCAATATACATATCAGCACAAATCAAAGCGTAGTCTAGCAGCTGTAAAGTTGCTTATGCTACTACATATAACATATTGACGTGTCAGGTATACAAGACCTGTAACAAGCAACCACTACAGACAAGTAGAATATGAGAATGTCCCCTAATCAGGACAGTTGCAATGGCTAGAGTATCATCACATGACATATGCCTAATGAGGGACTGCCCCATGCAAAGTGGGAAAGGTGTTATTCCTACAGTCTCCCGTCGTGCAATCTGAAAGGTGGAAAACGTACAGTAGGTATGCGGTAGCATGACTCGCCAGACAGCTGCGTTAACAAAATCATATTCACATGTCAACATTGCAGAGTATTGGTTCCCATGTATCAGGCAGATGGGAGCAGATCGTATGAGGAACACGCATATAATATGATTACATCACTGGACAGGCCGCCGAGTCCGTACAGTCGAATGCCTGCCGTCGCCAAATGGTTAGACATACCCGATACTGTAGTCATGTAGTCCGATGTAATACGCATCACAAGGGAATACACACACCCAGAGTGAGTGACAAATGTAAGCAGAAATGTTGGTGAGCGAGCGGCTGTAAGCGTGTTTGTCTACCAGTATGCCAGTAGTGCACTGTCAAAGAAATGTGGAGTCTAAACGGGTAAAAGGTGCTGTAACCAGAGATCAGCAGTGCTTAACACTGTGCAAACCCATGCACAACTGCTCCCACTTGCTGGAATGGGTCTTACCCAGTCCATAACCAAAGGCGTCGGTCTGTCTACAAACAAAGAACCGCCCTATTCACGTGTTGGTAGCAGTACCCTGCGCACATAGCTCATGTGAATTAACAATAGACGATGGCTTATGTACAGACAATAGACTACACACACACAATGCAGCACAGTCATCCAACAGTATAGCAATGTACTGGCAGATATGTCCGGACCACTGGTGTATGCATGCCTGGCCGTCCTGTGTGTCAGTATGTGAGCATGCCCAGTATGACTGTTATGCATGTTGTCGACCAACATTACCGTCATACCATCATGTGTGTGAGCATGCCAAGTATGGACAAATGTATCGCATGTGTCACATGTCCAGATAGTCAGTACTGTGTTGCCGACCCCTCCATTCTACACAGACAGGTGTCATGCTGTGTCTGCAGGGTAGCTAATGGTCATGTGGCATTGACAGTTGCTACATGTCTGCATAGCATGGGGGGACATCCCAACCGTATCCACAGTCCTACACAGCACCGTGGGTGGAGCACATGACTCTCATGTGTAGGTTGGCTGGGGGGCACAGCTGACAGTTGTACACATCTGCCACTACTGTACTGGTATGCCAGGTACTCCATGTCAGTGTGTGGACCTACCTAAATTGCCGGTTGGAGGGATACCAGTGTACGTCAGATCCCAGCATTAAATACCAGCACAGTGGTGTTGGATGTCCTAGCTTTCACAACCTACATCAAACCGCCTGGCCTGCTGTAGTCTGTGTGTGTCTTTGGGGGTTGGGATTATTCATTGGGCATATCCATAGGCCATTGTATATCATTTGTCTGTATTGGTCCACACCTGTCCAGCTGCATGGAACGTGTGTGGGTGGGCTGTATGGACACACATGATGTTCAGCCTATAACCTGCAGTGGGTTAGGACACCCTGTGTACTACTGGCTACCATTGTGACCCCGTATGTGCTACAGATGTCATGGTGCCACTATGGACGTGTACTGTCTGCTGCCCTAACAGTCGGCCACGAAAGTCTCTTGTATGCTCACATACATACCATAACAATGGGTAAATACACATTCTAATACAACTGCCAATTTTTAGGTCGATAGACGTACCCTGGGGGTGTTCTGGACCTGAGGACAGTGCTGGAGGGCTGCCTATGTCGGATGCACACAGTGCACCTCCTATACATGGCCGAGCACAGGTAGTGTCATGTTTGGCATCCATTGTACTGTGTGTGGGTCAGAGAGGGGATATCCGTGGGTACCTACTGTGTCAGTGCATATGCCTTGTGTTGCCTCTTTGCCAAGGGCAGGTCATACTGTGCACGGCCTTTTGCCAACTGGGCCCTGCTCAGGTAGTTCCTTCACCAAGTCACACTGTGCCTGTACAGGCCTTGGCAGTGGTGTTGGGCCGTGTGGCCCTGGCCCATGCTGTTCCTGCAGCAACTGTTACTGCAGGATCAGAATGTGTAGCATAGCAAATACCATAACAAATTGTGTGCATGTAGCTAGTGAATACTGCAGGGCTCCACCAGATGTGTCCGGATACCAGAACCGTAAACTGAGCATCCCAAACACATGCTCAATTACATGTCTTGCCTGTGCATCCACCTCATTATGGTGTGAGTGTTCAAGTGTGTGTGCATTGCTGCTGGGTGTCATCAGCCATGACACCAGTGGTTACCCAGCATCCCCCACTAGGACACTGTAGGGGATGTCCATATTGGCAAAGGTGTGGTACAGCTGTGTCAGAAGCCATATATCAGAATCATCATAGCTTCCAGGGCAGACAGCACACACATTCAATCTAATGCCCTGGCCATCGCATATGGCCTAGCTGTTGGAGGGTATGCCCCTGCAGTGACTGTAGGTCTTACCCAGCTCACCGGGTGGTGCTTTGATGTGTGTGTGTGTGCAGGCTATAGCACCCAGTACCCCAGGGTATTCATCCATGTGGTTGAAGAGATGCATATTGCTGGCCTACTAATCACGTGTGTTGAGGACATGTACGTGCTCACTAGCATGTGTTGACATGGGGTCTGTGAACTGGTGCAATACTCTGGATGCAGATGCCTGTGAGATCCCCATGATATCCCCAGTTGTGCTGTGTAAGGTACCTGTGGCTAGTATACCCAGGCAAACACGTACCGTGGTATCCACTGTGATGGGTTTCCTTCGGCCTGTTTGATGTGTCAGGTGTGGCAGGCACAGATCAACAAGCCGCTGTAGGAGGTCTCTGTCCACCCCATAGTGCTCCACCATCCCCAGCTCATATAGCCCCTGGTAAGTCACCCTGGGTCTATAAAGTCTTATGTCACCCCAGTAAGGGATGTTCAGCAGCATACACATCCTCACTGCCCTCAGCCTCCTGCACATGTTGGTCTATGTTGCCTGCTGCAGCCCTTCTCATTTGGTTGGACTGTGTCGTGAAATGTCCCCGCAGGTATACATCGGTGGTGTAGAGTGTGAAAGAAACCTGTGTGCATGCTGTTTGCTCACATTACCGTACTGTTCAGGTGTGGGCTGGCCATGTCATCTGCTGATTGTGCTGATCATCACCTGTTTGTGCAGCCTGTACACCCTGACTACGCCACCACTGCTGTTGTCCCTCCCAATGTCACCAGGCAGGTATAGACACAGCCCTAGCTTAGGCGTGCTAAGGCAGAAGCACTCCCAAGGCACAGTTCTGCAATGTAAGTACTGTATGCCTGACCCCCCTCCCATGCTGTCAACTATATTCGAGCCCAGCACCCGGCTAACTACACACATACACTCCAGGTATCTGCATCACACCCTGGGGATAAATGGGATACACTATTGTCAACCTCATCTGCATAGTATAGTCTTCTAATGAATAGTTATATGACCCATACCGAACATCCAAATTAATAACCACTGCTTAGTGTCACTCAGATCCATACACAACTGGTAACAGGTGCCTTACTATCACCATATTCGATGTCCCACAGTCTTCCCAGCAACAAAATAACCGGTGCCTACACGACTACAACCCGGGACCCTGCACACAACAGACAATGTGCATTACCACTACGCCATGGCAGATATACATACATCCTGGGTTATCACGTACAGATCATCCTGCACAAGCATTCAATAGTGCTGATGTCCCCAGACATATATGTTTATATCTATGTCTATATCTACATATATCATATATATTATTTGTATACATATATACATAGGTATACATACTCACATATACATGTACACACATATGTAGATATTGCATTTATATCACAACAGAGGACCACATGACAGCAAAGCATTAGACAGGCATGAAAAGGAAACTACATGTGCCACCTGCATCATGTAGTGTTGTTACTATCAAGGCATGTGTGTTCTGTTGCACACGAGTCAGACTGTATTAAGGGTAAGAGTAGGGCTACTGACATTTACTCACCAGACCTATTGGTGAATGTATGTGTTGACAACCCAGTGTCTTGGCAGAATATGTGGGCTGTGGACACTATATAGGTCAGCAACAAAACACACTGAACACATCCCACAGCTAGCCACCCACAGATACCAACACATAGGGTATAACTGCCAAACACAGACACCTGCCATGCCTTGGAATTGAGCACCTACCTGTCTAGTCTACCACCCTACAGCATTATGCAGTAACAGAACGTGCTACCGAGTTTCAGCATCACTGTACTCACAGAGGCATACTTCTAGGTGGATGACATCAACAGCAAAGGCAAAGACGCCGATAGAGAATGTATGGAGAATGACCTGTCTAAAAGCATTACTCTGTCCCCAGGCAGCTGGAAACACACACACACACACACACACACACACACACACACACACACACACACACACACACACACACACACAGCAGGGCCAGGAGTCGAACATACACCTAACTACCTTATCACACCACAGCATTACGCAGTTATAGAATGCGCTGCAGAGATTACTGGAGCACAGCACTCCCAGAGGCATACTTCTAGGTGGATGACATCATCAGTAAAGGCAAAGACGGTAGGGAATGTATGGAGAGTGAGTAATCTAAAAGCATATTACTGTCCCAAGGTAGACGTAGACAAACACACAGCAGTGGTGTTAGTGGGACAACTGCCTATCTACGGAGCACTATTACAACACTACATGGATAAGAGACGCGCCACAGACAGTACACCCTTCAAGACAGTCCAAGTTTGTTCAATGTAGGAATCTATCCTGATGTGGGGTATGGACATCTGTTGCCTGGATGACCACTATCGCTATACAGGATTTCAATGGTCATGCCCATACACAGAGGCACATAACCGACACAAAGTGTCACTGGGCATGCTCACACACTTAGTAACACACGTCCGTTTGTAATGTACTGTGTGTCCATCTACACAACGGCGTACTGGGCATGCTCACACACTTACTAGTAGTGAAGGGCTGTCTTGTATGCACACGGATTCTAAACACGGAAGGGCACAGTGTGTCGATAGTGAACATTGTTAGCACGAACGCCACACTACACACATCTGACACCGGTCATCAGTGCTAGCTGTGTAGCATTCGTGATCACAGCTGACAATCCAGATCTAACAATGGGGAATACAGACATCTCTGCAGTGAAGAACACCTGGCATATGGCACAGTTGTGCACAATAGCACTACCACAGTATACCTCAGATACAGACATATGGGCCATAAGACCGTGACGGACCGCTCCAGGTGTTACTGTCCATATGTACATGAAGGCCACTCACATGTACTGACCAGTACACACTTAAGAGCCATCACAGATGTCTCAGGTGCAGATCACAGTGGTAAATGCAGCATTCTACTATGTAGCCATCAGACATCACCATGTCCTTGGACCAGCAACACACATCCATACATTACTACACCACCATGTTACTCATGACCAATGGACTGTACGTAGGTCTACAGCAACTGTGCAGACTACACATGTACTGACAGGGTTCCATCATGTGGTATGCAATGCAATGATACCACAGTTCACAACCAGGTCAGCTCTACACATAACAGGGGCCCTGGGTCTTACATAGCTGTAACAGATGACTGTTGCTGTGCACCAGAAAACACTCATGTTTGGATATGACATACATGTAATCACAGTGGATATGTACAAGGCCCACACACACCAACACATATGTACATAGCATAGCTTTTGTTGTCCTCCGTGCAGACAAATGGCTACAACAATCACATGCATGCATATGGAAGGTAGATCCATGGCTGTTGAACGCTAACAGTACATAAGGTAGCAATGTTGACTGAGGTAACATTCCCTCTGTACTTGTTACCCATGACAACCAACATATCATACAACAGTCCATGTGTCATGTATGTCATCACACATGTCCACCAATTGCAATGCATACAAACATGGCTACATGACAGGAATGTAGGACCAACACACATGTACATGTAGTGGTGAGCATGCAGCTACCATGCATGTGTAGTAGCTGAAGTATGTCTTCCATCTGTGTCTAACTACAACATGCAGTTGCAATGCAGCCCCATCATTGACACCTGTATATGGTGAAATACTGTCAGTACGGTAGGATGTACATCAGGTATGGATGGATGTGTGTACATATAGTGGTGGTCCACCAGATGGATGTTTGCTAAAGACAGCTCACAGGTGTGTCACAATCCATCCTACCATTACATGTGCAAACAGTACGCTATGTTACTGTTACTTGAAGGTGAAGACATACAACCTACACAGTGGTCAGGGTGTTACTGACTGTACATCACTTGACACCTGTAACACTTACATCCTCCTGTGTGCATATAGCAGCACAATTGCCGAAGGTAGCATTGGTGCACATAATGCAGCCAATACAGCTGCATGTCTGTTAGATGTATCATCATATAGCAGGTGTATGATTCACAGTACTGCCATGTGTGTTTGCTTGTGTGACCATATATGCCACATATGGTGGGGAATACATCCCAGTTGTTACACACCCCTGTACACTGTTGTAGAGATCTGTACATACTGCAGTGTAGAAAGCAAGACATAGGCAGGGGTGGTGTGTGTATCACACACATGTCAGCTATCTGTATGTGAATGACATTTGTGGACTCCACAGTGTGCATGTGTGTGTGTGTGTGTGTGTGTGTGTGTGTGTGTGTGTGTGTGTGTGTGTGTGTGTGTGTATGTGTGTATGCATGTATGGCTGTCTGGTGCATGGAGTGAGGGTGTATGCTACCATACAGAACAGACAGGATCCCTAACCCCTCATGGTGATGCAGTCTACTACCCTGTTGATGCCATCGGTCTCAGCCTTACTGGCTACCTGTACATGTTCATTCTCTGTGTCACGTCATGTGGGTGCACAGTACTGTGAAGGTGATTACCACATAGGCAGGGGTCCTCACCTCAACACTATCAAGTGTGCGTTATAGTGTTGTTGACCCTGTGAGTGTGGTCATGTTACTGTGTATGTCTGTGCATGTTCTCATCCTCTAATGTGACAGTGTATTACTGCTACACAGTGAGGCCTCATGCTATCAACTGGCCTCTAATGTTGACATCAGCCAGACAGCTGTGTAAACCCCCCGCACCATGTTTCCATACCTGTGATGTGACCCAGTATGGATGTCACGTCTCTAGCCACTGTAGCCTATTAAACAGCTCACATCCTTCTGGATCAGTAGATGTGTGGACATCTGTGGAATGGTAGCCTTTCTGACAGTGAGGTTGAGGCTACATATAGCATGCTGGTATTGCCATACATGCCTGTGAGTACTCCACATTTACACATGGAAACTGCAAACACTGCTACTTATTGGCACATGCAAGTAGACCTTAAGGAGGGAAGCAGGGCATCATTACCAACATGCTGTTACTGTTGTTACCAAGACACATACTGTGAACATATAACAATGCTTTCTAAACCTGTACTACATGGTATGTCTGGTGCATGTCAACAGCACAAAACAAATGTAATATACACTTCTCACTATTCTGCTCAGCCTGCGCATCAGACCATATGAGCATGTCCCTGCACCGATGGTGTGGATGACAGGGATAAGGCACAGGCATCATCATATGCACAGGGTGATAATGTTTGGCAGGGGCATAGGCTGCACCAGTGGATGACATCATGTGTGTGGGTTAGGGCCGGTGATCTGATTGGACATGTGTGGTCGTTATGCATGTAGGTGTTGCGGTGCCCTACAGATGTTTCTGCTGTGTGCGTGTATGTGTGCACACAGTTCTGCCATGTGTCCAGCCTACACAGGGGTATTATTGACAGCTCCAGATTGTACAGACCAGGATGTACAGCTCACTGTGTCTGGCCATGGCCACATGACCTGTGCCTGCCAGGGGTTGCATGGGCACTACCAGGCAGAGGTACAAATTGGCTACTGTCCAATGACACATGTCCACTGGAACCATGTCCCCACTGGGAACATCCAGGGCCATGTCCACATGGCCTGCTGTGTCCTGGTGTGCACAGCACAGCACCAGCTGCACTGCTACTGCTACTGGCACTGTGGGAGCAGGCATGTGAGATGGCTCGTTCACATTGACCTGCACCAGGTGGTGTAGCTGGCTTACGTCCACGTGGCCTACACCTCACTCCTACCAGATGTTCCGGTACAGACAGCTCACGCTCCTGGATTGCCATGCCATGGTCAAGGATTCCAACCATGTCACGCAATCGTCTGTCCAGAACATCAGCGATCTACTGTTGAGCATTTGCCAATGCCTGGATATTGTTGTTTAAAGAACGGATAGCAGCCCTCTGAAGCCTCTGCCTTTTTGTGTTCTGTCATTCAGCACGTCCCTGTGCCACCATTACAGTCTGGAACATGCATCTGGTGACACCAGCTGCTCTGCTCTGTCCTGCAGGTTCATGTCTGCCAGAGGTCCTCCTACGAGCTGCACTGGCCACATGCCTGTGTGGCACATCTGCAGTCATTACACTGTCACCATGGTGTGGAGACACACCTTCTGTAGCCACCACACATTCCTGTTCCAAGCTAACACACGCTGACTGCCCTTCTTCTATGGCCACTGGTGATGGGGTATGTGTTGGCATGAGAAATGTGTGCAGAGAAGAGGGGGGCATAGCTGGGATGCAACCATTGGCACAGATTCAGCTCCTGACAGCCCTGCCTGTACCTCATGCATATGTTCATCACTGCTAGTATCTGTGGGGACACTAACATCAGATGGACCGCAGAAGGGTAACGCACTTACATCACCTGTGAATGCAAAGAAAGACTCTACATTACAATAGACACACAGACACACAGACACACCATGCATGTGATTTGACAGACGGCATGCAGCATGCATGTGATACAGCACACGGCATGCAGCTCAGACATTAATAGTGGTAGTTAGCATACCTCCCTGGGTTGCACACAACAGCAAGCAGGTGTCATATCAGAAGCCATGCAGTTCACACAATCATGGTAGTAAGCATGCATCCCTGTGATACACCATGTGGACCAGCACAGGTTAACAGTACACATGGTGGATGTGACCTTGACATTGACATGTAGTATGACATGTGATCTGCTCACGTGTGCATTGACATGCATACATGTCTGACACAATGGTGTGCTGACATATGTACAGCGGTGTAATGGGTATCATATTGCAGTGTTGTCTGTAGGCCCTACAGATAGAAAGCACTTTTAGCAGATGTGCATGAGCATTGAAGGGTAGTATGAGGCGTCTACATTGCTATACAGTGTGAAGTACAGACACTGTGCCATTGCATGGCATCATGAGGCGCCTATATTGCTATACAGTGTGTAATACACACACAGTGCATAGCCATGACTGCGTGCATACACATTACATAACTACTGTGGATTGTGACCCACGTCACTGAGGTGTATGCACACTAAGCCATGCTGTGTCATGTGACAGGTTACTGGAAGACCTACGAATGACACCCCTGCACAACTACTAAAATGTCTTAGCTGCCTGGCAACCATGTCCACACATGGCAGACTTGTCAATACACCATGTCCCACATGACATTTATGTACCACACACACGAGGTGCACGGCTGACAGTGATGTCCAACAGCAGCAAGGGAAATGTATGGTTTCTGTGGCCTGATGTGGTGTCTATGTCTGTGGAAGCTGTACAGGTGACTACTGCCATGCTATGACACAGTCATGATGTTCAACACATCTTATATGGTCGAATTAAGTGACACCTCCACAAGCTGTGCACAGGCTTTTAGGATGTCCAGTGTTCCACATCAACTATATAACTATTCAACAAAGGCTATAGTTGGACCATGTGTGGACAATGTGCAGCAGGGTGTATACACATCACATATACTGTGTGGCTACATGTCTCTGGCTATCCTCCATGGCTATGTGTGAACATGTGTTGGCCAAATGTTTGTGATGGCCGTCTATTCCACATGTCTGTGTTGTCCCATATGACATACACCCATAGATGTCAGATACGTCACTGTCCACAGGGTTATGCAGACAAAGGGTTGTATGTTTGGTATGTGGGGTATGTATTATGGGATAGTGAGACAATATTGCAGCCGAAACACTACATGTCTGGGACTTGTCAGATGGCACATCACAATGTGTGCACCCATTGCAGGGGTATATTACACAATGGTGAATCCTGTGGGCTGCCCATATCCCATCTCACTGTGTGGTACCGTTTGTGTACCACACATGTGTTGTTCCAATGTATAGTACGTATGCCTACATTGAACAACACCTCCACCATTGTATGCACAGCTGTCCACACATCTAGCAATGACAGATACTGTGGTGTCATGTCGGTGTTTCTTTTAGTTTGTATATATTGCACATGGGTAGCCAGTGTGCTTGATGACAGATGCTACCTATATATCATGACTGGACCATACATTATGTGTACATGTGTTAAATGGCCACATGGTGAATAGATATATGCATTAACATGCCTGATACTGATAAGTGTCTCAGCTGCAATGGACTGATGTCTGTGTGGCACGCCAGAGGTACCTGTATAGGGGTGACACAGCAGTTTGAACATTATCCATGACTGTTTGACAGCTACAGGGTGCACTGTGCATGTTAACACATTCGCTTGTACAATAGCATATAGAATGCACATGTGTGCATATACAGGGTAGCAAACTATAGTATGCGGCATATGTGTAAACATACCTTGCATATGATGTTACATTACATATTGTACAGTGACACATGCAACTAAATGGGATATAATAGTCATATGTGCAGTAGTGACTTACCAGGCAACTCCAGGCTCAGTGGTTGAGAGACACCCACCTCCACAATGTTAGCTAGTGTTTGTGGATGCTGTTTTGCGGGTGTCCCCAGGCTGGCCAGTAGCTCCTCGGTGTGTGTGAGTGGGGGCTGGTTTGGTGGCCCACCACCTGTTCCACCATGTTCCCTGGCGATTGCATTGGTACGCTGTTTCGCATGTAGTATCAGATCCATGCAGTGTCTGCGCACCTGCTGGTAGGTGCGGTTATGGCCACCCACATCATTAACCCTCCTGCGTAGTTCCTGCCACAGGTCATCACACTGCTGGGCATGCTGTGGCACATGGCTGAACAACACCTCATAGTTATCATGGAGGTACGGGATGAGGGCATCATCCTCCAGGCAGCTATATGCTGGCAGGTGTGAACAAGGCATTATCTGGAAGACATAATGATGGAGACAGGTCACAGTATCACAGAGGTGTACAGAGATACAGCTGCACATACATTTGTATTAAATCTAGTACATATGAACAGTTATCTTTGCAAATCGTCATGACACTGACATGACTGACATGTTTGTGTCACACACATGTAACACCCATTGTGCATTGGATATCATCACCATATATGTGTGTCACCTCATTACATTGCTCATACTCGATGTGAATGCTGTCTTGATGTGGGCATGTCTGTTTGCCTGTACTGGAGTTCTTACCTATCAGCACATGCCTGGATGTGTCCACAGTAATGCTGTTGACCTTGATGCTGTGTATATGTCACATATCAACACATTCACTGCCTTAACGGGCATGAGCAGTGACAATGCACACATGCACATGGAAACCTTTACATGCATGTGTTTTGCCATATACATCTACACGGCACTGTACAGCAGTTCAACATCCTGCCACCTATCGCCTGTGTTGCACATGTGATACACATGGGACAATGGCTAGCCGGATGTCATTCGCAGGGATGGTTATCAACTATAGCATGTATGGGCAAGGTTTTCTAGCTGTATCCAACAGCCATTTTGCCACCGCCATGTGCATCAGTGCCACATTACTGATCCAGACAGTTAATAATACATCTACCATGCGGTCATCGCACCATGTATGACAGAGATGACATGTGCAGCTTTGATGGACAGGGTTGCATGGTATGGCAGGAGTATGTAACATGTATGGCACAGGGATCTGTCCAGCATGTGGCGATCCTTGTAGTAGGACAGTGGCTGTCCATGACGTATCTCTTTCAGATCAGGATATGTACGTGTAGCATGTCCAACATCACAGTGTAGCACGCCTTCATGCAAGGTAGCCAGCATGCTGCATAGTGCAGGTAAGGATTGTGAAGGCTGGTATCGCCCACCCACACATGACCAATACCCCTTAAAGGTGATATGTGATCCGATATTGGTCACTCGAGTGCTGAGTATGCCTGTCCAATGATCTCCCTGCTCATGGATGGCACCCTGTCATGACATGGGTGCCTCGTATGACTACCTAATAGGCCTGGAGACGTCACCAGCTCAGGGATGTGAACTGCACAGCACCATCCCTTACACACAGTGTCCATAATGTTGACCGCTGCCTAGGTGATAGTTAATGGGTACAGGGTTATTCACCTAGCGGTGACAATGCTATTATCAGCTGTCAGATTGTGCACATATGTCACGCACCTCACCCACAAATCCCATTCTGTACATTGTCCACAACACTGAGACAGCTATTGCTCCTAGGTCATGGCCATTCACATCCTTACATACACAGATGCCTCCCATCTGTCTGTGTGGTATGGGCTACAATGAGGGGGGAGTACAAAACATTAACCCTGTTTTACTGTAGCTGCCACTGGTGTGATATGCACATGTCACTCAGACACCTTTTGTAGTGTTGCTTCTGTCAACAGGCCACTGGTAGACCACTCCTGTGACATACGAAGGTACATCTAGTATACTCAGTGTAGCTGGAACACAGAATGGGTGATGTCCTATGACCTGTTACAGGTATGCTATGCAGTGTGAAATCATCTGTACTGTCATCTACATCTGTACTGCTAACATCTACACTGATAAAGGTTCATAGACTTGCAGACCATACTCAGCAGGGTAATAGTGCAGTGCCTCCAATTATGACTGGCGTCTCCGCTTGTGGGTTGCAGTGGGTTTATATTATCCAACACCCTATCTGTATTGCATATTCATGCTGAACACTTATTCAGAACATGTAAGCACTTCATGAGCTGCTAATTACTATAGCACCAATTCCAACTAATTTCTTACAAGTACACTGTCTGTCCTTACATTTCCAACTTGCTTACAGTACAACAGCTGTTGTACACACGTAACTCACATATCTTGTGAGACATGGTTGAATATACAGGCATGTCCAAGTGTCACTTACCAGTGTTATTACCTGTCTATGTGATGAATATGGCAAACATGAGGCAATAGAGCAATTGTCTCATGTACATAGTCAATGCTCACCTCCCAACATACGACACTACAGCCTGTGGGAGATGCACATATGTAGCCATGCTGGGGGTAATGCTCTCACCAACCCAGACTGAACCTGACATTCATGAGGGGATGTTTAACATTTGCAACACACCCCACTCATCACATAGTGTCACTAGATCTGCACCACCACAGGCCACACATAGTATGACTACAACATTTGCAGAACCTCTCCATACTCTCTGTGCAGGCAACAGAGGCAGCCCCCATCACCAAACACAACACCAATTACTTATAGCCCACAGGCTCATGAGTGTCCATCAACTACAGCGAATAGGGTATCATAACATACCCAACACACAGGTCATAGGTGACTCTGTAGGCGGTTACACTGATGTCCCACTCAGCAGGCTACACAAGGCGATAGTCACTTACATCTGGCTGTCGGGTAACAGGATCCGCAACAAAACCTATGTACCCATGCCACACCTCACCAGGTACGATTTGACTGTCATTCTCCATGTTAGTGTGACTGCCCTGAGATGCAACTTCCTGGACTACATGTACAGGGACATGCAATAGCTCTCCGGTCTTGTAGCCCAGAAGGTATTGCCCAAGCCCTGAGAAGCATTCTGCATTCATCCAGACTGATACCACTGTACAATGACTGAATGTTTAACTTCAACAGTTGCCTATACTTCTGCTGTCATTCCACAGGCATCCAGTATCTGTCTGCTTTGAATGACATGGTCAACAAAACATGATGCTTTGGCACAGATGACCTGCACCTGTCGGCCCTGGGATTATGGATAACATGTAAGGCTCTTGCTGCTCCTATACTGCCTGTCTTGGACAGTTTCCAATAACATATTCACCACCAGAGCAGGAACAGGCAAGCAAAACCTGGGGCACTGTTACTCAATGCTTGACATCTTCATCGCTAACTCACACAGGCGAGGCACTCCTTATAATGGACCACTTCGATATCTCTGCAGTGACTGGGACCTGCCTCTAGGCTCCGGAGAGCACACCTGCACTGACAGGTTACACGCAGACCACACCTTTCAGTCATGTAACCAGGACCAGAACACCCACGGCGGAGGTGTGTCCATATTTCACAAGGATGTACACACCTCCAGGCTGGTTCCTTAGCACAATGCATCAGAGGTGATCCACGTGCGACTAACTGTGGCCAGAACTGCTATACACATTGTAACTTGCTACGGATTCAACAACATACCCCACAGTTACCGGCCCTCATTTCTTGGTGTACTGGACAGTAGGGTTCAGACAGGTACTACTGATGTGAGACTGACACTACCCTACACTTAACAGGGATACCTACTCATGTACCGACACATTAGGCCAACGCTTTCTGGGATTCATACCCTCCACTCGGCTGGATCAACTCATACACACCACCACCAAGACCAACAATATCCTAGACATGGACATTACCAACATGTGACTGGTGGTCCACACCTGGGGTTATCCCCTCGTTGGTAGTTTCTGAGCATATGCTAATCACCCTTATTATCCACATCCCGGTACCACACCCTTCACTGAATACACAGTACAAGATTTCTACAATGCCTACTTCAGACATCTTATGACAGCGGTAGTAAACGTCATGACATCCGTGCAGATGGACAATGCACTTACAAATGCTGAAACATACACCAGTGCACTTCATTAGCACTTACACGATTGCATGGATCATGCTATCCCAAACAGAGCCATGATGGTACCCACCAGATAATGGACGCCACTCTGGGGGTCTAGTTCCATGCACATAATGTACAACAGAAGGTGGAGGCTGTTGCAAAGTGGAGCACAATCCCATGGGTGGGGTAGCTCACTGGACAGCCTCAGTAGGAATCCGGGATCCCTTATCACATCCTCCAAAGCTAGCTATGTAAACATTACTGCGACACATTCCAAGGACTACCATAAAGCATTATGAAGATATGTCAGTACTCAATGGCAATACCCACATCTGCTCTGACATACGACGGTTAGGCAGGAACATTACAGACCGACTGCTATTGGCAACATCCTGGCAGATAGGTTCAATGCTGACTTTACACCCTCTCACTCCCTACAGGGCCAAAATCCATACAGGAACAATGCAGAGTCCCTGCGGTCACAACTACATAGTTCCAACCTGCACTCTCTAAGGCCTGGAACACAGACTCCATGTGACCGTCCAACATCCCAGGCTGTGATTTACACAAACCTCAGAATGACATGGCTCCCCACTTGGCCACCAGATTCAGTAATAGCCTTGTATCAGGCATTGTGGCCCGTGAATGGCACACAGCAACAGTTATCACACTCCACACAGGTGGCACCACAATGAACCACAGGGACTATTGCCCTATACGCCTGACTGGACTGTTCTGCAAGGCTATGGGCCACATCATCATGGAAGTCATTCACAGAGACATTGGTGGCCTCCAGACCTTTGATGCCACCCGGGTTGGATTTGTTAGGGCCAGACCATGGCTCCTACACCTGGTGGACTCCTTTGATACAGTTACCAGGGTAGTTGATGATGGTAAGGGGGTCCACACAGCCTACATTGTCCTCTCATTGGCTTTCAGCACCGTTCTCCATTCTGGCATTGACAACATACACATCCACCTGCACATCGACCCCCACATCTCAGGATGTTATGCAAAGTGGCTCACAGACAGGAGCCACACGATGAGGGTAGCATACCGTGGTACCTACTGTAATTCAGTTACATTTGGCGTACCACAGTCCCCGGTCATAGGGCCCCTCATGTTCGGTATATGCTTCCTTGACGTACAGGCTAGCACAGATGGACTTTCCCTGAATAAGTTTCCAGAAGACTGCAAACCAGGAGCCATGATTGATCCACCAGCTGATACAGACACCCTCCATATGGGTGTCACTGTGATGGATGCCTGATGTCAATAACATGGTCTCAAGCTGCATAATACAAGGTGCATAGACATCCCCTTTGGATTATACCAATCACCCACTGACTATCACATAGGTGGTAGTCCCCTACATACATGTGACATTATACAGGATCTTAGTACACACGTATATAGCACCCACTCCTTTGATAACCATATTGCCAATGTGGTGTGGATATCCTTCTACGTGGCCACCCTTATCTGTAATGGGTTTGTAGCTGGAACAAAGGCACCCATTGTACCTCTAAACACCTGACGTATGACACACGTTCAAAGGTACAACACCCCTTTTGGGGTGAACCTTACAGAACAGCAACGGCTTTACATACTACAACATTAAAACATCATGAGGATTATTGACCTCCGAAGGATGACGTATGCGGCACAACTATGGACACCAATACTGTACACATTTGCATACTGCATACTCAGGGGTGACCTCTGCTGAACATACAGAGCCCATGTCCACAACAATATTTATGGATATAGTCCACATAAGCAACATAAGCAAAAGCCACTGAGAGCAACATGCTCATGGATATATGCACAAATGCAATGATGAGTGGGACGTGCTTGAGGGATACATTCCTGAACCAGACACTCACCATGCTTTGGAACATGATTCCTATGTACATCAAGCAGGTAAACTCACTAGCACTCTTCATGAGATACCTTGATGGGTGGATGGGAGACACACATGTACGCTAGGGATCACTGCAGTGGTTGTACTGTACACAGGTGCAGGTAACACATGGCTCTGCTGTTCACAGACAGGACACTACCCTAGGGAGGTGCCACTGGTGAAAACACTGTTGTTGGGCTTACACATGGACTTGGCCAGACAGCATAGTACCTCATTATGAACCTGTGAAGCTACTACATGTCCGTTGTGCATGGATAATTGAGTAGCTCTTTCATTTCAGTTAGCTATCATGCTGTTACAGTGTCCTGTGACTACAAGCCATATGTATCCTATTATTGTGTATTGTACATGCCAATAGATGATACCTTTTGCATGATATAACAGTTATGCTGTGTAAAATATCTGACATATCTACCTACAATTCTGTACATTACACATATTTTAAACATTATCCTATAATGCAAAGCATACTTGCACAGCAGGACCACCTTAGGCATGTTATTCTCGTTATATGCCCATACACATGCCTACTGTGACAGTATATCAACATATACTATCCCTTGCTATGGCACGTACTTGTTGGACAAACCCTACCACTGACGGTGGGTGGCGTGGAATTGTTATGTTTAAAGCCCTCATGTAGCATCCCTTGCGGTGTATGAGATGTTTACCTTGTGGCCCACAGCAGGACACACAATTTCTACAAGCATTACTATGCTCAACAAGACATCACTACATAATACCTTTTCCCACTTTATGCATTGCGTACACTTTAATTAATACAAAACAGGCTCTACATACACTGACATACTGAGTGTTCTACATACCTTGTTAGTGTTCCGAGTCTTTGTAAATATCTCTCTTACACCTTTACTGTTTAAACGGTTCTATGGTATGAGCATACGGTTTGAATGTATGGCAAGGCATCCTTATATACATCGATACCTGTAACATGTGGTATCCTGCCGCCAATTGGTGTTCCTGAGTAAAGTATTACATGCGCATCAGCTGTGCAGCTACTCCATTCGCCAATTACGTGGCAGCAGTGGGGTATAATTGAATTATCCACTTGGGCGTTGCTCTTTTGCCCTACCTTTGGGGAGATGGCCTGTATGTGTTTTGTTGTGAGGAATTGCAACTGCTATTTGGAAAGACATGGATATTTTGAATTCATGTCCCCCATGGATTCTGTGTGACGGCTAGAGTATGTGGTTCTACATGTGAGTGTACCTGTCATCTCAACCATCTGATAAGGGACTACTGCAAACAAAACCTGTAACATCGCCTTCTGTTCCATTATACAACAGCTACGATTTCACATGGCGCCATTGCAAATGTGTCTCTCACAAGGTATGTTAACGGTTCTGCAGATGTAATTGAGTGAGTGGATGTTTGTGATGTTATTACAGTCTGTATTGCAATTGTTTTGGGTGTGGGGAAGATGTAGGTGGGTGTACATAGCATATACAGGTTTGTGGGGACTGCATTTCTACATATTCCATATATGTGTGTGGGCTCCTTCCCTAATTGAAGACCTATCATTTAGTAGACTGAGAAACTATGGTTGTTACGGGCTTATACATTGAGCCATTGTTAATTGGTTTCTATATAGCATGCAGGTGAGGTTAATACTTCAATACCTCCGGAAATACATCGATATGTAAGGGAATGTTACTAAATGACAGCTGTCTCGTGTATTTCTGTCACAGATATTTGCACTCATTGCAGTTGTGTTGGTGACTGAACCTCTTTGGCATGGGTTGCCACCTTTTCAAATGGCCATAGTGGGACATTTGCAGGACACACATCAGTGTTTACAGGCCGACACATACCCACAGTCAGTACACAGGATAGAACATACTTTTATCCTGAATACATACTTATTCTTGTAGCACTTTAGCTACTTATCATGTTTCATGTAATATTTACATATTTTAGATACAGGAATAACTATTTAATGCAACTATTACATAGTATATGTGATATAATTATGTCCTACAATCTCGGACATTTGCCCTTTTTAATATTTTTTGTCAGGACACAACTGCCCTGGGAGGGGCTGTCCCTCTTAAAGTGGGACAGGTGGTAACCGTATGCCTACGGTCAGCTATGACCACACCTACTGTAATGATCTACCTCCGAGTTAGCACTAACAGACACATGATGCAAACGCACACACACACACATTACAGTCCCATGGAAACACACACGGCACCCTCAACATACACATACACAGACTACAGCAATCACAAACACAGTTGAACACAGTACCTACCTGGACCACAGCACTAAATGTCCCTTAACATCATCATAATATTACTCTCGGTTCTAGTGCTCCGGTACTGTGGTCTTTCGGTCATTAAGCCTTGTGATTACACATGTCGGTATGTGACACATTCGATAGTTGGCAGTATCCTATTTATTTGTACCTCCATGGTTGTGTACATGTCGTTGACCTATCTATATATTTGCAGATATAGGTGAATACGTATATATCAACATATATCTCTCTAGCACCCTTTCTATCTCTATTTTATATATATATATATATATATATATATATATATATATATAGATAGATAGAGAGAGTGAGAGAGAGAACACATCTTTTGTTGTGTACATGTCGGTGTATACTGTTTCCTGGACTCCGCACGTTTGTGTTTTAACCTGTCACAATACACACCTGTCGTTGGTCCATCTCGGGTAGCTTAGTGTTAGGTAATTGTGTACATGATTGCGTGTTCTACTCCTGGCAGTGGTTGTTTTACCCTTCAGAGCAGGCACTATTAGTACAGGGGTGAATAATGCTAGTTTCACCTGTTCTGGACATCGTTGACCGTGATCTGCATGATATTCAGAAAAGCTTAGCCCTGTTTCGTGCATATCCATATAGTCATGTTTAAATGACACTTACCAGCACTTGCCAACGCATAATCCCGCTGACATGTGCTAAACCTGATCTGATGACCTGCATCCAACATCCATTATTCGTGCCTTCGGGATTACATAACGTCCCTTGCAGGACGTGGAACCGGGAACATGTCCGACAGTCAGTGCATTTACCACTTGGGCATCTGGGATTTGTACACGTGTTATGGTGTTTTGTATGTGGACTGTACTATGGCTGTTACTCCATACTGCAATCAAATGTGTAACTCAGTTAGTTTACATATAGATGAGACCTATTAATGTTATGTCCAAGTGATGTTTAATGGATGTGCTCCAGCATTGGTAATGTATGTCACAGTGAACCACACACTATAATGTGCTACACCTTCACACAACCATAGGTGGAGCATGCTGGGGTGACAGATACCTGTCATGGGTACTCCCCATGCTTTGTCACTACATCCCTGATTACATTATATGGAACCCCTCATTAACACACCAGGTAAGCCATGCAGATTGTGTGGGGAACAGTGATTACTCACATGGATCCTACAATTGGCTCTGCTCCACTGAGGGACAGTTGGTTAATCGATGGGGTGGTGACAGCAGACACTGTTTGCCTTGGTTGATGAATGGCCTCTGGCAATCGGGCATGTACCTACCGATGTACCTAGGAACCTATACATACAGTATCAACATATGCCATTAGGTGCGTGTACTGTTCAGGTGTTGACATTCCTTGTTCCAATAGCTGTTGTGTGTGCAATGGTTGAGGGCTGCCTATGTAGGATTCACACAGTAGGCCACCTATACATTACAATTTACAAGTGGTCATGTGTGTGTGCCGTCCAGTTTACTGTGTGTGCAGGTGGAGAGGTGTGTCAGTCCGTAGGGGCCTACACTGTCAGTGCATGTGCTATACGTTCCCTCTTTGCCAAGGCGTGTGCATATTGGGCACACCTCCGTCTGCCTACTGGGGCTGGCACAGGGTGTTCGTGGTCTGAATCCCTCTGTGCCTGTGATGGCCTTGGTAATTACGGTGGGCTGTGAGGGCCTTCACCATTATGTCCCTGCTGCAGCTGTTTCTGCAGGATCATATTATGTAGCATGGCATATACTATGATGATGTGGGCACACATGCCTGGAGAGTACTGCAAGGCTCCAACAGATATGTCCAAGCAACGTAACTGTGATTTAAGCATCCCAAACACACGCTCTATGATGATTCTGGTTTGTGTGTGTGCCTCATTATGGCGTTCTTGCATGGGTGTGTGTGCATTTCTGATGGGAGTCATCATCTACAGCTCCATTGCATAGCCAGCATCCCCCACAAGGTGGCCATGTGGGATGTCCCCCCTGACAAATACCTGATACAGCTGTGAGGCATGCCAGATGTGGGAGTCATGGTAGCTTCCAGAGCTGCCAGCACACACATCCATAATAATGCCCTGGGCATAGCACATGACCTGGCAGTTGATGGAGTGGTATCCCTTGCGGTTTATGTAGTGCCTACTATGCTCACCGGGTGGTGATTTGATATGTATGTGTGTGCAGTCCATCACACCCAGTACCTCCAGGTAGTGTGCCACCTGGTGGAAGAGACACATATTGCTGGCCAACTCCTCCTGAGTTCGGGGGAAGTATATATGCTCATTGGCATGTGGTAACATAGCATCCAGGAACTGGTGTAGTACCCTGGATGCTGATGCCTGTGAGATCCCCATTATATCTCCAGTTTGCCTTTTAAAGGTACCTGTGGCTAGTATTCGCAAGCTTACACATACCTTCATGTCCACTGGGATGGGTTCCCCTCTGTTGTTTCTGGATCTCAGGCTTGGCTGGCACAGCTCAACTATTTGCTGTAAGATTTCCCTGTCCACCCTGTAACGCTCTACTATCTCCAGATCATGTAGCCCCTGGTAGGTTACCCTTAGTCTGAACACTCTTCTCCTCCTCTGGGGCCTGCGGTGGTTGTCAGCATCATCCTCCACAACACCTTCAGTCTCTAACACATGGTGATGAATCACAGCTATGGCAGCTCCCAACATGTACATTGTAAAAGTTCCCCGTCTGTTTACACCGATGGTGCAGTGTTTGGGAATACACAGGTATGTGTGAGGTGCCTTCACACTTTATACTATTGTGCTGTGAACACTGATGATGCCATAGGGTGTGTATGTACCATCGGAACTACAGGGTATCTTATGTGTTTTACCACAGGTACTGCTATTGTGGTGCCTTTAGTGTTGAATTACATTTGGCTGCCGTGGATTACCTCTTGCCCTTCCCTTAACATTTCCTAACGTTTCACCTCCCATTTTCTGGCATGCATCCAGCAGCCTGCTTTCATTTGTACTTTCCAAAACCTGGCTTATCTTATGTGTTCTATGGCCAATCTACTGCAGGTTTGCTTTGCTCTGCTATGACAGTTCTCTTTTCTTTGCAATCCAACACCTCCCCTATCCTGTTCTGCAAGTTGCTGCACGCAGACTTGTTAGCTGCCGTCGATTGCCCACTGTGAGTTAATAGGTGTTAATTGCTCAGTTGTACTCCAATTACCCTACTGCGGCATTTCCTTATTTTCTTCCCCTAACCTTCCTGTTTGAGCTACGGTGCGCTTCGCATGCATCCGCTTACCGGGTTTCAGGCACGTTTTCATCCGCGTACAGATGCGCTTTTGGGCACCATATGTGCTCTCAGCTAAACTATGCTATACCTACATCCCAACCCCTATCCTGCGGCTTTGCTAAGCAATGGGCAGGCTGGGTTTGCATTGCTCCAATGTGCTTACAGCTACGGTGGCACACCCCACTGCTGATGTCATGTATACTTCCAAACCACTCCTCGGTGTTGTAGCGCTGCACCGTATGGTACATCCTTAGTCCGGCGGGACGTTTGCGATTCACTATTACTTGCCTCATTTGCATTGCCTTGACTACTAATTCATAGTTACCGTGCCAAACACTGTCACAGACCCTTACCAACCCTTACAGCTTGGTTGTGGTGTACCATGCATACCATTGAGTATTATGGTGAAATCATAATTTGTATTACATTGCGATTTTATGACATTTATGTATATTTTCCTTGTGTTCCCATTTACACACACATGCCTTGCGGTTGTACTTTGCGTTACTGTGGACATGACATTAAATGTTGTTTTTTAGGTGTTGTGCATCTTTTCTTATGCCATTGGCTGTATATTTAGCCATTGGCATATGTTATCTTTGTAATACATGAGTCTGGTCCACTTTCATAGCTCCGATGTTCTGTTTGGAAAAATGAAAAACGTTTTTTTTTTGTTTACATTTCTGTGGGCTTACGCTATGCCTGCACCACTTAATGAATCGCTATGTACCTTCATTTGATGGTGCAGTACTGTACATGGGGTGATTAGCATACCTAAGCCGAGGGCTGCGCAGATCTGGCGTATGCTGGTAGTGCATGTGGAATTGGATCATACCTGAATCGCTCAGCAGCCTATTTGGCATTATACCACCTACGCTACACCTGCGCCTGGCGCAAGCTTCATGAACCCCGGGGCATGTCTTTTTCCCATTTTAATAAAAGTGCATTAGGAAAGGTAGGGTGCAAGCTGCATCCACTGCCACCCCAGAGATCAGTTTAAAATATTCTCTGTCAAAACAGGAAATTGTTGGTCAATACTGTTTCTGTAAAATCAGAGATGAGCATATGTGTGCTGTCAGTAACTAAATAGGAATCCAGAAAATGTCACTGAACCATGATAAACCAATTTTGTGTGGAAGCACTGTGAATAAATTGTTGACATCCAGGGTGATCAATAGGTTATTTTCTCCACTGTGTATAAAAAGGGGCTGTTTTAGAGTTTTCTCATGATGTTACAGCCTTTTTATGTCTTTTTAGTTCTTTCTGAAGATGTTTGCAATAAGTTAGACAAAAGTGCTTATATTTTAAATGTCTTTGCAATAAAAGCTACACTCAGAAATGTTTGGCTGTCCTGATCGTTTTGGTTTTTGGATTTACTTGATTGTGAGATCTGCAGTGGTTGCTTTTAGTCTTTGATGCTGCATTTAGAAAAGAGTGCACTATAGCACCGAATCCCAGTTAAAACTGTGACTAGAACTATGTATGTATGTATGTGTGCTGTGAAGCTACCTTTTTGCAAAATGTAAATCCTGTCCAGCTTTCTATGTTGGAAAAACTGAGAGATAATTAAGGGACAGAGGATGTCATATTTTGACTAGAAACTCAAATAATGCACTATATAGACATTCTGTTAGTTGCCCCTGGTTTAACAATTATAGCTTTGGAATTTTAGAACAAGTTATTCCAAATCCTAGAGGGGGCAACTATAGATCATACATAGAAGAAAGGGAGCGAAAATGGCAAATAAAACTGCAAACAATACAAACACCTGGTTCAAACAAATTCATTTCCCTCAAACCTGTATTAATAAGAAAAGCTATTATTTGAAGAGGGAACACTTCAGAATATATATATATATATATATATACATATATATATATATATATATATATATATATATATATATATACATATACATATATATATACATATATATATATATATATATATATATATATATATATATATATATACATTCCTCCTGTTACAATAATTGTACAGTGCAGTCATGTTTTAAAGTAGGGAGGGATCCTTTTTTTATTTATATACAAGTACTTTTTTAATGTTTTCAATATTCTTAATGTTTTTAATGGGTTTTATTAGTACATGATTTTGTATTACCAATTTTTTAGGTATTGCACCTTTAAGGATTGCATTTTCATTAATTATGTCATTACTGATTTAGTATTTAAATGTACTGGTGTAATGTTTTGAATGATTGCGATGAAGAACCAGTTACTGGGGATGAAAGCGCTCAATCAATGTTCTGTGTTACTTTTCATTACACTTTGAATTGCTGTAATTGACTTTAGCTAGTCCTGCTGTTTCACAGTGTTCCTTTGGACATTTGTTTCATTTGCGGTTGGGCACTGTGTTTGCACTGTGACTGTTTTCAAGTACCCCAGTGAGTTGCTCCCATCAATGTACAGTGAATAGCACCAACCTTAATGATAGCACTCTAGCTTGGCAATACCTGCACATGCTAAAAATAGTAGTTAAACACATTTTGCATGGAAATGACTAAATCTGACAGCCTGTCCAAAAGACATGTATAATTAAGGTTTGCAAGCAAGCACTGCTAGTGCTAAAACCTAATACGAGGTTATGGGCATCTCTTAAAACTGCACACAACTGTCAACATTAGAGCATACCACACAACACATCCACTTATGTATGCATCGACTAGATATGTTTCGGAATAGCTGCAGAAAAAAAAAAGCATTTCCCATACAGGCCACTTTCTGTAGATGATGTCTCTTACTAGATGTGGATAGAATACTAGAGCAATACAAACATATTTCTCCATAAAACAGTACTGGCAATGGTTTAAGTGCTATGATTTTCCTTTGTGCTGGTAAAATAATCTGATAAATGAAACAGACTTCCTTGTGGTAAAGTAATTCATTATGTGTTAGTAAAACAATTATATATATATTATATACATACACATATATATCCTGTAATGGACTAAGCAATGTTATAAAGAAAAATTGGGCAGTACAACGAGTTAAATATAATGACTATCATGAACAAAAATGTAGAACACAGCAACACAGCAAACCAATAAAAAGCAGATGGCAAAGAGCAGTGTAAAATCCAAACAGACTTTTATTCAAATACAGGTGAGCGCTTTCACAATAAAATCACTTCTTCAGACCATACAAAAAATCAGCAGCATCTCAAATAGTTAAAATGCAATTAATTAAATATCTACCAACAAAGAAAACATTCAGGTACAATAGTCATAAAAAATTAAAGGCACAGCTTTCTTCTAAGAATGAAACCATAAAAGGCTATTGCCATAAAAACACATAGCAGTATACTTATTTAAGAACCTTTATTTCTTTCAGAACTGGCTTAAGAGATACTGATTCATTCAAACCTGCACCTCTGTGTGCTGATAGTTTAAGAATCCATCTTAATTCTTTTCCTTCTGTGACATTAGTTATATCACCAAACCTAAAACGTTCATAAATTACTTCTACTGCCATAAACTTGAACCAATGGTTAGTGCCTTTCTCTAGAATGCGTTTAGCTAAGGCACTATAACTATGGCCCTTATTGGCACAATAATAATGGTCTCTAGTTTGTTCCTTAAGTTGCCTATTTGTTTTTCCTATATAAAATTTTGAACAAGTCATACACTGCGCTAAAAAACTAAGTTTTTAGTGTCACAATTAGCTTTAACTTTAAAAACATAATGATTACCATTGTCTAGTTTTATAAATTTATTGGATACATCAATGTATTTACAAAAAGTACATTTACCGCAAATAGAGGTACCAAATCTAAATAAAAACAAAGGTGTCAACTGACACAAAAACTAAAATAAAATGAAAATAAATATTCCAGCCACAGGAAGCAAATGAATACTACAAAACTTGTTTAATAGAACAACATACTTAGCGCTTTCACCTTACATATAACAGGCTTCTTCAGAGTCAATTACAATGCATCTAGCACTCTCCTTAAGTAACCCAGTGTAAAATATGCATCCAATGAAATACTTCATCTCATTTAAAGACATACACCCCAATTCAATACATTTAAATATTCATTTGTGTATAACAGACCAAAAATATTTTTACAAGAAATTCATATATAAAACATGTTTTTTTTTTTAATTGTTGCTGTACATATTCAACATGTGCAAATAAGCAAACTAGGCAATACTTGTTTTCTTTTTTTCTATACAACCAAAGCCCTTTGTTTTAATATTGGTATCAGTGAAATAGCATCATTAAGTCCTGGAGTTATGGTGGCATTTAGTCTAAGCTGGCATTTTAACTCTCTTGCCTCAACCTCCAATTTTTCATCTCCCCCATTTTCTTTCTGCACCACTTTATCTATCACAAAAAATTAATTTTTTAAACTCAATGCATGTAACACTATGAAGACAGATGGCATTATGCACATCTTTGTTTTTGGGCTCTAAGTTGCTCACTTATTCTATCCCTCAGCCTGCGTGTGGTTTTACCTATATAAAATCCAGGGCAGGAGGTACAGGTTGTTAGATAAACCATGTTGGTAAAGTTACAATTACATTTACCAGGACATTTTAAAGTCAAATTTGAACTAGTTACTGATACATACGGGGTATCATTAATAAACTTGCAGAACCTATAGGTCCCACATTTAAACATTAGTGACTTATATTGCTTTAGTCTATCTTGGTTTCTGTGCCCTTCCAAGATATTCTTTAGATTTCTACCCCTGCTATAAGCCACCAAGGGCTTGTGCCCAAGTTTCACCTTTGTTTCTTGTTCGAAACACAAGTCCCAACTTTTATAAATGATGTTAACTATAGTCGGGGTCAAGTTGTTGTACCACAGCACAATGGGATCCCCTGCCTTATTTTTGTGAGTAACTTCTTGTGGCCCCCCCACCCTTTTGTAATATCGGTGGGTATAATGCATGCCTCTTTTCTTTTATTTCACATTTCACTTTAGTCAAAATCTTTAGTGGGTACCCCCACTCCAAAAACAAACCTATTAATTGTTGAAAGTTCTCTCATCACTGATGAGCCAAGAATACCTCACCATCTGTCCCTTTATTATACTTCTTTATTTATTTATTTATTTATTTATTTAACATTTGTTGACCGGGAAAGTCCGACTAGGTTCCACAGATCCTGTTTTCAGTGGAGGCCCGGGGAGAAATGCTCCAGACTTCTTCTTTGGTGCTGGGGATGACAGCTGTTGTAATGAAGTAAAACATTAGAGAAGGTTTATTTCCTAAAAATATTGCTATGAAGCTTGTCATCCTCTTCATTGACCCAAAGATGTATATCCAGGAAGTTGATTTCTTTAGGACCCCATCTACTAGTATCTTCAAAAATGAAGTTATGGAATTTAAATCCTCCACACATTCTATGGCTTCCTTTTCATTCCCTTGCCATAAATTAGGATGTCGTCCAAGAATCTGTTGTAGGTTTTGATTTTCTCCATATAAATGGTGTAAAAAATGTGTTTTCTCTCCCATTCCAGTAATACCAGGTTGGCAAATATGGGGGCGCATTTTGCCCCCATAGACACACCTGATATCTGGTGGAATATCTCCCCCTCAAAGTAAAGGGAATTGTTTCTCAGGACAATTTCCATGATTTCCACAAAAAATTGACTTTGGTCTTGTCAACCTTCTCACTTTTCAATAAACTCTCCTGAAATATATCAAGCCCACTATCATGTGGAATAACAGAGAATAAGTTTATGACATCTAGTGTCAAAAATGAATAGTCTACTTCCCTGCTTGATTTCAGTTTTTCAAGACAATGCCAGAAGTCCTTAACAATATTTTCAGCATCCCTCACCACTGGCCCCACTGGCCTATCCACCCAAGCTGCCAAAGGTTCAGTTTTTGATTGCTTTGCTGATACTATAGGTCTAAAGGGTGGATTTTGTAGGTTTTTGTGGATTTTATGGATGCAGAAATTCTTAGGTGTTTTAGGTTTCACCACTGAGAGAAATTTCAATTCATTCTGATCAATAACCCCTTGAAAAAATGCATCGGACAGGAAAAAACAATTCTCATGTAAGCCCTGTTAACTTCATTTCTAGAGGACCTGTCATATGTGGTGGGGTCATTAAGTATCACAAACATCTTCGATACATAATCTATTTGTGGCATAATAAATAACCCCCCTCCTTTGTCCGGTTTCATAATCTGAAGGTTATCATCCCTAGATAGGGCTGTGAGAACTTCTTTTTCCTTTTCTGATAAATTTTCCTGTCTTTCATTTCTTACTTTTGTCACTTTCCTCATCTCTTTTTCAACCATTTTTTCAAACAAGGCTGTTTCAAAGTTATGGGGGGGGGGGGTAAACACACTTTTCCTTCTCAAATTCCTGGGTCCCCTCTCTATAGTAGAAGTAGTCTGCCCCTGAAAAAACAGTCTCAGATTTAGCTGTCTTACATACAATTTCAAATTAATTAAATTGTCAGCTATATCTGCCTTAAATTCAGGGACAAAGGAGAGGCAGTTTTCCACTAATTCAAAGTGTATTTCATCCATTGTTAAATCACTATAGTTATAAATCGTGAAACCTTGATTTTTAATAATTTCACATTCTAACAAAGCATCAGTTTACTAGCATTACTTTACTAGTCGCAAGATCATTACTGTTGTAACAGTTATTAAACAAATCAACCATGTCTTTCAAAACATCACCAATTTCCCAGTCATCAAAATTGTCACAGTTGTTGTAAAACTCTACCATATTTTTTATGGCTTCATGTCCTTCAATGTCATGTTGTCCTACTACAAAAGGGATTAATTCCATCCCCTTCTCCTCCACCCCTCTTCCTCCTGTTGTATGAGTAGTTCTGCTGATTAACACGTCTTCATCATCACATTCTTCACCAAACATTTCACCTTCATTCCCTGAACAATTTTGTAAGTTATAATCATTCCCTTTCTCATTGTAATGCTCAGGTTTATTAACATTTCTAGTTACTCTATCAGTGGGATATGCTCTATTGTTTTCATAGTCAGCTTTGTCTCTAGCTAGTTTATGCTATTTAGTATTTATATTGTCTTTAACAAACATTTCTACATCATTTAAAACTTTACAGTGTTAATGCTGATATTGCTCAAACAAATCATTCATAATACTTTGATTTAATGTAGTAATTTCTGTCTGTAAAACAGACAACTTACTTTCATTATTCTTTGTTATAATGTCCAGCATCTCTAATCCAGCTTTATCAAACAACCCTCTGTATGCCATTTTTCCTGCCTCAATCCCCATAGGGAGTTTCCAAAGTCTTAGCCTCTTTGGGACTTGTTTGAATGATAATGATTTATTTAAAAAGGCATTGTCCAACTGCAAAGACCTGTACCTTTTACAAAGTTTCTCAAAGTCACTGATTTGTGTTTTTAAGTTAGGCATGCTTGTTTTTTCTGCTGCTACTGCTCCAAATTCTGCTTCTGGTGCCACCAACCAGCTTGAGAAGTCCCTTCCTCCTGGTGCATTCCTTTTGGTCCCTGTAGCAACATTTCCATTCTCAGTTAGCACTGGTGTGTGCAGGGTAAATAGTTCCACTTGAGAACTAGTTGGGAAAGTCCCTCCTTCTTTCCTCATTTGATCCTTCATAAGTAGTGCAGACAACTTCTGTACAGAAGTAATAGGTTCTCCCAAGAGTGCTTCCATTAAAACCAAGTGAAGAATCCATTCTCTCCTAGGCCAGAAAAAACAGTTAAATAAAAACAAAGATGTCAACTGACACAAACTAAAATAAAATGAAAATAAATATTCCAGCCATAGGAAGCAAACGAATACTTTGAATTACTGAAAAACAGCCTCTCCTTTGTCCCTGAATTTAAGTCAGATATAGCTGACAATTTAATTAATTTGAAATTGTATGTAAGACAGCTAAATCTGAGACTGTTTTTTCAGGGGCAGTCTACTTCTACGATAGAGGGGGGACACAGGAATTTGAGAAGGAAAAGTGTGTTTACCCCCCCCCCCGTAACTTTGAAACAGCCTTGTTTGAAAAAAAAATGGTTTATAAAAAGATGAGAAAAGCAACAAAAGTAAAAAATGAAAGACGGAAATGTATCAGAAAAGGAAAAAGAAGTTCTCACAACCCTAACTAGGGATGACAACCTCTGGATTATGAAACCAGACAAAGGTGGGGGTTAGTTATTATGCCCCAAATAGATTATGTATCTAAGATGTTTGAGATACTTAATGACCCCACCACACAATTCTTCTAGAAATGAAGTTAACAGGGCTTACATGAGAATTGATTTTCTTTCCTGTCCAATGCATTTTTTCAAGGATCAGAATAACTTGACTCCTGGCATTGTCTTGAAAGACTGACATCAAGCAGGGAAGTAGACTATTCATTTTTGACACTAGATGTCATAAACTTATTCTCTGTTATTCCACATGATAGTGGGCTTGATATGTTTCAGGAGAGTTTATTGAAAAGTGAGAAGGCTGACAAGATCAAAGTCAACTTTTTTGTTGAAATCATGGAAATTGTTCTGAGAAACAATTTCCTTGCCTTTGAGGGGTAGTTATTCCACCAGATATCAGGTGTGGCTATGGGGGAGAAATGTGCCCCCGTATTTGCCAACCTGGTATTACTGGAATGGAAGAGAAAACACATTTCTGACACCCTCTATATGGAGAAAATCAAAACCTACAACAGATTCTTGGATAACATCCTAATTTTATGGCAAGGGAATGAAAAGGAAGCCATAAAATTTGTTGAGCACCTGAATTCCACAACTTCATTTTTGAAGTTTATTAGTAGATGGGGTCCTAAAGAAGTAGACTTCCTGGATATACATCTTTCGGTTAATGAAGAGTATGACAAGCTTCATAGCACTAGTTTTAGTAAAGAAACCGTTTCTAATGCTTTACTTCATTACAACAGCTGTCATCCCCAGCATCAAAGAAGAAGTATAATAAAGGGACAGATGGTGAGGTATTCCAGGCTCATCAGTGATGAGAGAACTTTCGACAATGAACTATACATTTTGATAGGTTTGTTTTTGGAGAGGCTGTACCCACTAAACATTTTGACTAAAGTGAAACGTGAAATAAAAGAAAAGAGGCATGCATTATACCCACCGATATTACAAAAGACTGGGGGGGGGCACAAGAAGTTACCCACAAAAGTAGGGAAGGGGATCCCATTGTGCTGTTGTACAACAACTTGACCCTGACTATAGTTAACATCATTTATAAAAGTTGGGACTTGTGTTTCGAACAAGAAACAAAGGTGAAACTTGGGCACAAGCCCTTGGTGGCTTATAGCAGGGGTAGAAATCTAAAGAATATCTTGGAAGGGCACAGAAACCAATATAGAATAAAGCGATATAGTCAATAATGTTTAAATGTGGGACTTATAGGTTCTGCAAGTTCATTAATGATGGCCCATATGTATCAGTAACTACTTCAAATTTGACTTTAAAATGTTCTGGTATATGTAATTGCAACTCCACCAAGGTGGTTTATCTAGCAACCTGTACCTCCTGCCCCAGATTTTATATAGGTAAAACCCACATAGGCTCTAGGATAGAATAAGTGAGCACCTTAGAGCCATTAAAAACAAAGATGTGCATAATGCCCTCTATCCTCATAGTGTTATATGCATGAGTTAAAAAAAAAAACATTTTTTGTGATAGGTAGAGTGGTGCAGAAAGAAAATGGGAGAGATGAAAAATTGGAGGTTGAGGCAAGAGAGGTAAAATGACAACTTAGACTAAATACCACCATAGCTCCAGGACTTAATGATGCTATTTCACTGATACTATATTAAAACAAAGGCCTTTGGTTGTATAGAAAAAAAAACAAGTATTGCCTAGTTTGCTTATTTGCACATGTTGAATATGTACAGCAACAATTAAAAAAAAACTGTTTTATATATGAATTTCTTGTAAAAATATTTTTGGTCTGTTATACACAAATGACCATTTAAATATATTGAATTGGGGTGTATGTCTTTAAATGAGAAGAAGTATTTAATTGGATGCATATTTTAAACTGGGTTACTTAAGGAGAGTGCTAGATGTTAATTGACTCTGAAGAAGCCTGTTATATGTAAGGTGAACACGCTAATTCTTTTGTGCTATTAGGTACCAAAACTAGTTATTCTAATACTAGATTGCTGTAGTTTACTTGTATTAGGGAAACAAATCTGTCTTTTCAATGATTGTTTATTTTTATAAACAAAATTTGGGGCTGCAGTAACAAACTCACATAGAACAGGGTCAGAAGATAAAATATGCCAAATTTTTTACTTTTTGTAAATACATTGATGTATCCAATACATTTATACAACCAGATAACGGTAATCATTATGTTTTTAAAGTTAAAGCTAATTGTGACACTAAAAACTTAATTTATTTTGCACAGTGTGTCACTTGTTCAAAATGTTATATACGAAAAACTAATAGTTTATAATAATAACACCTCTAACTTCTGACCCATAGCCATTCTTTCACCAATCTCAAAAATCCTTGAAAAATGCATCCATCTCCAACTCATGCCCTTCCTCATCAATAATCAACTCCTTACCCCTACCCAACATGGCTTCCATCCTGGACATAGTACAATAACTGCTCTCCTCTCTTTCTTAGACATAATAAACCTTGCTTGTGACTCTGGAGAAATTGTTTCCACCATCGTCCTAAATCTATCCAAGGCATTTGATACCATCTCCCACACCCACCTTCTGAATCATCTCTCTAACCTCAATCTCTCTCAAAACTGCCTTACCTGGTTCCACAGTTATCTCTCTAACAGATCCCAGGCTGTGAAATGGCAAACTGGTACCTCTACCTTCCTTCCTTCCCCTATCGGGGTTCCCCAGGGGTCCATACTAGGACCAATGCTCTTTAATGTATTTAACAATGATTTTCACACTGCCATTCCTAACACTAAAATAGTTCAATATGCAGATGACTCCACTTTAGTCTGCTCTGCTCCTAGTCTCACTGAGCTCCAGGCAAAAACCCAATTGGCCTTTACAACTACTGTGCACTGGATGCTTCAAAACCATCTCTCACTTAATGCCAATAAATCCAAAATCCTTCTTTTCTCTCCCTCAAAAACTGTCACACTTGACAAGCAATCCTTCAATATCATCAGCCATGCCAACTCCACTATAGAAGTTGTCCCCTTTGCTAAACTTCTTGGGGTCACTATTGATGAACACCTGAAATTCGATAAACATGTCCAACTTAATATAAAAAATACCCATCAGAAGCTAGGTATGTTATATAGAAACACTCACTTTCTCTCTCTCTCTCCATCTACAAGGCAAACTCTAGCTTCTACTTATTTACTACCATCACTATTGTACGGTGCTCCACTTCTAACCAATCTTTCTATTACCATCACCTCAAAACTAGAAATCTGCTACAACAAAATTGCTAAATTTGCTACTAAATCTAAACACTCCTCCCATCATTGCACCTCTCTCCACATGCTAAAGTGGCTAGAGCTTCCTAACCACCTTGTCTACCTTCAGCTTACTACAGCCCACAAAGTAATCTTTAAACCTACTGCATGCCCTGCTCTTACTAATATCTTACCATTCTACACTCCGCACAGACCGCTTAGATCTGCCCAACAAAATCTACTTTCTGTATATAAACCAAAATGTACCCCTGGCCAGTTTCTCCTTTCCTATTCATTAGCCAAAAAATGGAACTCCCTCCCACCCCTGCTAAGAATCACTACAAGCTTCGAACTCTTCAAATCCCAGCTCCACTCCCACCTTTCCCAAAACTGGAAATGTAATTGCATTCTTCCTACCTAACTCCTCCTAATGTCGCTTATACATGTACTCCCTCATGCACATGCTTATACATGTACTCCCTCATGCACATGCTTATACATGTACTCCCTCATGCACATGCTTATACATGTACTCCCTCATGCACATGCTTATACATGTACTCCCTCATGCACATGCTTATACATGTACTCCCTCATGCACATGCTTATACATGTACTCCCTCATGCACATGCTTATACATGTACTCCCTCATGCACATGCTTATACATGTACTCCCTCATGCACATGCTGTTTTTTTTTCCTACAACTGCCTTGCTCTGAATCTAAAGAATGGTTACCATGTAAATATTGTACATAGCTCTCTATCCCTTCTCTCTGTTAATTTTGTTCCCCTTTTTCTTCCTTTCTGTTTGCACCTTTTCAATTTGATACAACTCCATATATAATTTTACATTTGTTTTCTAAAACATTTATAATTGTATGTATAATTGCGTAAATGTATGCTTGTTTTAATTGTATGTAATACGGAGCTTTTCTCCCCGGGCCTAAATGTAAAACTCTATGCTTGTTTTAATTGTATGTAATACGGAGCTTTTCTGCCCAGGCCTCCACTGAAAACAGGCCCTCTGGGTTCAGTGGACCTCCCCGGTTATCAAACTGGAAATAAGTAAATAAATAAATAAATAGGCGACTTAAAGAACGAATTAGAGACCATTATTATTGTGCTAATAAGGGCCATAGTTATAGCACCTTAGCTAAACACATTCTAGAGAAAGGCACTAACCATTGGTTTAAGTTTATGTCAGGAGAAGTAATTTATGAAAGTTTTAGGTTGTATATTATAACTAACGTTATACAAGGGAAAGAATTAAGATGAATTCTCAAATTATCAGCACATAGAGGTGCAGGTTTGAATGAGTCAGTGCCTCTTAAGCTAGTTCTGAAATAAAGAAAGCTTCTTAAATAAGTATACTGCTATGTATGTTTCGATGGCAATGACCTTTTATGGTTTCTGTCTTAAAAGAAAGCTGTACCTTTAAATTTTTATGGCTGTTGCACTTGAATGATTTTTATTGGTAGATATTGAATTGACTGCATTTTAAATATTTGAGATGCTGCTGATTTTTTGTATGGTCTGAAGATGCGATTTTATCGCAAAAGCGCTCCCCTGTGTTTAAATAAAGGTCTATCTGGATTTTACACAGCTCTTTGGCATCTTTTTATCGGTTTGCTGTGGTGCTGTGTAATACATTTTTGTTCATACTATTTGGTTTGTGGTTGAGCACAGCTTTACAGTCAGCAGGACTTACTTGCTTTACCATATAATGACTATCATGTTATAACTCACGCTCAGTCATGAGATTGTGTACAAATTGCTTATTAATTATGTTTATTAGGTGTTGATTGGTTGCTAAAGCAGTTCAAAGACAGGCCAAAGACAGGTGGGTCTATATTATATCAGCTGTGGCCCCCACATCCCCCCTACTTAAATACACTAACTCCGAGATTGCACCACAGTAGAGGAAATGGCAAAGTCCCAAAAATGGCCCAGTGATTTTTTTTTCTCTGGGAAAGAAATCGCTGTTCCATGCTTTCGGGATTTCACAATTTGGAATAAAAAGGGCCGATTAAACAGCGTTTGCTAAGTTAAGTGTTCGCTGATTTAATAGGAACCCAGACAGGCAAACATAAGTATTAATATGCAAATGAACAAGTAACATTTATTGAAGCACAATGAATAGTATCAACAAAGACAACAAATTACAATATAATCCAAGTCAAGTACAAATACCAGCAGTAGTATGACATCATGTAGTAATACCACTGAAAAGCTAAGAGAGGTAGGTGTAATGAAGAAAACAGCCATTAAACTGGAAAATAATTCACATCAGGTACCTCACATTAAAACATAACTATCAGCATGTGCTGTACAGGTGAGGAAGCAGCTAAATAGGAATACGTGATCATGTTAATAACAAGATAGTGTATGATGTTTGAATTTTATACAAGAGAGACAGAAGCAGCAAGGTTATCCTGCAAAAGAAATGGCACAATGTTGAATGGGGTGTGGCAATCTAGGGTTTGAGATAGCATGGAAAGGAGAGGAAGAGAGAAAGGGTGAGAGTGTGGAGAAATAGCAGTTAAAATTAAAGAAGGGTATATTTGAAAAGAATGGTGCAGGCAATACATTTAAAAAGAAGACAAATGAGAGACAGGCATGAAAGATGATAGCTAATGCACAGAGGCAGTACAGATTCATAGGTTCATAGGTTCATAGGTTCATACTAGGCTATCTGTCCTAGGGCATTTATAAGCCTAGCCAGAATGTGTTTGGCTTTCGCCACCCATTTTAAATTTATTTTGCTATGCCCTTTTTCGAGGTTAGTATACTGTACCTCTGTCTAACAGTGACACAGAAGTGATACCCGGGGTAAACCTACGATCTCCCATCCACTCATCAAGATTCCTCTTGAAGAGAGTCAGTGAGGGACTCTGCCTAACCTAGACTGGGATTTTATGTCAGAGTGAAGGGAGACTCTGGGTTATGAATCTGTCCCTCCAGCATGTCCTATTTATTTCAGTGCTGAGGTTCAAGTCTCTCGAGCACGTAGCTCGATGGGATTTGGATTTTCTGAGGTGCAGCATGTCCATTAATTCCGGGTTGGATATGGCTTTATATGTCAGGCACAGATTGCCTCTGAACAGGCGGTATGCCACTGAGTAGAGCTGGAGTTTCTTTAACCGGGCAGCATATGGCATCTGTTTGAGCCCTTTGATCCTCTTGGTGAGATACTTTTGGAGTCTTTCCAGTTGCTGCAGGTGTCTGGTAAGGTACATCCCAAAAGGGGCATTGTACTCAATTATGGGCCTGATGAGAGATGAGTAAAGAGGCACGGTGACCTCCCCTGATCTAGATGTGAATCCCTTCATGATTAGGTGGGCTATATAAAATGTTTTTCTAACCACTTTGGCCACGTGGTTGTCAAATGAGAGATTACTATCAACTTGGGTCCCCAGGTCCCTAATCACTTCTTCTGTACTTAATGGATTACCACCTATGTGGTAATTTGTGGGCACTTTGTTTTTGCCAAAGGGGATGACTATACACTTTTTGGCATTTAGCTTGAGGCCATGGCTCTGGCCCCAGTTGTCTGTTTCTATAAGACCCTTTTGGAGGATGCTTGTGTCGGCTGGAGAGTCTATTATGGCGCCCAGTTTGCAGTCATCTGCGAACTTGGTCAGCCACAGTCCTTCCGTGTTGGCCTGTACCTCTGAGAAATATATACTGAACAAGAGAAGTCCAAGGACTGAGCCTTGTGGGACGCCACTTGTAACTGGTTTGGAGTCTGACATGGCTCCAGCAATTCTAACCATGTGGGTTCTGTCCTTGAGCCAGTTTGCAACCCATCTAGTGACATAGGGGTGTATATTTAAGCTGGTGAGCTTATCTATAATGCCCGAGTGGGGTATTGTATCGAAGGCTTTTGCGAGGTCCAGGTAGGCTGTGTGGACCACCTTCCCCTCGTCAATGGCCTTGGTGACTGTTTCAAAGAAATCAACCAGGTTTAAGATGCAGGATCTGCCCTTAACAAAGCCGAACTGGGTAGGATCCAGTGTCTGTAGGTCCCCAATATCTTTATTTATGAGGTCCATGATGATCCTTTCCATAGCTTTGCAGACCAAGCTAGTCAGGCTTATGGGGCGATAGTTTCCAGGATCCGTTGAGGCACCACCTTTGTGGAGAGGGACCACTGTTGCTGTACGCCACTCTTTGGGTACATATCCTGTAGTAAGGCTGAGATTGAACAGTAGTTTTAGGTTTGGGTTTAGCTCTTCTTGGAGTTCATGTAGGACACAGCCCAGGACACCATCTGGTCCCATTGATGCTGTGTTTTTTGCTTTGGATAGGGCAGCTCTTACCTGAGCATCTGAGATGTCAGGGGCCAGCACACTGCTGGGATAGATATTTGTCCTTTGGCTGGGGGGGGTTTGCGCTGAACCTGTCAGCTAGGATGTTGGCAATGTCTGTGGGTTCGGTGTATTTTTTGTCATTTTGGACTAATTCTGAGCATATCTGGGAATTCCCACCCAGATTCCTAACATAACTAAAGAAAGCCTTGTGATTATCCTTAGTGTCCTGTGCAATTTTTCTTTCAAAGCTAGCCTTAGACAATTTTATAAGGCACTGTGGGGGTAGCAAGAACCTTTGCCAATATCCAAAAGTCCAGGGTTGACAGGTGCAAACCGTCCCTAGCGAAGCATCGTGGCTTGTCGAGCATGTCATCCCAGGCTGACAGGCATTGGATCCCCTTTGAATGAAACCAATACTTAAGCCAATTGTTGAAATTGATCATCTTGTCTTCATATTGTGGCATCATTCTTGGTGAGGGTAAGATGCTACTCAAGGTCAGGGTCATACCGGCCTGGGCTACATGCTCAGAGAGCTCCTCTATGTCTCTTTTCATGTAGTCCAGGGAGGTACATCTCAGGTCATTCACACCAGCATGGACAATGACTGAGTCATGTTTGTACTTGCCTTGGAGTGACCTGAGTGCTTGTGCTATGTGGCAGATCCTAGCACCCGACAGGCAGCTCACCGTGACCTTCTCCTTGTTCAGCCTGGTGAGCGGGACATCAGTGTGTCTGACGATAGAGTCACCTATTACAAGTGTATCAGGTGTGTTGTTTAGCCTTAAGGGATGTGACTGTTCGGCACACTGGCTTTGTGAGCTATGTGTTGCACATGTTTTGTTTTGGGGTAGCAGTTGCTATGCATACTATAAGGGAAAACAGGGATGACAAGGGAGGTTAGACAGGAAGTAGATAAGATATGGCTTTGTTAATTTGGAACATTGCTTAGGTTACAGGAACAGGTGAAGAAAAATTATTTTAGAGTTTCTAAAGCAAATACATTAAATAAATAATGGTACTTAGGTGAAAATACGTGAGAGGAATCTTTTAAGATCGGTAACTTTCAGTACAGAGGAAGCAACAGAAATTCATGACCAAATGGGCCAGACTGAAATAAGCTTTACTAGAGGCATTTTTTTATTGTAATGTAAGGCTTACAAAGAGAGAAAGCACATTCATTTTGGAAATGTAGACTCTAAGGGGCAATGAGGCAACTGTAAGGATCTGAGCAATCGTGGTGGACAGTGATTGTTATTATATGTGACTGTAAACAAAAGCAGAAATAGGAAAATGAAAATCTTTGGGGATGAAAGCACAGCTAGCTTTGAAAGGAAAGAAAATAATGCTGTTCCAGTCTAAGGGAGAATGAAATGAATAAAAATGATTTTCTGAATAGTGATTTAAAGGTGGGATGGGCAGACATATGAGGAATTATTGTGTAAATGTTATGAAGAATTAAATAGTTTATGAAATGTATTAAATGGCACAGAACTCTTTGTACAACTGTTAATCTTGAGTTTTTTTGGCTGAAGACCCATTTCATATATGAAGGAGTCAGTTGAAGTGGCTGCTTAGCTGTCTAAAGAAAACAAATCAGGTATAATTATGCCTAGGTAGTCAATGCAAAGAGTAAGATGGGAGGGTTTGAAGTGATGTGGGAGATTACTGGTACCAAATAATATACGATAGGCCTAAACTCAAATCTTATGGAATTCCACAGTGGATACATTAAAGGGACAATCCCAGAGTCTAAAATTCTGACCAAAAGAAATTTGTCCTGATACCTCCCAGTTGTCACCACCCACTTACCACCTCATCGTCAGTCCTACTCCTGCTTCACTTTACTTTATGCAGCACTGTTTTCATTCCCTCTGGTGAACACAATTAACAATATTCAGTTCCTGTCAAATTGTTCAGACCCCGATCATTAGGAAACAATAAGGCTGTTACATTTTTGTGTGTGTTTGTGGTAGGGTGGTGAGGCAAGACTCTGTGTTTACTTTTTATGAACTCATCAAAAAGCTTATCTTAATTGTGCAGTACTTTATTTCCTTTATTTATTCTGCATGGTGTAACTACAAGCAGTATAATTAAAAGAGTACAGTTTAGTGAATTCATATTAAATCTTAGCAGTCTATTGACGTATTCCCCTTACTCCTAAAAGATATAGGAGTCTGAATGTTGTGTGATATATTTTATGCCTAACATTTGAAATACAATTACTTGTTAGCTGAATTTTTTACTGAAACCCAGAAGAATAATGTATGTGTCCTGGCATGTTTGGGTGTGTGCACAGATAAAAGTCACTGATATTTTACACTCAAACACACACACACACACACACACACACACACACACACACACACACACACACACACACACACACACACACACAAACTAACCATAGCAATGCTAGTTTTGTACTTATTTTAGCAAATAGCAATGCACTGTGCAACACTGGTAGTGCCAAACCAGATCTGTGACTGCTGTATAGCAGCTGTCAAACAGCAGCAGAGGTAAGTCACTTTTATTTACCTCACTGAGGAGTAATGTATAGCTGAAACTGTACCTGATTTCACAGACCTTCCTTGATGTTGCTTATAATTTTGCTCTGTCTTTCAAAAAAGTTTGATTTGCTGGTAAATCATTCAGGATTACAGATGGTCAATAAATCCAAACATCAGAGTTTTATATTTCTTGTTGTCCAAAAAAATGCATGCTGATGCAATGGGTGCTATTCTATTAACTTTTTAAGTGAATTAGAGTAATATTTAAAATGTATTCCTGGTATTATTTTTGGCACTGTACTGAATTCTTCAGCAAAGAAGTTGAGAGTTATAGTATCTGGTGTTCTGCTAATATTTATAAACTTCCCTGAAAAAGAAAACAATCCTTATAGATTGGAAGTACCAGCTCTTCATAAAATGATAAACTCCAGCTGCTGATCTCTCTAGTAATTACTTTGCTCATGTTCATTATCTGCTTTATCCTAACAGGGTCATATCACAGCCCTGTTCAGGTTAAAGCACATAATCAGGAAATTCATACATTTTTTTCTCCTCATTTTCCCCAACCATCAGCATCTACTGTGGGGCCACCACACAGTCAAGGATGATTAAGGCCCCTCCCTTGAAGCCAAGGGTATTGCAGGTACCTAAAGCTGGAAATGTTGTTAGTTTTAGTGGAGACAGTGTCCACCAGCATGGTTTAAAGCCAGGGGCACTTTGTCAGTGACTAAAATATTTAATGGAATTGTGAAGCAAATTACTTGATAAAGAACTGTTACTATAACCAGATATATCCTTCTTTGAATTTTAAGGAGATACAAATAAGACATATTACCCATTTGGTTTATTAAGTATACCAGATAGTTGTACTAGCTTATGTTTGTTTGATAGACATGTTGCAAAATATCAGGATAAGATAACTTGCTGTGGTTGGGGGCCCTCCAAGAACAGGGGGCCCCCAGCGACTGCAGGGTTCACTGGTGCCTAAAGCCAGCTATGGGTCAGAAAACCATTATTCTTGGCTAGTATTCAGAGATGAAAAAAAACAGAAGACAGCTTCTACTACTGTTAGAAACTTGTAGCATTCTGAGACTTTCTACAGAGGAAGTGGGAGTCATGCATAACATCACATTCAGAAATCTGCACAAAATAAAATGTGAAATGAACAGAAAACTGTTTACTAACATTTTAGGCTTGTACTGTTCATATGCTTTCCTGCAAGGTCAAAAAATTCCTGAAAGGCTACATTTCTTTCAGGATAAAAGGTACAGCTGAAACTAATGAGTGACTCAATGAGAGCTGTTGTGAGTACAACTCCAATTTGAGATGGAATCTGACCAAGACCATTGAAACTTCTTGTAAGCACCCCTCCCCCAATCTCCTGCAGGCAAACATGGTACATGCTCAGAAAGCCAGTCTGAAAATGGAAACAAAGACCAGAATCAAAACAAAAAAATATCTTGGACTGTCCCTTTAAGAGCAAAATAGCACAGAATATATTTTACTTTGGGAAGCCTGTTTGCTACACAGTCAGAGAAACAATTCTGTGGTTCATTACTTAACCCTTTTCATCTCTTGTAATATGGACAATTACAAGAGAATAGTCAATGGTGGAAAACGTCATTTTAAGTCAGTGAAGAGAGGTCAGTGCAATATCCTTGTCTCTATTTTTTGTGAGTAGTATTGGAGACAGACAGAAGAGCAGGAGAATGCTCTTGCCAGGGAGATAGCCACACTGGCAGCCAAGGAAAAGACTCTACTTACTAAAGAATTTCATTATCAGGAGCAAACGTTTTTCTAAAGGATTTGCCAGAAAAGCACCGAGATAAGATAGCACTTTTGTCACAATATGTCCTTTCTGTTGGATAGTTCAGGGTGACAGTAACAAGCTGAAATGGTAAAAATATGGCTTAGCAATAATATATGAAGCTAGTTTGTATGAGAAATATGGCATTTGGAGTAGGCGCTGAAGATTTATTTTGAGGAATTTTGTTGACACATCAAACTTCCTTAAAATGGGTTATGGAGGATAAAATATAGTAACTGAAAATTGGCAGAGGAGAATAATGATGGGAGAGAAACAGGAAGTAAACTTATAGAGGATGGGGGGTCTGGTAGTTGAGGACTGTGTGTAGGCTGTTGGGACGAATGACAGGTTCAAAGAAATGGGACCAAAATGTCATTTATTTACTGAAGGAGGAGCAATTTAAATACAGGGATGGAAGAGAGAGGATCTAATGTCAATGGCATGATGTCAAGGAGCTGATTTATTTGATTCCAGAGCAGTACAGAATGACTAAAAATAGTACTTTGAATGAAATTATTGGAGTCTGTAGATTTAAAAAGTGAAATGGAATCACTCACAAAGGACTATGTGTAATTACGTCAACAGAAGAAGACTTGTATTTTTCCCCTTTAGGTCAGATAAGCTTTCTAGGAGTAAGGTGAGACAAGGGGAAGTTTTCTTTGGAGTTTTTGGGCAGTTAAGGGAAAGATGGTATGATCATTATCTATCACCCACCTTTTTTTCCATTCTCTACATGGGGTCAGGGTGTCACATAACTGTCACAGGTATCACAAAATCCATCCACCAATTTGGTGGATGTCCTCATTTCCACTTACCTTAATCCTGTCTGTCCCAAATCTTCTTCCCCAGATTGTCTTATGCTTTTCCACATGTGCTCAAACCACCATAATCTGCTCTCTTTGATTTTCTCTGCAATTGGAGCTACCTTGGCTTCTCCTGTAATGTCTCATTCCTTCTTCCATCCCATAATGTGCATTCTACCACCCATCTCAGGCACCATCTCACTTCCTCACCTGCTCTGCCTTTACTGTGCAGGTTTCTGTACCATACAGTAGCACTGGTTGCACCACTGTTTTATATAGCTTACTGTTTAGTTTCTTTAGCATTCTTCTGGCATACAGTACTGCTGACACACTCTGCTAGCTGGTTGCAACCTCTCTGATTTCTGATTCCAGCTTTGACCTCCTCATTCAGACTTCCCTTCTCCTCAACCACCCCTTCCTCAAAGCTGTTAATCTGTTGAACTGTTTTGCCATCTATCTCCACTCTCAACTTCTTCTGATTTCCTCCATTTGCTGCAATTACAATGGTCTTAGCTGTATTCAGTTTCGTCCCATGAGCTTTCAATTTTTCCATTTCATTCCCCTATCCTTTGCTGAAGCTCCTTTTCAAAGTCTGCCATAATGCCAGCTCATCTGCATTCAGCAACTTTGTTGATCTGTTCCCTCTGACCTGTTAACTAATGTAGTCCATCACTAGAATGAACAGCAGGGACTCAGAGATGAACCGTGATGCACACCCATTCCCACTGCAAACTCCTCTGTGAGTCCATACACTGTACTTGCTAGAATCATAATACAATGATATATTATTTATGGATGTACTTTAAAACACTGCAGTACACAAATGTTGAATGGCTAAACATTGATACCAAAAGATCAAAAGCCAAAACACCTGAAAAACAAAACACGTTTTTGCAAGGCAGCAAATGCCCCTGTATCCCCCAAACTCTCTGTTAAGTATATATACTAACTCCAAGATCACTCTACATTGGAGAAAGGACAAATTCCCCAATCCCCACAATTCATAATCCTACACAGATTTAACTCTGGCAGAAGTGATCAAATAATGATCTGCTCCCTACTGAAATATCCTCATTCGAAATGCCAAGTGCGAACAAGCCAAAAAATAAATAAATAAATAAATAAATAAATAAAAAAAAGAAGAACATAAGAGAACAGCAAATCTTGAAAATCATTCATCACTCTTATCCACAAAACTTCTTTTTGCAGGGGACAACCCCTCATGTGGGGAATAAACCTTCCACACTGCCCCCCCAAGAATTTTATGTAGCAACTCTGAGATTGCATTCTGTCAGAGAAATGGGAATATTCTGAGAAATGGCATCTTGAATATATGTAAGCACATTATTTCACACTCAGTCTCCTTATTTTGGGACTCACTCTAGTACCTTTATTGAATTGTCACATGTGACATAGACAAACCTACATTTACATAAAAGTAATCACACCATATTAACATTTACAAACATTATACATCACATATAATTTTCTATACTATATAATCAAAGCAACATTGCATAAAATGTTCATCTCCTGCGTTCTCTTACACCTCATTCCTTCTCCAAAACATTTTTCTACATGTATTGTTCCCACAATTTCCATTTTTATATGCAATTTTCTCCTACTCTTTTCCAAAGATCTCTCTTCCTGTTCTTTTATCTCTGTTACCATATTCACTACTTTGGGTATAACCGGTTTAGAGTCTGAGTTCCATTTTCTGGTAATTGGTTTAGGGCAGCAACCAGAATTAAACTTAACAAGGCCTTATTATGTCTAGACAATTCAGATCCTGTATGCCAGCTCAAAAAAATCATTTCGTTAGTTACACTCATTTGCTTGCCCATTATTCCTGACAGAGTATTCTGTAGGGAATTTTTAAAGTCTGCCAACTCATTACACTCCAAGAATCTATGATTACAAGTATCACTTTCCCCCCATTGCACCTCCAACATTTGCCATTTACCTGAGGGAAATTCTTTGACATCTGCTTGGGGTGTAAAAGTATCTGCAAACCCTCCCAGGCAAAAACCTTGTAGATTGTGTTGCATTTTTGGAAGTCAAATATAAGTCGTCCCATTGTTTTATTTGTGAATTACTTATCTAATCTCGCTTTCCAATCTTTTCTGACACTGTCTGATTCTTGACAAACTAATTCTTTATTTTTCAGTAAGTACTGCTTGATTTCTTTTTAACTTCAGAATAACTGCCTAAATACTTCATCCTTTAAATTTTCATGGTCTGCTTATTAGTTTCCCCTTAAGTGTTTGGCAGTGCTCTGTACAGACTCAAACACCTTGAGTGACATTTTTCCTGTAAAAGGAATATATAAGGAAACAGCTCCAGTACTTATTAATAATGACCATCCCTCCTGACATGTCTAAAGGTAAGTTCCCTGTGCTTTCTCCTAGTAACCTGGTGAACTTGGGCATTCTGAGTCAATGTAGCAACTGCCTCATGTACACAGACAACCCTCTCCTCTTACCTCCCAACACTCAGACTTGTGAGAGATGCACTTATATATCCAAATTGGAAGCCATGCATTCTCAAGCTAAGACTTAGCTGGTCAAGAGGAGAAGGTCAACACCTGTACCACACCACATGCAACACATAACCCTCCAGGACACCAATCCATCACAGCTCTTACATAAAAACACAAACCACACAACCACCTTTGCAGAGGATCGCAATAGAAATCCACCCAAACAGCAGAGACCTCCAAGGCAGAAATGCACTCAACCACCACAACACAACACAAACCACAAGAGACATAGTTCACCTACACTGTGTGCCCCTCAATCTAAGCCCCTAAGGCAAAACAGCTTGGCCAATACACTAATCATAGGTGACACGATAGTGAGTCACACTGATGTCCACTCACTAGGTTGAATAAGGAGAAGGTAACAGTCAGCAGTCTATCAGGTGCTAGAATCCAACACATAACACATGCACTCAGGTCACTCCACAACAAGTACAAGTATGACTCAGTCACTGTCCATGTGGGTATGAATGACCTGAGACACACCTCCCTGGACTACATGAAGAAAGACATGGAGGAGCTCTCAGATTATGTGGCCCTGGCAGGTATGACCCAATTGCATCTTTTTAATAAGAGCTTCTGTTGTAGATTCAGTTAAAAAACTCAACCAGTGCAGCTATTTTGTTTAGTATCCCTCTACCCTTTCTCTTTGTTTATACTCTGACAGCATTCCCATATGGGGAAGGCAATCTGTAGCTTGCAATCCAAATGTCTTCGTGGCCTCTTCCCATTCATTTCCGTTTCCCTCTTTAATTATTTGTTCCCAGTACCCTGGTTCCTTTGCCATCTTCCTCCAGTAAATTCCAGCCCACTCTTGCCCTTTCTTTCCACGCCTGACTGCAGTCATCCCTATCGGCTGAATCTCCTTCCTCCATTCCCATGTTGGCTTAGTTTTTAGCATACTTTCTGCTACTTTATGAATATAATATTCTGTATGACTGTTGTTGTTCTCCTTAGGGATCTGTGTTCAAAATCTGACCCTTTCCTTATTTCTTGAATTACCTCCTTGCTTCAACATCATCCATTTTCACTTTGAATAGTAGCTTTCTGCTTGTGTTATGTAGAAGAACCTTAACTGTGTAGCTCTAAAATATCCCTTCATATCAGGTAATTTTATACCTCCTTGTTCTACTGGGAAGATCAACATACACCTCTTGACTCTTACCCTCTCTTCCTGCTATAACCGAATCCTTTTAATCCATACTCCCAAATACTTCATTTTATCATGTCCTCATTAGTATGAGTATTGTTGAACCAATTCATGTGTGGGTACGTAGTTTACAGGTATACCACTTGTTCATTAATTTTATATCCTGAAAAAACTCAGAACTGTCTCAGAATGTTGTAAAACCCTGAGATGTTCTATTCTGGTTCCATCAGGTACAAAATAATATCATCTGCAAATAAAGCCAACTTTTTTTTAAATGTCATACCAATCATATCCTTGAATTTCGGAGTCCATTATTTTCTTTGCCAATGGTTCTAAGTATAATGTAAATAACAAAGTGGAAAGAGGACACCCTTGATTGGTTCTTCTGTTCAGATACAGCATATCAGGGAGGAGTACTCCCATTTTATTTTAATTAACCTTATTATTGTATCAGGAAATGAAAATACTTCTATTGCCTCACTAATAAAAGGCAAGCTTACTTTGTCATATGCTTTCAATGCATAATGACACACCAACAATTGGATTAGTGCAATATAAAAACTTCATAATCATGGCTTAAAACTGAAATGGGCCTATAAAAGCTGGGTCTGATGGATCTTTACCATCTTTAGGTATTGTAACAACCACAGCTTTTTTTTCAGGATGTAAGTACCTCCCCTCCTTTTAAAATGCTATTAAACAAAACCTTCCATATCTTTATCAGTTTCTTCCCTTTTAGCTTCCAAACCTCCATGGAAATACATCTATTCCTGAAGACTTTCCTGCAGAGTGGTTATACATCACCATTTTTATCTCGTCTCCTCCTGTCTTAACTGTTAATTATTGAACCTAATCTACCTCTAACCTTGGCATATTTAAGACTTCAAAAAAATTTCCATTTGTGCTTTTTCTTGATTTCCCCACTTCTCTGCTTTATACAATTTTTCATAAAATTTTTTTTTTTTTTTTTTCAAAACAGGTTTATTGTTTTAACATATAAGAGAAATATCATAACAATTTTATACAAGTAATTAAAATAGGTATTATTATAATATTCAACAAAACAACTAAAGTATTTACAAAGACATCCACTAAAATCAGATCAATTAATTAAACTAAAATACCATGCTATTGAAATTAGAATTTTTTTAACAAATTTTGTAAATTATCCCATACAATATAATAAGATGTTTTTCTATTTGTTCTTGTCCTAATTGTGTTTATTTCCATATGGCACACTATATTCATAACATTTTTAAATTCATTGAACGGAGGAGGTGTATCTGAAATCCAATTTCTAGTTATTATTTTCCTAGCCACTGCTAGAATAGACCATAACAAGGGAAGCTTAACCTTTTTAACACTTTGAGGTACAGGTGTGTTGAATAATATACGAGATTTAGAAATAATGAAATTATCTGTAAAAGAGCCTGCAAAAATTCATTAATTGACTTCCAGTATTCTTTCAATTTTATACAGTCATAAAACATATGAGCCCAGTCAGCATTAATTTCTACATTACATCTCTTACATAAATTATCTTTATTATTTATTTTATTCATCATCAAAGGTGTATAAAAAGATCTATGTAAAAATTTCCATGTATAAAGTCTCCAGACAATGGAAGACGTAGTTCTATAAGCAGATTCATATATATTGTTTATCTTGTTGATTTGGTGGGTCCCCATTAATAGAAGTGAAATAATTCCAGTATGAATCTACACTGTAAAAAGTTTCTTGTCTGATAATTTTATGTATGTATGAAAGTTTACCTTTATCAGAAACTTTATGTTGTAAATTTAATATCAAGTAATCAATCAGTGTTGGAATAGATTCTTTAGCTGTTATAGACATTAGATCTATTTTATTAATGAGATGTTGTCTAAAGGTCTGAACCTCTAACCAGCAAGTTTCTCTTAGATCAAATTCTTGTTTTAAGAAATCTAGATTTTTAACTTTATTATCAGATATCAACTGATACCAGTACTTTAGATCATTATCTATAGCTAAATGAGTTCCTTCAGAAGTAGATGACAAAAGCATACCCTGAGTATACATTATAGGAAATACAATAAAATTCCATTCCCTATACTTAGGGTGCATGAATATAAAGTTACGATAGCTAATAATATTTAATGGGTAACAAACCATATGTTTAGGTGTAATAGGTGAAGTACAAAATTCCTTTAGTAACCATAACATCGAGTTATTTACAATCATATTTTTATGTGTTAAGGAGATTTTTCATGAAGTGCATACTAATTAGCTCCCAATAATCTTTCCATTTTGCGACATATGACTGATCTATTAATAAAGTAATAACTTTTACAATAGAAGAGATAGTATATAAATTAAAGTCTGGAAAAGAAATACCCCCTTGAGACCAGCTATTAGTATG
>NC_056741.1:1469108849-1469153849 GCF_019279795.1 Protopterus annectens | reverse complement strand
CTTTACCCACTACATAATCTAAATAGAATGTCATTGTTTAAACAAAGAAAAGAAGAAAAGGAGAAGAAAAAAAAAAGATGAAAAAAAAATGTATCAAATTACTGACCTTACTTCTCCTTTTCAGAAAGAGAAACAAGTTGAATCATAGCTTGCCATTAAATCTTCAGATATTTTGACTGGTTATGAAACAAAACATTTCTTTGCACACAGAGAATAACTTTGATTAAATCGTTTTCAAAATATTTGTGGCTTCTTGGAAATGCAGGAACTATATTTAAAAAGATTAATAATGAAATAAAATGATGAGAGAAAAAAAAACATAGAACAAATCATTTGTTTTTTAGTCTCTTCTTCTTCTCTGAAGTCATCCATGAAGTTTCAGTTGCCAGTCTCTTTAATGAAGGACTAGCCCATTCCATTTCCTCTATTTTATCCAAAATCTTATTTTTTTGATAAACAGTAAAGCAGAGTCTAAGTCATCAAAAATTTTAGGACCATCAGGAAGGAAGATTTTAAGCTTGGCAGGAAACAGAAGGTATGTTTTAAACTGTGCTTTTTTAAGCTCCCTTATTAGTGGCAGAAAAACTTTTCTTTTAGCTATTACCATGGAAGAATAGTCATTGTCAAAACGCACAGTTGTCTCATTAATCTTAACAGGAGCTTTAGCCCAAGCAGATTTAAGAACCATCTCTTTATCAAAAGATGATAGAAATCTAACTATAACTGATCTAGGATATTTTTTGTTAGAGTTAGTATTAGCTATAGATCTATGCGCTCTTTTGATACCAAAAGAGAATGCTTCTGGTAAGTCTAAAGTTTTAGGGAGCCATGTTGTTAAAAAAGAAGTAATATTGTTACCTTCAATATTTTCTGGCAGTCCAAAAATCCTAATGTTATTGCGCCTAGATCTATTTTCCAGGTCATCCAGCTTTGTTTGTAAATGTGTATTTTGTTTCAGCAGAAACTCAATGTTGATTTCCTCTTCTTGGATTCTATTTTCCATGTCATTCACAGCTTCTTCTATGCCTGTCATCTGGATCTTCTGTTGTTGCAGGTCTATATGTAACAAGTCTATTTGTTTTGTAGTTTTTCTATGAAGGTGTCTATTTTAGTATCCATTTTATCCATCTTAGCAGTAAGTTGCTGGATTATAATTATCAGAGACTGAAGTTCTTTCTTGATGCTGGAGTCTTGAGAATTTGTCTTACTGGAACTCATTTCAGACTGATAAACTGACAGGAAAATTTCCAAAGTGATTTCTGACAGGAATATTGTTAAGATTTCCTTTCTTTTTTAGATATAGTTCAAGAACTATATAAAACAAACATATTTAGAAAGAAAATTACTTCAAAAATTAATTTTTTAAGTAATTAATTCCTGTCAGTGTAATGAAATTGGTGGAGCTGAAGAAATCTGCTGCTATCCTGTGTTCATCCTTGGCCACGCCCCCAATTTTTCATAAAATTTTGAAAACATCTCTTATACTTCTTCATGATCTCTTGATGTTTTCTTGTTATAGGCAACAGACATTTTTACTTTCTATTGCCTAAGTCATTGTGCCAAATTTTTTTGTGTCCTGAAGTTATTATAAAAAAAAAACTGCTTGACAACTGCTTGACAGCAATCTTTATACACTCATGTACATTGCCCAAGTACTGCATTACTTTCTCCCTAGAACTCTGCGGTTGTGACACTTCTTGTTCTGTGAGATTCCCCTTATTTTCTAATACGTTAACCTTTGCGATCCCCTTTAAATAATTCTTATAGGTTCATAGGTGTGTACTAGGCTAATGGCCCTGGAGCCTTTACAAGCATAGCCCATAGAAGTGCCCTGGCATCATGCTGCCCAACGTTAGTTCCCAGTGCCTCTATCAAGTAGAGCCACTGGAGTGATCCCTGGGGTGAACTTTCTATTTCCCATCCGCTCATCAAGATTGATGAAGAGGGCCAGGGAGATGCTCTGCTTGACATGTATGGGAAGTTTTGTTTACTTCTTACTCAGATCTCTTTTTTATTTATACCCTCTTTTTAAACTTCACTTTCATTTTATTCCACTCACAAGCTATAACTTCTGGAGTACTTTCTATCTTCCCTAATAACTCCAGAATAATTTCCACTACCCATTCCTTAAATTCATATCTTTTAACAGGTAGATGGGGAATCATCAGTGTCTCATCTTTATTTCATCACCTTGCAATTGCAGGTATTGGTGCATGATCTGAAATTTAATGGATGTACATGTTCATCTGAGCTATAATTTCTGTCTAGTTTATCCCAGTTGTTATACCTTGGGGAATAATTTGTAAATTCGGTCTGAATTCCTGCCAGTAAATTCACTCTTTAATACCAAATATTCTTATAAATGTTTGTTATATTTTTCCTTCTAGATCCCCCAGATACATTCTGATTGCTGCAAATCTAATTCCAGTTCCCACCTTTAAGTAATATTCCCTGCTGAAAGCAGACTAGTTATCCCAATTTTTTATGCTCCATAATAGAAGCTTAAGGTGGAATATAAACATATGCCAGTGCCAGTGTCATCCTCCTCCCTTGCCAGTAGCCCTTACTACCCCACATCTGCCATTATCATCTTTTTTCCTCTTCTAACACTACTGGAGGTCCTCAGACAATTAATATAAATAGTCTTCCTTTCCTTTGTCCTTGATATTCTGCTAAATATCCATCTTGAAATACTTTCTTTATTGAATTCACATGTTTAGTTCTTCCCAAATGTGCATTTCTTAATATAATTAAATATTCATTCCTTTTTGTCTATATCAGTGAGACCATTCAGATTCCAAGATAATATGGAAAATGTTGCCACTATGGTAGTAAGTTATTATTCCCACCTTTTATAAATGACAGCTTTTTTAAATGTCTATTACCAGGTTTTGTCATACATGCACCCACTATATGACATACTAAGCCTTTGTACAGTTTTTTTATCATTAACTTTGCAACCTATTTCACATTATGCAAGACTTTTTGTTTTAATAAAAACCCTCAAAAACTCACCACACCCTACAATTTGTTAAATAATGCAAACACACATAATTGTGTAGATCTTCAAATAATGAAGTCTAATCCTTCTAATAGGAACATTTGTCCCAAACAGAAAGTTGCTAACATGGCCGTATTTTACCTAAAATTGAGGCTGTCCACGCTAAGATGCATGCTATAGTCTGTGCTTCTACTTAATTGGTGTCTGTCCTTTTTTTCTCTTTATTCCCATCCCAGATATGAAAACAACTTGCATGCTTCCACAAAACATTAACTTTTATCCTTGAAAAAGTGAGTGTTCTGGCTTTTTATTGCCCCATTATGTTTATCTCCATGAACACGGAGTCCTCTGCTGCAGTCTGAAAGACAAGCTAAAACATTCATTGCTAAAGGAAACTTTTCATTATATTCAATGTTCTCATGTTTACTTGTTTCTACTTAAACATGTTATTAGATTAAGACAAGGCTCTTAATTCAGACATGTTTTCTCTTACTTTTATATGTGAATACCAGCTCTACATATATTATCTGTGTACTTTTGCACCCCCATTCCCCACCTCACCAACCCAACATTGCAGCCTGTTAATTTAAACTTGTATATGTCTAGCCTTTCCTCTCTTTTTGCACTGCAATGCGTGCATTTCTTAATACTGAAAAAGACGAAAGAGAAGTAGAAGGTGGCATCTGTTTACATTAGTAACTTTATCACAAACAAGAATAAATAAAAATAATTTACTATAAAACATGCAATTCATACTGTGAAAAGATTCATAGACGTACTGTTAAGAACAAAAATTGTTTTACTTACAGTTAACTTTTTCCTTTCTCTTCTCTTCCCCTCGGTGTTCTTCTAAATATTAATGTCACGAAGTGAGGCAAATAATTTTTCAGTTCCTCAAAAGTTTAAAAAAGTCAACAAAAATCAGCTCTTATATGTCACAAATGTGACTGATTTGCAGTCTCATAATTATTCAGCAATTTTTCATGTTGCTGGTTCATCTCCATCTTCCAGCTCCAGATTCTGGTTCATTTCCAAGGTATTCTCAATTCTTCTAGTCAATTCCTATGATTTTCTCTGTCTCATACATTTTCCTTTGGGACAGTGGAAACGGTTTCACTGACAAAGTTTCTTTGTGTGCTTAATGATATCATCTCAATATTTGTTTAAAGCTTCTTCCATTTCCAGCCTTTTGTTATTTAAGTTGATATATTATTTCAGTGTTTTGTTTATTTAAATCACCTCTGAGTACATAAAATAATGGTTAGTTGCTTATCTGAAGCTAGGATCCACCAAGTTACACACACAGTCAGGTGACTACCACACAGGTACCAGTATGATTCCATCATAGTCTGTGTGAGTATTAATGACCTGAGACATGCATCTCTGGACTACTTGAAAAGAGACATTATTGGTAGCTCAGAATATGCATCTCAGGCAATTATATGCCTTACATTGAGCAGCATTTTACCTTCACCGAGGATGATGCAATAGTATGAACAAAAGATAAATGACATCAATAATTGGCATAGATTCTGGTGTATTTCCTGGGGAATTCAATATTTGTCACAATGGGAGGACATAGTTAACAAACCACATTACTTTACAAAGTATAGTCTACTCCTGTCTTCCTTAGGCATCTGAATATTGGCAAAAAATTTATATATCCCCTTAAAGCCTTTTGTAGGAAATGAAAAAATGAGTAACCCAACAACACTGCAAAAAAAAAAAAAAAAAAAAACAAAGAAACATAAAAAGACTTAAATGTGTTACCACTCAATGCTAGGAACCTAAACAAGAAACTCCACACCCTACAAGCTCCCCTCAGTATGGAGAATACATGTGTGCCATTACCAAGGTATGGTTTAAATCCACAAAAAATACTCCATCAATGTAAGGCGTCAGTGTCTTCCACACATTTAGACCATCAACTGTGTAGACAGGGACTAAAGGTGGAGGATTACCAATCTATATTAGCAACAAGCATAACACTAGGTTGGTTAAAAAGGATGATGCCCTGGAATTTATCCACATGCAAATCACCATAGACAAAGTCCCATACTGCATTCTAACAAGCTATATGTCAATATTTATGTCTATAAAATCCCATAGACTATATTGAGACCTACTGGAGACACTCACCATTAAACCAAATACGCTATTTATAGGAGACTTTATCTACCCCAGTACAGACTGGGTAATATGCACTACCTCATACCTGCAGGCACAATGATTTGACTTTATTAACACAAATATCCTTGAACAGATACTGTGCACACCCACCACAGGTTCAGACATACTAGACCTGCTGCTACTCACCAGTAAGGGAGAGACATGTCCTCACTGGTGAGGTCGGACCACAAAGCTGTATCCTTCAAAATAAAAATCAACTTAGTAACACCAGCAAAACCTGCAAGTTAGGAAGCATTCCAAAGCAAACTATACCCTATTATTGATAGTTTGTCAAAATTCAGTGCAGCTCCCATCCCAGAGTTCACAGCATCCTATGCAGAATTGTTCACAGAGACCCTGTACAACCATCTAACTGACTGTATAGAGGCTGTACCTACTAAAACTATAAAAACAAGCCATACTGGTGGAATCATAACCTTAATAGGGTATACAACTTGTTGATGTGTCTTTCGGCTTTTCCTGGTTAGGGGTCGCCACAGCGGAACTCCGGTCCACTAATAATTGGCAGTAGATTTTTACGTGCCGTGTTGCCGGCCTTGAACCACAACCTTCAACGAACATTCACGCATGTCTCCACACAGAAGACGCTCTAGCTGAGAATCAAACAGGACAATGTCTTACTGTGAGGCGACAACATTACCGCAGCACCACCACCGCAGTATCGCAGCACCACTACTGCAGTATAATACAACAAAAGGTAAAAAAAAAATGTCATGGTTAAAATCAGGAAGAGCAACTATCATAGTGGTAGGAGCTCTCTAATTAAACTAAACAGGAAACTAAGATGACCAAGTCCAACAAGGCCAATTACAAGGTCAAGAGAGACTCACACGTTAAAGACAACCACAGGGCCTTCTACAGCTATGTATGAAAGCTGAAAGGCAGCACACATCAGAGTGCCAAACTGGTAGTTAGTAGTGCCAACTTAACTTAGCAGAGAAACATACTGAAGTTGATAGATGACAAATTCAGCTCAAACTGCACCCTCCACTCCCCCCTCACTTACACACATGAAATACCTGCTGCATAACCCCTCCAATCTATTAACAGGAAGTAGGTCCTGGCCATGCTCAGTATGGCCAAAAACAGCTTCAATGGGCATTGACAATATCCTGGGATGCCTCCTAAGTAGCTTGTATCATGACCTATCAGGACCACTTGAGTCACCTTTTAACTATAGCTTCTAAAAGACTTTGCACCATGAGAAGTGAGGTCTGCAATGGTTACCCCACTTCACATGGGTGGACCATCAACTGACATCAGAAACTACAGACATATTAGGCTGACTAGTCTAATATGCACAACCATGGAAGAAATTATCATGGATCCTTCAGAAACTGGACCCAACCAAGTTTGGCTTTGTCAAGAGAAGGTCATACCTACTAAACTTGGTGGAGTTCTTTGAGAATGTCACTAAGGCAGTGGATGAGGGGAAAAGGTGCATACTGCCTACTGTATATGGCTAAGGTCTTTGATACAATACCCCACTTGGGTATAGTTGACAGCCTCACCAAACTTGGCATAATCCTCTACATAAACTCACTGGATTCCAGCTGGGTCACAGACAGGACCCATGAAGTCAGGATTGGTAAGAACACCTCCACTAAGAGACCAGTCACCAGTGCGATACCTCAGGGTTGCATGTTCAGACTGCTATTTGGCATCTACTTCTCATAGGAATAGGCTAATGTCAAGGGTTTTGGATGATCAAGATTACAGATGATTGCAAGTTTGGAGCTATAATAGGTTTCCCCATGACACAAACATCTTACAAGAGGGTCTAAAACAGACAAATGACTGGTAGCAATGTCATGTATTAAAACGCCACCCAGGCTAATGACTCCATTGATCGGACATCCCTAAGAGTTGACCAAGTAGTCAAGGATCTGGCCTCCGACCAACATGTGGCCAAAGTAGTAAGAAAATAATTTATGTCACTCAACTTAAAATTAAGGGCATGGCAGCCAGGTCCAAGGAAGTCATAGTTCCAGGGTTATAAACAAATTAATTTATATAGATCCCCTTAAAGCTCTATCTGTATTCTCAGTCTTTAACAAGTTACTGAGAGGCGACGTATACCTGGCATACAAAGAATCCTTGGAGTCAGCTCTGATGGATCTTTTTCACATCTGCAAAATAAAAAGTTTCAGAACCAATCAATCCAAGGATTTAAGTTTTGCTTGTGACATAAATAAGACATGTTGGTGAGACAGATGTTTGTCTCAGAGGATCCCCATGGTCTGGAATAGGCTCTCCATCCATGTGAAGCAGAGTCCATCCCTAATACTATTTAAGTATAACATTGGATGGGAAATCAGAAATTCTTCCCAAGTCTGGCGCTCATATCTCTGATAGACAGAGGGAGACAGTAAAGCCCAAACTAACATACCCCCACACAATCTCTATAAAATTTCTAACAAACAGATCTCCCTCCTAATAAATACCATGATACATAAGGACATAACTGGGTTGGGTTGCACTGCTAAGTTTATAAAAGGACTGGCGGTTATTAGCCTAGTATATCCCCATGAACATATAAAAAGTGGAAGTAACAATCTAATATATTTTCAGGAAACATATCTTCAATCTTGAGAAAAATGGTCAACATTTTGTAAGTTTTGTCCTAGCATAAAGAATATTATAAAACAGGGTCTCTGAAGGTTTAATAATGAATCTAGAGAACATATGCCCTCTTATCTATAAACCAAGTCCATAAGTTTCTCCTCTGAAATGTAGAAGGGAGTCTTCCAGTCTAAAGTTTTAAAAGCTCTTACTACCAATGACAGCTGTATTAACCACAGTCCCCATCATACCTCTCAGTTGTCCACATTTTCACAGAATGTCTAGATTTTTGTCTCCTAGCTTTGGTCAGTTTGTCATAAAATGTGTGTTTTTCTGGCAATTCCCTAAGAATTGAAGTCACTAGTAATGACACTCATTTGTGTTTCAGACTTTACATCCTCCAGGAAATGTGTGCTAACACCAAGCTTGTTATTCTAGCAACTTTCTAAGTTTATAAGAACAATATTTAATATCTGTCCCTATTTTTCCCTTTGTCCGTGCATTATTTTAGGATTTGCCAGATTTCTTGAGTTAAGAGGTTGAAAAATATGGTCTTGATAGACCACAGAGCGGGTTTAAAACAAGGAATATGAACCTCTGGTCTAAAATATTCTTCACCCAGGCTGCCATTAGACCCCACAGCCTAACTATTGGTGGGCGGTCTCAGAATTTGTGAATTATGTTGAGTTTAGTGTCTCCAAATTCTAAACACTGTACACTGTCTACAGCTTCCTTAACCATGTCCTCTCATATCCCAGTAACCTTTGTATACAAGAAATACTTTTTTCTCAAAGACTTAGGGAAAAGTTCTTTGTCACTGATTGTACTTAAAAGCTATGAAACTCAGCATGTTGTTGTATAATGAGAAGCCAAGACTGCATAGAGCTTAATGGTTGATCTTTATCCTGAATCACTGAAAGGTATTCATATGGTAGAGAGAGAAGTTTTGAGTTTTGTTAACAGTGGACTTATGAGATTATCTTCTAAAATTTGCATCTTAGAGGGGAATAGGGTCATGCAGCAAATGATTCACGAAGGAGGAACATATTAATCATATAGCAAAGCTGCAAAACCTTCCAGAAGGATATTCGTGGCAGGCTACAAGAATGTGAAAGACACTCTAAGCTCTGGGGTCTTAATTTTCCATCTACAGCTGAAAGGAACTCATATTGCTGTTTTGTACCAATCTTATTCCATGGAGGATTCATAAATGGGGAGCTATCAAAAATGAAATGTAGGTTACTCCAAAGAGGAACAGCTAAACCCCATAGACCTGATCATCCCAGGATTTTCAAAAATATTTTAAGGGCACTTCCTTAAAAACCTTGATGAAAAAAATGAAACACCTAGTTTCATAATTAGCACTGAAATTTATGAGTATCTAGTTGTTTTACTGAAGCCATCTTGTTGTTGTTGTTGTTGTTATCTTGTTGGCCAGTCTTATTACTGAGGCCCCAGGACATAGTGTGGCAGTGCTAAGCAATTCTATATGGCAGTGGATCAGGAGACTGAGGCTTAGATTAATCCGTGGGCTAGAATTTAACTCAGCTTTACCCGATATAAAAATAATACCTGTGGCTAAGCAGAAATGTAGAGACTTCAGCACACATTTATATTACGTTATAAGAACATGGTAAAAGGATTATAGCTTAAAACAAGGAGGTGAACTCTGTTATTCTTAAGCCAAGGGAAGTAGGGAGAAAGATCCACCATGTGGAAGGAGAGATAAAATTATATGGTATGTAAGGGTGCATCAGAGACTTTCCATGACATGCAGAAAAATGATATCAGAGTAGTTTATAGTAAAAGAATAACTGCTGCATACATTTTGATGGTATAGTCACTATACTGGTTATGCCCACAGTCTGACTGGTATTATAAAGAGACAAGAGGTAATTTTATATGGATTTATATTAACTTATTTCCTGTAAAATTGCAATGCTACAGTAATGCCTCCACAAGTATCCTAACTGTACTATTATATTTGTACATATGAAAATTAGCCAGTTGTATATACTGCTAATGGTTTGCCTTATTCTGTCATGGAATAAAAGTTAGTATATCAACTTGTTGCTTGTTATATACCATTATTCAGTAAGAGGTGTTTGTATCTATAATGTTATTAGCCAAACTTATCTGTTATATATTTCATTTACATATTGCAAAAATTATTAATGTCTATAATATGTGAAATGTGTGCAGGCTGCATGTAATACATGGCTATAAGGAAAAGTCTTAGAAATAGAAAGTAAAATAAATGAAAACATTAAGTTCAGAAGACAACAGCTAAACATTGACAATAAATAAATAAATAAATACTTTAAGAAAGGGGAGGCAGGAAAGGAATGAAAAAAAAACAAATCTTTTTTTCAGGAAGCAAAATCTCTTGCACTCCCTCAATCCCAAACTGCTAAGTATACTTACTCTGATTTCATGGAATGCCAGGAAAGCTTCCATTATGACATTGAACTCACAAGGTATTTTTGATGAAACATAGGGGAGGTTTGAATGGAAAGATGTAGTAGTCCAAACGGATAGATGACATGAGAAACAAAAGGAGAGTAGTACTGCTGGAACTGAATTCATCCTCAAGTCTTGTTGAGTACTTTCACTTGGTAGACACTGTTTTCACAAAATCTCACCAGAATGACACTCATATAGATTGTATTTTATATAGCATATATTATGGAGAGAAATAGGTTGACAAATAAAAAAGACAACTGTGTGCACAGGTCACAGGATAAAAAAGTGCATAATTCTGGTGTATGCACTGATGCCAGGACTGGAAAAAATTGGAGTGTAGAATTGTCAAGATACAGAAAAATTCCCACAAAGGAGTTAGACCAGGCTCATTGGGAGGATGCCCCCCCCCCATAGTTGTAGAAGGAAGTAGTAGTTATAGTCCACAAAAACTGATATGACAAAAAAGAGTAATAAAGATGGCAGAGTGGACTATATAGGTCAAGGAAGAAATCATGTGTTGTTAATATTACACAGGAAGCCAAGAATTTCCAGATAGAAGATATAAAGAGAAATTAAGAGAGAAACCAGATGACAGAAAACTATCAAAAACTTCAAATGCAAATTTGTGTTCATTAATACAACAGATTCATGAAAAACTTTACATAGATGAAGAAACTTTGGGCTGCCTGGGAAAAAAAGCTATAGAGGAATCCTACTGGGAGATTGTTGATCTCACATACCTGTTGACCATCTGTCTGCACTGACCAAATGCCTATGTAGTTGGTTGCTCAACCTACTGTCTGACTGGTCTAACCCCATTGTAGGAGTGTTTCTGTGTCTTGAGGATTCTTATAAAAAACAAAACCCGGAGAGTTTTTAATGATATAAAAGAGAAACATGGGCATGGGAAATAAGAAAATATGTGATATGTTGCAATATTTATGCAAAGGAGAAAAAAACAGAAAAATCCTGGAAGAACACCGCTGGATGCTTCAAGTAGTAAAAATAAGAACTTTTAATAAAAGCTGGTACAAAACAGATAAGCGCTTTCGGGTTGGTAGCCCTTCATCAGATCTGATGAAGGGCTACCAACCCGAAAGCGCTTATCTGTTTTGTACCAGCTTTTATTAAAAGTTTTTATTTTTACTACTTGAAGCATCCACCGGTGTTCTTCCAGGATTTTTCTGTTTTTTGCTTCGCTTGTGTGTGCCTTTGGAGGAACCATTTCAGCACCTAGCATTGATTATTGGACTTATGCAAAGGAGAAAGCCAATCTAATGAATACAAAAAAGCAGTTCCAAAGATACTTGAAGCTAAATACAGGCACCCAGAATGGGAAAATTTCACAAAAAAAAAAAAAGAAAAGAAAACAAAGGGGGAATGTAGAACAGAGGATTAATAACGTGGAAGTTGAACAAATAGAAACCTGAAGTTATGGATTGCCTGGGAAGTGATGGATTTAGTGTAGAAAATCCTACACAGATAATGTGATAGCATGATGGAACAATGTGTCTATTAATTAAGAAGAAACAGGTGGAGTGGGAGACATCTGAAGAAGAAATATGGACATGTGAAAATAAGAGATCTGATATGGTGCAATGTTTATGCAAAGGAGAAAGCAAAACTAATCAATTCAAAAATATCACCAACGATCCAAAGATATTTGAAAAGGAATACAAGAAAAGGCACCCAGATATGAAAGATTTCACAATACAAAAAATAAGAAACCAAAAGGGGAAGTAGAGGCAAAGGTTAGTAATGGAAAAGTTAAAGAAGTATAAAATAAAGTTATAGATTACCTGTGAAGTGAAGGATTTAGTGTAGAAAATCCAACACAGGTAATGTCCCAGAATGATGGAAGAATGAATCCCCAAACATAGGAGAAACAATTGGAATGGGAGGTGTCTGATGACTTGCCACAATGATGAAGTTCAGGAGCCTTCATTAGAAAGCAGTACAAAAGTTCAAATGGAGTTACACAGCAAGGGAATCAGAAGGAAACAGTGGCGACTCTGACACAGGCAATGTTGTGGAGTGATGGGCTAATGAATTCACATACGAAGGAGCAGCAGAAGATATTGGATGCAAGTGAAGAGGATATGTCACAGGAAGATGTTCTGGAAATTTCTGTAGATTGCACAAAGGAAAAAAAAAAGAATGTGCTTTCAGTACAGAACAAAAAACTGTAAAGGAAGAATTTCTTGATTTAATACAGCTGGACAAACATATTAAGCTTGATGAAAAATAAATAGATTCCAGAAAGTAAATAAGCCCCAAAATGTGAGATGTCTGATAAAACAGATGAACAAAGCAATCAAGACAATTAACCAAAATTCATGGGATATAACAAAAGTAAATATGATATTTTACTGTGCAGCTAAATTAATAACAGTTATAGTCTTACCAGAAAAACAGAGAGGAATAAAGGAAAGGAAGGGAAAGAAAATGAAATGCCATCATGGAAGTAACGGATAGAGAAAACTATAATGCAGTTAAGGCAAGAAGTGTCAAAGAATATAGAAGGGGAATAGATCAACAAAAATACTTGAAAAATAGATCTCCCATGAAAAAAATGTCTTCTCTCTCTCTTGATAATGCAACCATTAAAGTTACCACTCATAGCAAATGATTAGGATAACAGAGGGTCATCATCTTAAATTCTACCTATATATATACAAAATTACATAAGAAAAACTCATCAAAAACTAGGAATGCTTTATAAAGCCAAAAACGTTTCCACAATCGTAACTAAACCTACACTTGCCACTACTTATCCTCTCCCCTCACTTCTTTATGGTGGTCCCTTCTTACTAATCTGCAGGCTTCACAAAAATCAAAGCTTGAACGATGCTATGAAAAAGTCTGTTCAGAACCCACCACTGCATAGCACTCTTCTCCATCAAGTAACACACACACACACACATATATATATATATATATATATATATGGCTTTTTACCACCTATACAGGTACCTAGAATTCACCTGTTTGTTCAGCACCAAATAACATTCTGTACAACTATGTTCCTAGTCAGCCATTACAATCCAATAAACAAAAGCTCTTGTCTGTCCAGAAACCTATCAGATCTGCTGGGCATGGTCTTGTACCATGTTGCTAAGGCCTGGAACTCCTTATCTCAATCCATTAGGTCAATACCTTCCATCCCATCCTTCAAAACCATTCTGAAAGACTTCCTAGCCAAAAGTTAGTTTTGTTTTTGCTCAACACCAGAACAAACTATATCCTAAATATGAGCAAATACCTGTTCATACCTTACATCACCTTACTCCTTCCTTCTTCAGTCACTTCCTTACTTCTAACAATTTCTCTCCACTGGCTTTATCTAAATATACCATAATCCTGCTTTTTTCACACTTTATATTTGTATTTCTCTATAAACTGGCTACAATTTCTCTAAATATTAAATCATTGTCATATAACTTGAATCTGTTCTTAACTAATGTTTTCATATTATGTCTAATTTGGTATATTTATTTAAACTGTATTTGTATTTTACATTATTTTTAAAGACTGTAAAATTATTGTTCTTAAGATGCTTTGTAATACGTTGGAGGTTTTCTCCCCAGACCTCCACTGAAATTGGGCTCTACCCAGTTGGACTTTTCCAGGAATAAAATGTTTATATATATATATATATATATATATATATATATATATATATATATATATATATATATATATATGTGTGTGTGTGTGTGTGTGTGTGTGTGTGTGTGTGTGTATATATACACACATTTACATATTTTTCTCACTGTGAAGGAGGTATGGGCCTCCCCAAAATGGATTACATGTATAAATTTACTCTTTTTTTCTTTGTTTACTCTTTTCTCTGTGTGAGAAATTAATACTACTAGGCAAATGTCTTGCACCTTATAGTGTTATTATACTCTGACATATGTCATTAACTATCAGACTGTCTTTGCTATAAATACGCTGTTTTCTTTTTCCTCTGAAATGCTAGATTATACTCTTATATTATGTGAAATTTTGCTTGTCTGAATATATGGAGCCTTCCTTGTGATATTATACTCTGACATACAGGTCATTTCTCCTGTTGAACTGTGTCTTTTCTATAATTATACTGTTTCTTTTTTCATATGATATGCTAGATTGTACTCTTATATTATGCAAATCTCATATGTCTGAATATATGGAGCGTTTGTCCCCGGGCCTCCGCTGAAAATGGGCATATACCCAGTCGGACTTTCCCGGTCAACAAATGTAATATAAATAAATAAATATGCAGTCAATGGACTGCATACATATCTGCTGATCTGATCAGATCCAAACTTCGTGAAAGTTTTAAAATATAGGAGAGGAAGACTATTTTAGCAGAAGTATTCTGGTGTCAAGTAGGAATGGAAAACAGACCAAAAGTATACAACTATCAGACAGCAACTGAATCTGCCATAAAACAAAAGAAAGAATATAAGCAGAAGGATCAGATGAAAAGGAAAGAAATGTGTAAAAAGCATAAGTATTATGCAAGTACAGAGATTTACTGGACAACCTCATGTTGATCAGGATTTGTCACAGGAATGGTTTAGTAGAGGTGAACTAAAATCAAAAGATGAATGGTTAATAATAGAAACCCAGGATAGTGGACTATGTACACACTAGTTTACCAGTTTGATACCTTTGCTAATTAATTTATTTTGTCCACATTATATTATGTAAATATATCATTTGTAAATATGTAAACATTAAAGCAATTTTATTCGGTGTATGTAACTGTATGTGATGATACTAATACTAAATTTTGCTGTCATTTTAAATCATGTGTGCGTCTTTTGGAGCTTTTCTCTTCAGTCCACTCTCCACTGAAAAAGGGCATCTGCCCAGTCGGACTAGCCCGATCAACAAATGTCAAATAAATAAATACGAAGTCCAATGACCATGTGGGAGAAACAGACAAATGCAGGTTATGTAAAAAAGAACTAGAAATAATCCACAACTTATTCCTGGGTGTGATGCACTCATGGTTGATGGGCTGTCCAAACAATGGCACAATAATGTGGTAAGAATGTTGCACTGGGAATTGTGCAAGCACTGCAATATAGAAGTAGCTGAGAAACATTATAAACATGAACCACAAAGCATTATAGAGAATGATGAAGTGTGCATCACATGGGATTATCCATTTACCAACAGTTCAAGCAATAGATGCAAGAAAACCAGTTATAGCAGTTCACAAAAAAGACAAAAGTATAACTGATCATTAAAATTGTGTCTCACTGTAAACAAGAAGCTGTAATCACTAGGAGTAAAGTCATAAAAATGTAGGATTTGCAGGCAGAAATAAGAGCGATGTGGAGGAAAAATACCCAGACAGTTCCAAGGGTAGTAGAAGCCATGGGTCTAATAAAAGGAATATACACTTGTCCTTAGATACGCTACCAAAACATGTAACTCTGTATGAATTGTATGAGGTGTCAGTTCTGTGGACACTGTGGTTACTGTAAAGGGTACTTTAATTATACCCTGACGGAGGAATGGGATCAATTTCCGTTGTGGTATTAGTAACCCAAAAAACTTAGCTAAATTAACCAAAAAGTTAAAATTAATCTGACTATTTCTGTTTCACCTAAATGCCATGTAAGGTTTAGGAGGTAACCCAGCTTAGACAACCTGGTACCCAGATGAAAATAAACAATTGATAAATATAGAGGCAATGGAGCTCAATAAAAGGTTAAGAGAATGTGCAATGGGGAATAGATAGAAAGGTAAAAAATGCAATAGCAGCAGTACAGGATGAGTGTTAGTCTGGATCAGGTATATAGTGAAGGGAATACAGGAGCAGCAGGATATATGAGATGGAAGAGGAAAAGAAGTCTCTTCGGTGCACAGGCATGCAGGAATGGCTTGGGAGGGTATTTCAGAAAGAATAGTTAGAGAAGGATGAACTATGTACTCTACAAGGTGGTGTGAATTTTTGGATGAAGGAGAAGTTGGAGACATAAGTGAGGCATAGTTGCAAGAGCTACTGTTGTACAGCATGGTGCCAGAACTGCTGGCAGACATTACAGTGGGAGTTATGGCCAATGGTGAAAATAAGAAGTGAATTCTTGTGGGTATGTAAGAGGAGGTCATATTACAGTTATGGCTTGATTAGTAGATTATGTGGCAGAGACAGACATGGAATTAGTGGGACCAAGAATAATAATGATTGAAGGAAATGCTAGTGAAAGCATTATGAGTTCATAGTAGAAAGACATAAGGAAATTGGGAAGCTTGTTGTGCCACAGGGAGTGGTGTACTAGCAACACACACTGAAGCAGAAATGATGGCAGTAAAGGAGTAAATGAGGAACATAAAACATTTAGAACAGTACCTAACTGACCTTATCTTAGAACAAGCGAAGTTCAGCAGGGGAGGAGTATTTTAGAAAAGTAAAGGCTGTTAAGTTAAGAAGAGGAGTAGAGTGAAGTAGTGGCATGTATTGTGTGTGGAGAGTTTAGAACCAGAAGAAGAAAACGGCAGGGCTGCATTTCCTCAAACACAAAGGGAAATCCATGTTTTACCATTTACTCAGTTGCTGGATATATTTCATCCCCATACCCAAGGCTCAGAGAGCTGGAATGGGTGCATATATCATAAAGTTATTTTAAATTTTTTATATACATTATATGCAATTGTTTGTCCTGATATTTCAGGTTTTACATTTGGTACTTTTACCTTTAAGAATTTCATAATTTTACATCATTAATTGGTTAACTAATCATTTTAGCAGGCAAATTGTTTGTTGGAAATCTGTTTAAGGAGTGATGTGTTTAATGGTTCTGAAGAAATCCATGATTTAAGGACGAAAGCACTTAACTGTTTTTTAAGTATGTTAACAAAATTTCCACTATTATTTTAACTAGTTTCACTATTCATTATTACTATTTACTTATTATTATTATTATTAGCCCACTGTCTGGGATATACACATTTGGTGCATGTTAATCGTTATTGCTTGAATGGATATTTTGATTCCAGATCCTCTGACAGTCCGGCACTATGTGAGCCCTTTTCTTCTTAAGTGGAAAAAAAAAAAAAAAACAGAAATATTGACCAATGAAAAACAGTCATATTATAAAACATATTAGACTTGGGTAGTATTGCATCCAGCTAATAACTGCTTTGTGTGTAGAGCACACTTACTATCTAATGCATACATTTCTTTTGTATACTAACTGATAAACTTAAAGACACATGACTGGACACAAACTGCTGGCTAACATCTTTTCTCAAAATTTTATCTGGTGAAATTATTTGAATAATACCCTACAAAGTGGATGGTGTAGTGGTGTAGCAGTTAGTGTTGTCACCTCAGAGCAAGAAGTTCTCCTGTTCAATTCGCAGCTGGGGTGCCTTCTGTGTGGAGTCTGCATGTCCTCTCTGGATTGTGTGGGTTTCCCCCAAGTGCACCAGCTTCCTCCCACATTACAAAAACATTCAGTAGGTGGATTAGACACTGTAAATTGGCCCTAGGTGTGAGTGTGTGCATGCGAATGTATAGTGCACCCTCTGAGGAGGAATGGGCCTCGGGCTAGCAACCCAATCCTGTAAAAGCCGTACCTGCTGTGGAAATAACGAGCGCTGAAAGGCGCTCATTGCCCGATGTGCTGCATGCATGGTAATGAATCCAGGATCCCGGCCCTTTCAAAGTATCACATAAGAATGCTCTTGGAACTAATTGGTCAGTAATTTTCTGAAAACACAAACTCCCTGGACCAGACTGTCAATACGCTGACCAAGGGGAACAAACATACTGTATCTGGTCCTCACTAATATGGGAAAGTGCTGCACATGCCCAGTATATTGTCCTCTCTGGTAAGGTCAGACCACAGAATGGTCTACTATGAACTAAAAATAAAACCCAGAACCACAGCTAACCCTGGAATAAACATTCAAGTTGCCATAAAAACATGAGAACACTGCAATCTATGTGGATCTGTTCTCAGTAACTATTATACAAGTTTGTTAACAGCTACATAGAGGCAGTTGTACCACTAAGAATAAATACAGAGCTAACCCAAAAAAACAGCTACCCTGTAGGAATCACACCACCAATAGGCTGTATTACAGAAGGAAGAAAATTATGGGAAAAATTAGGCGGTGTCACACCCAGCAGGATAAAACCACTCTCAGCATCCAGCAGAATAAAACCACTCCCAGCATCCAGCAGGATAAAAGTACTCCCAGCATCCAGCAGGATAAAAGCACTCATCAATCTAAACAAATTCAGAGAATGAATAAAGTATACCTAAGCCAAATTTGAAGTAAATTTGGCCTCTCAGGCCAAGGATAACCACAAGGCATTCTATAGCTATAAGTGCAACCATAAAAGCCAATACACAATTGTGTACAGAGTGCATTGATAATGGAACCACATATATGCAGCCAGAATAAATAGCAAACCTACTGGCAGACAAATTCAACTCTAACTTTACCCCCTCTCCCACTCTAACTCCCTGCAGGAAATACCATTAAATATAAATCTCCCTACTATCACTAGGCAACAGGTACTCAATGCTCTCTCTAATGCCAAGTACACTGCACTGATGGGCCCAGACAAGATCCCATGAAGCCTTTTTAAGGAACTGCTATTTAACAATATCCTCTAAACAGGCTTCTTGCCCAGCAAATGGAGAACAATAACATTCAGCCCTCTACACAAAGATGGGCCATCTATTGACCCTGGAACACACCCATAAGTCTCACTAGCCTCATATGCAAACCCATGGAGAGAGTTATCATGGAAATGATCAGTAATGACATTGGAAACCACCTGACACTGGACCCAGCACAGTTTGGTTTTGTCAAGGGCAGGTCAAGCCTACTCATCCTGTTGTACTTCTTTGAGAAGGTTGCCAAAGTAAAGAATGAGGGCAAAATGGTTCATACTGCATACTTTGACCTGGTCAATACATTTGATGCAATACAAAACTTGGACATTGTTAACAAACTCATGAAGTTAGGTATAAACCCTTATGTCACTGGTGGATAGCCAGCTGGCTCATATACAGGACCCAGAAAGTTAGAATTGGGGAGTCTTCCACTACAAAGAAGCCAATCATAAGTGGTGTCCATTAGGGATCGGTCCTGGGACTGCTCCTTTTTGGCATTTACTTCTCTGAAGTCAAAGCCAATTTCAAGGGCCTCTGGCTGATCAAACTTCAAATTAGAAACAGTCATACAATCCCCCACTGACACTAATCTTCTCTAGGAAGGGCTTACACAGACAAATAACTGGTGTCAGAGCCATGGGCTAAAAATGCAAAGAAATGCATAATAGTATCCTTTGAGAAGTCATACACAACTCTGGTAACTATCATATTGACAAAACACCCCTAATAGTTAATCCGGTAGTCATGGAACTGGGACACACATAGGCAGTAATCTAGCTTTGGCCATCACATGTCTACAGTATTGGGGAAATTATTCTGTTTTATGCAACTTATAAATAAAGGTATGGCATCTAGGTCCAAGGAGGTCAGTGTTCCACTGTATTCAGCATTCATCTGACCTGTCACTGAGTGCAGTGCCCCTTTTTGTACGTACCTTATCAGGCACATCCAACACCTGGAATGTCTACAGAGGTTCCTCACTAAAAGAATAGATTACATAAGTGACGTGTCCTATGCAGATTTCCTCAAAGTCCTATCCCTGTATTTTGTCTCCTACACTCTACTGAGGTGAGATCTATGCCTGGCATGCAAGGCATTGGTACACGCCACCCAATGGACCTCCTAAAAATCCACAAAACAAACAGCACTAGAATTACACATTCTAAAGACTTAAAACTTTTCCTGTGATACAAACACGATCTGCTGGAGAGACAGGTATGTATATCAGAGACTATCCTACTCTGGAACAGGCTCCCCATCCATGTGAAGCAGAGTTCCTCCCTAACCCAAGCCAAGTGTGACTTGGACAACTGGATGAGATTCATCCCTAGTTTCGTATCTATGTCTCTAATGTACACAGGCAGCTGGTACATGGTTCATCTCCCAGGCCCATGTTTGTGAGTGTTTCATCTCCAAAGCCCCATGCTTAACTTATCAAGGGTATCAGAGCTTGTCAGGCATTTGGGATGCATGGCTAGGCTTAAAAAGGCCCTAGTGTTCATTAGCCTGGAACACACCTATGAACCTAAAATACTGAGACAATACTGACCTGCTTCCAACAGATTGGCATAAAAGATTTTTCTAAACTAAGCAAGAATAAGTATGCCATTGATAGTAGCATACGGTTCCTTATTTGACATAAGAATTAGCAATTTAACCCCCTCAGGACCAACAGCAAAGTCTGCTTTTATTTTATATAAGAATTTGGCTACTGAACCATGAATTATTTTAGAACATTTGAATCCAGCCAATGAAATTTCTGGAATCAATATCAAAACCTGGGTGAAGGTTTAATTCAAAAACTACATACTGTAATAATAATCTCCACAATATATTTTTGATATCACAACTATTCTGTAATTTTCTCTAAAGTTGATAATGATTGGAGCCAGCTTTGACATACATGGATAAGGCCTTGACTATAATGCAGGCTTCCAGAATTTGATTAGTGGCTCAGGTGCTTATAGGAGCTGTCCAGGGAGTGAATCCTGGGGGTGAAGAGGGGGAGCTTGGACTCATCATATGGATGGCACCTAATGAGAGCACTAGGTGTCTTACCCAGTGGAGTCCTATTCTCCTAGCTTAAAGAACACATACTCACTTGACATACTCTTTCAAAATGCCTAACTTGAACTCCACCACAATATATTTGGCTCTGTATCACTTCTCTGTGAAAACCAATGATGTGATATAAACAATATCTACTGGCGAGACAGGCACATCTGGGGTTAACATCCAGTTATGCAATGGCAGGCAGCATCTATAATGGAATACTCAAAGATCATGGTTTCCTTTTTACTGGATCCATATTGTGTACAAAGCTTTACATTGTCCTGTGTTTGGTATTGTATGTAGATGGACGAGTTGAGTATAGTTAACCACCGGGAGCACAAAAATGTATTTGAGAAACAAAGTCCACAATAGAAGAAAAGCTTAATTTATTAACAAGATAAAAGCTTTCAGGATACACTCTTCCTCAGTTATCAATAACAAACTTTAAAATTCACCTCATTATATATTTTCAAAAGCATAATACACATAACACAGCCAAGCAATAGAATCTTTCTCATAATTACTACATAAAATTTGTTTAAACAAACAGTAAAACATATAAAAATAGTATGCAATAAACTATAGGCATATATATGTGTGTATTTAAATATACCTATATTATTTACAGAATTAATAAAATGCATACATTATTTATATTGCATTTGTTTCTCAACTAAATAAGGTATTATAGTCATGATATTATTCAATCCTGGAAATTTTTCTGCAACTATCCTAGTTATCCACCTATATTCAACAATATCCAGCTTATTATTAATGTCACCACCTCTTATATTTCTATGTACAACCTCTAAGACTTCAAATTTAAATATATGTGTTTCACCATATTCAGTTACATGTTTTGCCAAAGCATTAGTTGTCACTCATCTTCTGATGTCAGAATTGTGTTCTGTTATTTGGTCTTTTAACCGTCTGGAACATTTATCTACATAAAAACATGTACATTTTGTACATGTTCCTAGATAAGCAACCAATGATGTATTAGATGTGGTCTGATTTCTGATATTATATTTATATTTAGTTATTGGATGTTCGCACTCTAAAAAATTACAAATATTCTTACAGCAGCTACAGTTATGACATGATAGTGTTTCATATTTGCCCTTAAAAGGCATTTCAATACTAGTTTTAAAGTCCTTGTAACAAAGTTGTCGCTTCAAATTTATGCTGTTTCTATATGTAAAATATGGTCTATTGCCCAGTAAACTTAATAATTCTGGCATAGATATCAATATTTGCCAGCTCCTTTCAATAATATTTTCTACTTCTATAGTCATCCTATTATATGTAGTCACATAACTTATCTTTGATGCTTTATCATTATTATGTATGGTAGATGTCATAGTTACTGACAAGTCATTAAGAAAAGGAGAAGCTATTAACCTTCTAGTCTCAAATGTTTCTTTCATTATTCCTAATACTAATTCCATTAGTAAAATCATCTACTAGTTGTTTCATCTGTTTCATACATTTAACATCATCAGTATTCAACCTACTTATTCGTAGGAATTGTGCCTTGACTATTCCACGAAAAACATGTCTTGCATGCATGCTTTTGATATGTGTATATTTATTTACCTGAATTTCTTTATTATGCACACAAGTTCTCAGTACACCAGAATCATTTGACAAATGTACATCGAGATATGATATTTGATTATTAGAACAATTCATTGTAAACCTCAAAAATGGTGAAGTGCAATTTATATATTCAACAAAATTCATTAGGAGTTCTTAATTTCCCTCCCAAATCAAAAAACAATCATCTACAAAATGTTGACAGAATAAAATTTTATTCTTATATGGGTTTTTTATCACCATAAATAAATTCACTTTCCCATTGATTTAATGTAATATTACCCATGGCCACTCCAGATGTTTGCAAGTATGGAAGTATGGTTGTCCATGAAATAAAAAAGTATTTTTAGTCAATACTATCTCAATTATACTACATATATTCTCTATAGATCTACCATTCATATTTGAGTTTTTACACAAAAATTCACATATTGCATTGTTGCCATATATATTCGGGATTACTGTAAAAAGGGAACCAATGTCGTGTGACCATCAAAAAGTCTGTTACATTATTGTTCTTATATCATCAGTGTAGCTTAAGTAAAACGTCCCCTGTATCCTTTATATAGCTTTGACATAATGGAAGGTATTCACTCAGAACACCTTGTATGTAAATAGAAGGGGGTTCTGTAACCCACCCCCTTCCCGATACTATGGGTCTCATCGGGGGTTTGGATATAGATTTGTGTAGTTTAGGGATGCCATATACCATTGGCTCCTTTGGACATAGCACTGTGAAAAAATTAAATAGTTCTAATGAGATATCACCTTGCAATTATGCATCATAGATAAACAAATTTACTTCGCTATCAAGTTCTTCATTTCACCAAAACTTATTCTCTTAAATGTCTTAACATCAGATAAAAATTCATTCATTAATTCAACATATTGTGACCTATTGAAAAGCACTATTGCCCCACCGTTATCAGCTTGCTTTAGTATTATATCATTATTTTCGCATAGTTCTATTAATGCTTTATATTATTCGTATGTTAAATTATAAAAAAAAAATATTTTTATTAATTCTGTTATAATATAGCTGTCACAATTTATGTTCACAAATATTCATGAAGACGATCAATACTGGGCAGTTGATAGGTATAAACGTCCTAGATTTCTTGTATTTATCTCTATGCTCACTTGTTGAATGTTTAGAAACTAATTTCAAACTAACACTTCTAATAAACATTTTAAGATCAGTTAGTGCCTCTGCTACAGTGTCAGATGCTGTTGGTACATATTGCAGACTTTTGTTTAACAAATTAATACCTGCAGCTGACAGTTCATAGTCAGATAAGTTCACAACAGTGTCCTTCTGCTTATGTTTTAGTGTCAACGCCGTCCCTGCTTGTTGAACAGTATCTTTATTCCACTGGAGTATCACTTCCCTGTGAACACCAATGATGTGATATAAACAAGATCTGCTGGCGAGACAGGCACATCTGGGGTTAACATTCAGATATGCAACGGCAGGCAGCATCTATAATGGAATACTCAAAGATCATGGTTTCCTTTTTATTGGCTCCATATTGTGTCCAAAGCCTCACATTGTCCTGTGTTTGGTATTGTATGTGCCAGGAATTACAAGCTGGATTTATTTTTATTTACATTGTTATGAGATTATCTGCCAAATATTGACACTGTGTGTGTGTGTGTGCGTGTGTGTGTGTGTGTGTGTGTGTGTGTGTGTGTGTGTGTGTGTGTGTGTGTGTGTGTGTGTGTCACAGAATTTATTTATAGGGTATTTGCAGAGTAAGTAAAATTTAAGATTATGTCATCTGCCTTATTTACTGCTTGGCAACTGCTGAAACAGAGCTCATTCTGGTCCATGGATTCTATTCCCCCTTACCCAATGGGATATCAATGAGGTGTGAGAGGATCCAGAAACTGACTGGCTGATGTGTGCAGGAGTAGCAGTACTGTAGATGTTATATAGGACTGTAATGGTGAACCGATTTCTAAGTAACAGGATGAAAACCTCAATGTATTATTTGGTCTATAACCCATTTGCACTACCCCATGAGTTTTGTGCAGTTAGAAGACAGATGACATCACTGATGAGATTCCTCTGCAGTGTCACTAGGATGTCTTTCCATGACAGCCTGAGGATCGTGTCATTTGAGGAGGGTCTTGGAGTAGAGCCACTGTCTCTCTATTTTGACAAGAGTCACATGAGATGGTTTATTCATCTTATGAGGATGCCCCAGGGGTGCCTCCTATGAAGGGTGTACTGGTTATGGATGACTATCTGCTAAAGAATGCTTTTAGATTAAATAGGATAATATAAAGACTGTTGTGGTGATAGTAAAATCTGGTCTACCCCACTTAGACTGGTATAATCAAGGCCCTCGCCAGGACAACTGGATCAGAATCTGATGGTATGAACTATTTTGCCTGATTATTCCTTTAGTTTTTATGAAGTTATACCAGTCTGCATAATCTGACAGCTTTACCTATTTTATTTCAACAGTCAACTGACTGAATCATCCACTGGAGCTAACAAGTCAAAGCTTCCCCTATTGTGAAATAATGATTGGCAGTAGAACATTGTGTGAAATGAGAAAACTGCAAATCTCAGACAGCTTACCTGCAATAAATTAAAGGGTAACATAATTTTATCTTAATTATTTCTATCATTATGAACCCTAAGCAGACTGTAACATGCTATTTTAGACTGCTAATAGGGCAAAATATTTACAAAAAGGCTGAAGTATGTCACTTGACATCATACTTTATAAATTAAATGCATTATAAATATCCTTTCTCTATAGAAAAAAAGCTAAGACTTTGTAAATGCATACATTTGTCTTTATTTTTGCCATTAATGTAAATAGTTTGAAGTGTGATTAATGACAGTGAAGTGATACTTTTTCAGTTGATTTCCCCGTGAAGTGGAACTGAAGTACTTATTGTTAAAAACAAGCAAAAACAACTTTAGGAGTAATATTCAATGAATTTAAGCAACACAGCATATGCACAAACATAAAAAAAACTACAAGAAAGGAAAATAAATCCAAAAGATGAAATATCACAGAATGAAAAATAGATGATCTTGGTTAGTAGATAAAATGGTGGGTGGTTTATACATAATGCCTATCAAATGTTTTGTGACAAAGGACTAATATTGACAATAAATAGTGCTTAGTTTGTTGAGCGTATATATAATTTAATTTAACAAGACTGGGAACTAAGATATCTGAGGTAAAACAGTAAAAACATGCTCACTAAAGCAACATACAATGAGTGAAAACATGTCAGTAGATATGCAGAAGAAATAAAACATCCCTGAGTACAGTGATTTGGGTTTAAGCGAGTTATTTACTATAGTATATTAAACATAAAAGGATAAATGAAAATGTCATACTAGCTATGTGGATGAAATAAAGAATCCCTCTGAGTCCAGTGATTATTTGAGCATGGGTTAAAAATGAATACATGTGAAAAATATTCATGCTTTCAGCTGCGTACTTGAATTTCATAAAACTGTAGATGCATTTGTACTAATGGAAACCAAACAAAATGATGCATTAAAACATCTAAAGAAGGAGCAGACTAAGTCCTGAAGAAACTTATACCTAGCCATAAAAGAATATTTCACGTTCATAACTAACAATTCATCAGGCAGGGACATAACTGCAAGTAAAATAATGATTGCTTAATTCTGTAAAAATAAAGTATTTTTCATTTTTTTTTCTTGCTAAAGGAAGGAATAAACTAATGCAACACAGATGTCATAGACAAGCACAAAAAATATGCACATAATTGTATGAAATGATGATTTAAGAATTAATTTGATTGGTCCTGAAAATAAATGCTAAATCATAATTGTTTTGGTATAATTTTTATTAACTCAGAGAAGAAGAAATTAAATCTTTGCAAATAGACAAATAGACTATTTAGATGTTGTTTAAACATATGTTTCAAGAAACCAGAATATGCTGCTAAAAACTTGCATGGGTAAGATTGTGTTCTACTATGAATTGTTGATTTGCACAATGCCTCATCATGCATCAGAAATGGAAAAAAAAATAATTCCCAAAACACAGAAAGGTAAAAAAAATGAGCGTTAAATATTATTTGTAAACGCTTCACACCCTACAAGTATGGATACCACCTCCATGGTTGGAACAATTCGAAAAAAGGAGAAATCTGTTGAAACAAGGGAATCATTTCTAGTGTACAGTTGAAAATCACACCATTATTGATTTTGTATGAAAAACAGTGATTAATAATATGTTCTTCTGTGCTCAAGAAATTTCACCTTGACACCCTGTAGAGGAGCATAAAAAATGTGGGCTAAAGATGTACAAAGAAATCAGAACTGGGGTGCCAGAACAGCAGATTGGTGCAGGGGTTAGTGCTACTACCTCATAGTGGTTGGATTCCCCATCTGATCTGGTTCCTGGTTTGGAAAGGGGTTTCTTTTCAGACGCCATATATCTCTTCTGTTTGTAGGACTTTTGCTAGCTTATTCAACCTATGAACCATAGACACGCATGTAGGTGAAATGTAAATCACTCAAACTCCCTAAGGTGTAAAACGTTCTCCTTTGCCAAATATCCATTGGCTGCTCGGACAGGATTCGGCCTTCCCTGCACAGCAACTCCCAATAGGACCAAGTGTATGTCAGAAGAATGATTAATACATGACAGACAAATTCCATCATTACTTGACAGAGACAGAATATATAACTTTCTGTGATTTTTATTTTATTTAAGACCCACAAGACAAAGTTGCCTGTTTGTATCCTGTCTGTGTAAAAGAAGCAATATTTGTAGTGCCTGAACCTATGATAGGAATGCTAAGTAGTACAAACAATTACCAAATCAAGCTAAAGACAGTGAGGATCTGGATGATTTTAAGAGAAATATTTTAAGATATATTTTAATTGTGTGATAGCCTGTAATGTGAACTTAAATATTTTTAAGAGTGAACTGACAAACATGGCATAGCTAGGTAAGTTTTGTTTGTTGGACATAATGCAAGTTGAATACATGGTAAATAAGCTCAAGTTAACAGCATATGATGAATGTGTCATTCATTCATTTAACTCTAAATCTCATGCAGTAGTGCAAAGTCATATTTTATGAAAGTTTATTATTTGTTTGACCCTTCACAGTTGACCATCAATTGCCGCCAGCTCCTCTTTTCACTCAGTGGGCTGATTGGACCTGATAGCTTCCCCTGAACCCTACATAACTATGTCCAGAGCCAGTGACAAGTTTGAACACTTAGGTGAAGGGTCATACTGCTGCCGGAGAACATGGCCTAATGTACTTCTCCTACAGCATGTACTAAGAATTGTCCCAGGCAGTTGTGTAATGGGGACTCACTGTCAAATCATCCCACTTCTGTAGTGATTGAACCAATGCCTCTACTAAACCCCTTAGAATAATTCCCCCTCTGTCCATCCCTGGCCTCAGCCAGGAATCAACCATGCATTGCCCCTAAGTGTGTGACCTACCCTCCAACGATAGGCATACTCATCCTTCCTTACCAGCACATGAGGCACATGAACCACTGACTAAACCCACATTGACTGTCCAGGCTATATTCTGGTCTTTATACGTTTATACCATCCTGCTGACATCTGGCAGTGGCAGGTCATTATTCACTCATTCCACAACACCTACTTTGTTCAGCTCTGGGATGGAAGAACTGGAGACTATTCCAGCATTCACAAAGTACAAGGCAGAGAAACTAATTCTGCACAGGGCACACATCTATCATGGGATAGAGACACAACAGACAAAGACAGACACACACATGATTGCACACAATACCTACACCCGCACACCCACTTATGTAATAATACTTACCATGCACATCTATGTACAATTTGAAGACTCACCAATTCACATACTACATGTCTTTAGAATGTTAGTATACTGGAATACACGTGTGTGCGTGTGCGCGTGCGCGCGCACACATACACACACACACATGTGTGCATGCACACACGTACACTCACACACACAAATAAAAGCATGGACAAAGGAATGACATACAGACTCTGCACAAATGTCACCCAAGCCTGAAAAACACTTGAAGATCCAGCCTTTCAGTCAGTAAATTCTTGATATTCTTGGATACAATTTTATTGTAACATTTAAACAGATGCATCAATTTGCATATCTTAATTCAACAGCATTAACCTTAAAAGTGAATTAATCAAAACAAGTGTTGCCATGGTATCTTTCAACTAAATATACTTTACCAAATGGCACAAAAAAATTGATAGCAGTTATTGAACTGATATTAAAGTGTCATTTATGAGAATGTGTGCCATGAAAACATTAATGGCACATTTACATTTGTAAAATAATGCTAAACTCTTTCAGGGGCTTAGACAACATCTTTAACAACATGCAACAGCTTCCAGAATATGGCTTCCCTCTCCCATTGCCTGAGATAGTGCTTGTTTCTAGAAGCATATCTTTTCAGTGATGTAAAAAATAACCTGAAATGACAGATTTAAGCAAACAACTCATTTGACCAGATTAGCATTTACAAAAATGATGTTAAACAAAATCATTAACATTGTAAAAAGAAATCCATGACAAATATGTTTCTTCCTAGTTCAAATTCTATTACAAATCATTGCACACAAATGGAAATATTAAATAAAAAATAGTAGTGCACCATGACAAACATAGTATATCTACAGATTCACTGGCACACTCTGTTTTCCAAAAGTAAGGCAACTACCCTGTTCTCACAAGCTTATGGTGAAGGAAGAAATAGGTAGCTCTGGGAAAATGAATGGGTAACTACCTAACTACCACCTTCTGTACTGGTAGTGAAGAAAAACATAATAATAATATTCTGTAAACAAAAGTTATACTAAATGTTGTATTACAAGTACAAAAGAACCCCTTACCAAAACAGGATATTGTTTAGCTGACCTAGCAGGAGGACAGTTAAGAGGTTTGCAGGAGAGGCCTTCACATTACAAGCCATAAAAATATCTTTCTTCTGGTATGTACATTGTACTTGAAATTTCTTCAGTACCCAAATTATGGCAACTATTTTCTAGAAAGACATGGAAGTAAGATTTGAAAAGTTTAGAATGTATACTAAACTGCTGGAAATAGTATGGTTTAAAGTAAATTTAAGCAAATATGAATTTTCTGGAAATGTCATTATACAAAATTCTAAGTACTCTGATCATAACCAAGTTATGTGTTAGAGACACAGGTGTTTATAAGCCTCAGCCTAATAACAGGTAAAAAATTGAGCTTGAGAGATGCATCTTAAAATCTATGTCGAAAACACATAACTGAGTTCTGATTGGAGAGAGGCCCTTGCAATTTTTTTTGTAGTATATGGAAGGTGCTATGATTTGCAAAAAAATAAAAGATTTTGAAGTTCTCATTGCTTTTTAGTACATCCACACTGACTGCAGCAAGAAGTTAAGTGTCACACCAATGGAAGAAATGGCTTTAAAAACTGTTAGGCACTTTACCACATTTTTTTAATGTGACAGAGAAGTGTATTGCAGTTTTTAAAGCTGTTTTAGCTTCTTATTAGCCGGAACTGTTTGTGCCTATGCTCTTGAGACACAGTGGTGTTTATTGGCACTTATTGTTAACCACCTTTCTTGCAACTCAAAATGTACTTAACAAAATTTCCCCAATTTGAATAATAATTTTGCGGATCCATGTTGCACATTTTCTTTATATTATTTCTTTTTCCAGTCTGTGTTGCAGTGTTACACATGATAACAACTAATTATCTACAAGTATATTCCCACCAATTTGGCCTGACTTACAGAGCTTAAAATAGACCCGGACCAGTACTGATCTGCTTCTAGTGTCTGGGTCATCAGCTGCATGACCAGCAGAAACAGGTCGACTCTCACAACTGTCTTTAGTTCTTCCGCCTGAGGTGGTCTCTTCTTTCTTTTCAATACTTTTTGGTCTTCTCATGCAGCCAACCATCTGCACATCCTAGTGTCCCCCTCCTTTGCCAGATCAGCATATCACTCCTTTAACTCCTCCAGACTCTGTCCACAAGATTGGGGTCTGTGAAGGGCTCAAGGGTATCCCAGCAGCACATATATTCTTTGATGGAAATATTTTTTTTCATTATGCCTGATCTTCAGTTTCCTCCCCTTTCTACCATCTCTGTGAATGCTGGTACTACTCTCAGGAGTGAGTATGCAATAAGGATGTGCTGGTGTATCACCCCACTCTCTGCAGTAGCACAATCAAGGTCCTCCACCCTTTACTTTCTATGAACCATGCCTCCACTATGTCTCTGGCCTCCACCAGGACTCATATTTGTGGACTGCCACTGTGACCATCCTCTCAGGCATGTGCACACCCATTTCTCCCTGGCAACATCTTAGACACCAGAGCTACTAATCGAACCAAGATCACTTGATCGTAGTCAGTATTTTATTCCTCTGTGCCACAACACTGGCTTCAGTGTAATAAATATTATTTGCAGATTTCCTTTATTTCTAAGCTTGATATTTTAATGATTTTTGGTTTCTTGTTGAGTGTATCTTTGTTTTGGTCATTCTTGATTGTGATTATTGCTCCCTGGGCTAAGACTGAAATGGTTCAATGGGATCAGTGCTTTACCCCGGTTAACAGATTCAAAATAAAAAAAAATAAATAAATACAAACAGCAGGTATTTCTTGAGGCCAGTGATGTGTTTGACAAAAATAACCAAAAAACAACCAATTCCACAGAAGTATTCACAGCTTTAGTGATGCCGTTTTGCAGTGTAAACCACCAAATTTTATGCTGTAAGCAATATGCTTTTTGTGGCATAAAACCATATGATCTATATCTAACATTAAAAGCTTTTGTCCTGAAGGCAAGGAATGTAATCTTTTCATGATCAAATATGGTATTTTATTACTATCCCTAACAAAGAAAATAAATGAAACATAATCACAAGATGCTAAAGCCAAAAAGATGGCTACAAGGGATTCCATAGGCAGAGAATATGAGACCTTTACAACCCATCAGTTGCAAGATGGATTGGGGGAATTGCTGAAATAAAGCCTTAGTCTCCCACCCCTGGTCTGCAGTGAGTGTTGCTTCCATACCTGCTACTGTCAAAGAAATAAAAATTATTGTTCTTCAATTGGAGAACAGTTACTTGTTTAAATGTGTACAGAGGGGTCTTATACCAAAGACCTTCAGTTTTGGAAGTATCTGATCTGTCTTATGTGCAGTTCTGTTCTACATATGGAACTAGTCAATCTCTTTAACACTATTGGCATTAAAATGCTTGAAATTATGATTGCAGACAATGAAAGGAAACTTATTGGTTAAAACAAGAAAATTAAGGTAGTCTATCACTCTATCACTAATGTTATACTGTTTACTGCTTACAATGAAGTGCAACAAAATATTTTTGTTAGACTTGATAAGTTTATACAAGTTAATAGAAAACATAAATGTAATAAGTTAGAAAGGGACCATAATCAGTATGACACTAATAAAGCATATCCAAAACTGGTTAACAGTGTTCATTTAGACTCCCTGTGAGGTGCTCATCTCAATTCTAACATTTAAAATGAGATGGAGGAATGGTTATTAATAGAACAGGATGATTATTCATCACTGGATTCCCCCTAGTGAGACATTCTGAAAGAATAACTTCCCAAACATGTCTTACAGGGGTCTAAAGTTTACTACAACAACAAAAGCAACAGGTACAACAACAACAAAAATTGTCCATGAAGGGGAGTGGGGAGAACAAGGAGATCACATTTCTTTTCTTTTCTCAAATATTTTTTTTATTTTTAATTAAATAACATTTACATAATATTTTTAAATATAATTTTAAACAACTATATACAATATTTACAACAGCCTGATTTTCAATTATATACACTGTATGTTATTAAATATAGAATTAACAGATCAGTTGTCAGAGATACAATATTGATTACTGCAGAGTGTCCAACAAAGCTATAACTTTCTTCCAAGGATTATTTACCAATGGCCTGGGATAGATTCGTAGTTCTTTGATTTTTATTTCCATCAATGCAGTTGTCTTCAGTAAAGTGTAGAATTCTTCCAAGGTCAGGGGTGTGTTTGAATTCCACCTTCTGTTTATGCATTTCCTAGATATAGCAAGTATTGTCCATAACAAGTACATATTTGTCTTATTCAGGTAGGGACCTTCATTTACATTTAGTATTATCAATATTTTAGTTAAGGTAAAGGATTCATTAAATAAAGCTTGTAAAAAAATATTGATTCCATTCCAATATGATTTAATTTTATTACATTCATAAGAAATATGAATCCAGTCTGCTTTATTTGACTTTTCACACCTCCAGCAAAAAACATCTGTAGTATCTTTTTAATTCTATCTTGTGTTAAAAATGCTCTATGTAAGTATTTCCAGTTAAATATTTTCCAGTAGTGTGTGTTAGAGGTGTAATTAACTGACAGTAAGATGTTACTTTTAATTTCTTCTGTTAACTGCAATGACTGACCTTTTGTTAAGAACTGCTAGTATGATGGTTTGGGGATTGTTTTATTTGTTATTAATTCTTTATGTAGGTTTGAAATGGAATTTTTCTTCTCACAACTATTATATATAAATTCATACAGAAAACTTATTAGATTTGGAATATCTTTAAATGAGAAATTATTAATTAATCTGCATAAACCTTGAGTGTACATTAGAATGCTTTGTAAGGTTAACTAGTCCTGTGTTGGAATATTGTAAGCAGTTTTTATCATATGTGTATCTAAAACATTTAATTTATTTACACATTGAAACCAGCATAAGAATCAATTTTGTTCCCAGGAGGTTATTGTTTCCCTATATATTTTGTGAGAAAGTTCTTAGTGATGATACATGGGGTTAAAAGGTCAAACCAAAGTTTTAGATCTATGTTTGCATTGATAAGTTTCCTAAAGGAATTGATGTAATGATTAATCAGTGTTGCTTTAGAAGGTTTTGTTATATTATATTGTATACTTATGCATAGTATGTACCAGGGTTTATTTGATTTGTCTACTATTAAAAAAAATTTTAACAGATTAAATTCATTTGTTAATTTAGACATTGTTAATTCCTTTCAGTTGGCAAAATAATTTGGGTTTATCCAGTCTATTGTAGTTTTAAGCACATATGCTTTTATATATGTTTATATTTATGGGAAGTTCAATCCTCCTTGTTTCCAAGGTCTAATGTGATGAGTTAGAGCTACTTTTTGGAATACCATAAAAATGTTATTAAACATGAGTTTATTTCTTTAAGAATGCATCTTTCAGGAATTAACTGTATTGCTAATGCTACATATAGTATTTTTGGCTGTAAGACCATTTTTATTAATTGCAATCTGTCTACAAAAGTTAATATCATTTTGTTCCACTTTTCTATATATATTTTTATTGTTTCAATAATGCTTTTATAATTTATTAATATTGTTTCATTTATATTTTTACATAACACTATTCCTAAATATTTTAGCATAAGTTCTTGTTTTCCTATGATGAATTTATCTGTAACTTATAGTTCTTTTTTCTTATTTAAAAAAAGAAATTCTGATTTTGATCTATTAAAGTGTAGACCTGAAATCTTATAAAATTTTTCCATTACTTCTCTAGCTCTCCTAATGACTCTCTGGAGTTTGATAGTGTTAATAAAATATCATCGGCAAAAATCATTATTTTAGATATGTACTTGTCATAAACTTCTATTCTTTTTATTCTTGGATTATTGCATATTATTTCTGCAAGTATTTCTATAGCCAAAGCAAATAAAATAGGAGAAAGGGGGCATCCTTGTTTAGTACTTTTCGTTATATGGATAGATTCTGAGGTGGAAGGACCTCATTTAATGTTAGCTAAGTTATTAATATATATGTTTTTAGTAATAAGATGAAGGGAGGAGGAAATTCAAATAATGCTAAAGTTTTAAATAGATATTCCCAGTTAAGGCTTTTTCTATGTCTAATCCGATTACAAGTGTTTCTCTATCATCTTTATTCACATAATCTATAAGAGCAAGTATCCTTTTAATACAATATGTGTGTGCCTGTTATATAAAAATCCAGTTTGATCATTATTAATTGTCTTTGAAAGTGGGATTTTCATTCTGTTAGCTTGGATTGACATGAATATTTTGTAATCATTATTCAGTAATGATATAGGTCTGTATGAGGTGTAAAGGTCTGATGGTTTATTATCTTTTAGAATTAAATAATAAATCAAGGAACGCCAAGGCAACACAATATCCTTCAGGTCCAGAAAGAACAATCAGCAGAGGCAATTATACGTCCTTTATTAGACTACAGCTCACCAACAAACAAAACAGGAGTGTAACTCAGAAAAGAATTAAGCGCTTTCATCCACCATCATGTGGACTTCTTCAGAATCAATTAAACAATTATTAACGCACTATTTAAATCCATTTTGGCGCCAATTCAAATTGATTTCTTTAAAGAGACAAAAGTAAAATAATAATTAAAAACGTCATTTAAAAATGCTTTTAACCACAACAGTATATATATTAAACTGTGCTTAATTAAAATACTTAAATACATAAAAATCATTTGGACCCCCCTTTTAGACCTATTATAGCAGGGAGTCATTCTAAAACATATCTGGACCTGAAGGATATCTTTTAGAATTGGTGTTATGAGAGAATATTTCCATGAGAGTGGTATTTTTGCTTCTGACTGAACTTCTAGCAAAATTTTATGAAAAAGAGAGATTACTGTTGAAGGGAAGAGTTTGTAAATTTCTGTAATTATACCATCTATCCCTGGAGCTTTGTTAGATTTACTTTATTTTATCTTGTCAACACTTTCTTTGTAGGGTATAGGTTTTTGTAGGTCTAGTTTTAAGTTTTGGGAATTTTTTTTTTATATTGATAAGGTTTGTATCTAAGTTTATTTGGCTGGTATCTAAATCTTCTTTTTTGAAGTGTTCCATATAATGGAACTGAAATGTTTCAAGGATGTCTCCTATATCTGATACTTTCCCCCTTTCTTTTCATGATATATACTACTAATGTTATTTGGTTTAGATTGTATTTTAATTCTTGTAGATAAGTTATGTAGATAACTGGGGGAGGTGGCTAATGAATTTATTTTTAATTTTTCCAAGGCTAGACAAGTTTTGTGTGTTAGAATGTCATTATATTTTTATTTAATTCCTCTATTTATTTTTTGACTTCTGGACAATTCTGATTTTTTTTAGATTTTGCTGTCAAGAGTCTGGCTTGCAAGTCTATTGATTCAGATTCCCACTCTCTAACTTTGTTTTTGTACCAGCTAAGGGTCTTACCAAATAAATACACTTTTAATGAGTCCCAAACCATGACTCTACTGATTTCTGTTGTATTATTAATTTCAAGTAATAATTGTAGTTCTGACAACATCTGGGGTCTGAATTCTTTAATTTTCGTGATATATGATGGAATTCTAGTTGAGGATTAAAGGTTTAAACTCTGTTTGGACCTTCATTATTAGAGAGTCATGATCTGAGAAGGGGCATGGAACTATTGAGAAGTTGAGGATTTTTGTTTGTAAATCTTGAACTACGAATAATTTGTCTATTTTGGTTTGTGTTCCAAATCTATGGTCTTTATGGGGAAATAATAAGGATTTATCATCTTTTACTTTAAAAGTGTCTATTAAATGAAATGAATCAATCCATTTTTTTTAAGGATTTTGAAATAGTTGCTATGTGAAAAGACTTCCTGGTGGTTTCAGAAGCTTCTAAGGTACAATTAAAGTCTCCTCCCAGTATAAGATTTCCTTTATAATTGTTGGAAATAAAATCTAGGTGTTTTTTAACCGTTCCTGCTTCAATTCCTGGGAGCCAATATAGATTAGCCACAGTCCATATTCTGTTATTAAATTTAATTATAACAAATGCTAGTAGGCCTTCTTTGTCTTCATATTTATACATAACTTTTGGAGTAATTATGTTTTTCTTCTAGAGAACTGATACTTTTTTTGGCTGTTCTATAGGAGGATTGAGCTAAGGGTTCCAAATAAAGCTATCATTAGTCTTAAATGTATTTCCTGGAGAAATACTACTTGTGCCTTATTTAGATTTAAATATTTTAGTAAATTTGATCTTTTATTTGCATTATTTAAGCCATTAGTATTTAATGATAAGAATGTTAAATCCATTTCAAGTTATTGTTGTAAGAAACTTTTTGCTTCTTTTTTTATTTTATTATAGTAGTTATACCATATTCTCTGATAACAGTGGATGTTATTTTACGTGTGTAAACTTGGGAGTGTAATTTAATGTTCTTTTTTCTTTAAATATAAGTAGGGTAAAATTCTGGTCAGGCTTTAAAAAAGTACTTCTATAAAACATTAATTCTAAAGTATCATATACAAGTAAATATGAATTTCCCATTAAACATGGAATGAAAGTCATTCCTAATCCAATAGATATAAATAGATCTATTGGATTATCACTCATACCTTTAACCAACAATATCAATGGAGCTCCATATGTTAAATTATTATATGTAGAATTTTCTTAAAAAAGATGTGAAATTCTATATTGTTTTATTATTGTTCTATAGTATTTTATATATCAGGATGGAATGTTAGTAGTGTAAACAATTATTATGTTGACTTAGAAAATATCCAATATTTAGTTACCCTTAAGAGACCCCAAACATGTCAGATATGTAATTTTGGATAAATAAAATGCAACAGAGCATCATACACTAAATAAGCCAACAACAAATAGATTATTACTAAAATAATTTGACTAAAAGGAGAGAATGAGTGATTACCAATGAAATATGAATTTACTGTAGGTGTACTGTCTTCCTTTACTTTCCCACTCTTCAGCTCACCAAGTTCAACTTACACTTATGAAAAGACATGGCTTATCAGTGGTATCCTGACTCTGAGTAGAGGTGCCCTACATTCTAATGTGCAGTGCTTTTACATATTTATAGATTTGCTAAACAGAGTCTAAGAATGAACTATGATCACCCTGGCAATTCCCATCCTACATAGGGCACCTCCTGCTTCCAGAATGGGTAATCACATCAAGTCTAGAATGAATGTGAAGGTACCTATATGGTAATCAAGGCTTACCTTACGTAAATATTAATCAAATAGTATTTAGAGCATCTTAGAGAGTTCTTGGGGCAGTTAGAATACTCTTAGGCCTCTCCTCCCTTCACCAAAAACAGAGATTTCCCCTTCCCTTTCTTTCCCTTGTTTTAAATTAGTACTAATAAAAGAAATTCAGCAAACATAGGTACACAGAAATAACATTCAGTAGTCCTTGTACATGACTCGCAATCCATTAAACAAGTCAGTGACTAACATCACTTTAGTAAACATTATAAAGACAAATTAGAAATAATTTCCTAGCTCTTTAAATTTTCTGATAAAGCATAAAGTTAACAATAAGCTATTTTAACTCAAAGTATAAAGCATTTCAATTTTTCCTTGCATATATACATTTCAACATATATTGCAGTGTCAATAGCTGTATTTGAAATCTGTACAATACTCCACTTCTTCAAATCATTCCTTTTTCAATTCAGGTTTTGTTTTGTCAAAACGGCAACAATATTTCAAGGGCACAATTAATATTTAGACTGATGTTTCAAATAAATAACTTGTCAGTTGCCAATTGAGTTCATTTAGAATGTATGGTTAGTGCAAATATTGCATGTTGCAAAAATAATATGTATTTTTTCGTGTGCTCTAGAGACTGTCATATGCAAGTATATAATGTAGCATATATAGAGCAGATAGCTTATGGATTCAGGTTGTTAAAGTAAATTATGCTTATTAATCAGACAGTTTTATTTAAATTCACAAGTAATGAGGGGACATTTCAGTTGAGTTTCCAACAATGTGTAGTCAAATGTGAGTAATTGAGTCCCCTTTTCCTCATAAACATATGTCACAATTCATTAAACTAAGCAGAGTCTAACATCTGTCTAATAATCATTATAAAGACATAGAATAGTAATTTCCTAGCTCTTCAAACTTTCTGATATCGCAAAATGTTGACAGTAAGCTATTTTAACTAGAAGACTAAAACATTTCAATACTTCCTTGTGAATATATATTTTTACTGTTACTATAGTGTCAAAAACTGTCTTTGAAATGTATGCATTACTTCACTTCTTTCAAGTCATTCCTTTTACAGTTCAGATTATATTTTCTCAAAATGTTAATAGCATTTCAAGGGCACATTAAATTAATAGCTATCAGTTACCAAGTGAGTTTGTATAGAGTGTGAGGTAAGTGCAAAGATAACATGTTGCAAAAAGTAATATGTATCTTTTCATATGCTCTAGAGACTGACAATTTCAAGTAACATCTAAAATGTAACTTTTACAGTGCTGACAGCTTGTGAAATCAGCATTTTAAATTGAGTAATACTTTTTAATCAAGCAGTTACATTTCAGTGCACATGTAGTTTGGGAACATTTCAGTTGTGTTTCCAGGAATATGTAATCCTATGAGGACAAATCATAAAATATTTACAAATAATCCTATTATGTATTTATTTTACCTTGTTTAGGTTGTTTTTCATTTTAATAATTAACAACATTACTTTTTCTTATTATTTGTTATCTGTGAGGCTAAATGCACTTTGCAGATTCACAGCAATTGTTTACTGTTGCTATGGCAATGCAAATAAAATGTGAAGAAAGCTTCACTTGTCTTAACCAACAGTACATTTTTCCCTCCTTTTTTATGTATTTGTTAATACTAAAAGGAAATAATTCAAAGGACATATGTACATGAATGGAACATTTCAGAGTTAATCACGAACATGTCCTCAATCCCAATAAGCATAACAGTGCCTATAATTAATCTAATAAATATTGTAATAATAATTAATTAAGTTCACTATTCCAATTAGTCTACCTCAAAACTAGATTATTTTAGACTATTATTTATCTATGTATAGGTAGTGAGTTATTACATATATACAGACTATATTATTATAGTAAATAGGAGAGAATTTAGAAAGAAAGACAAGATACAGTTAAAATAAATAATGAGAAAAGAGAGAAGAGAGAAAGAAAAGAGAAAATTAAGAGAAAATACACATATACTATGTATGTTGATGTACAGTATAAATATTTTATGTGCTATATAACCCTCCTTCTGTGAAAGAAAAGTACCCTGTTTTACATACCTGAGGTAATGTGAAAACTCTGATGTGTCATCTATTTTCAAAAAATATAGATAAAGATTCCAGTAGTTAGTTACCTTTGTTTTAAAATTCCAAGCAGTAAAATGGTCCTTTAAAGTAATGTTAAAACAATTCATATCATAGTAGATGCTTTGAGAGATTTGGCTGTAACATTATCAGTCTTTTACTTCTTCTTTTTCACATCTGTCCAGACATTTGTTTCTTTTGTTCTCTTGAGAGAAGGTGACATCCAATCCATATATTCTGGTAAAGTAATCACATTATTAGTTTTAATAAATGAAGAGGTTTCCTCTAAGTCAATAAAAGTCCTCATCTTGTTGGCATACTGTATTCTTATGTTAGCTGGATATGCAAGTTGTGTGTTGATGTTATTTTGTTTCAGAAACATTATCATTGGCCACACTTTTTTCATTTGTTCCATTATTATAGATGAATAGTCATTATCAAATCGTATCAGGCTCTGTTTATATTTTAGAGGTGCCTTCCTTCAAGAAGATCTTAAAATCAGTTCCTTGTCCAAGTATGAAAGACATTTGATAATTATTGACCTAGGAAGAGAGTTTGAGTTAGTGGCAGGTTTCCCAAGAGCTCTGTGTGCCCTTTCAATGCCAAAGGAAAGTCCTTCTTTTAAATTTAAAAAGTCAGGGATCCAGCTTGTTAAAAAGGAAATAATATCCTCACCTTTTGTGTTTTCAGGTAATCCGAAAATCCTGATGTTATTTCTCCTCTCCCTATTTTCCAATTCATCTACTTTATTAACCAACCAAGTGTTTTGTTTAAGAAGCAGTTCTTTCTGTGTTTCCTCTTCCTTAAGTCTGCTTTCTAAGTCATTTAGAGAAACCTCTATTCCTGTTATCCTTGTCTGGTATTGTTGTAGCATTTCCTTGAGGGTGTCAGCCTGTTTTTGACTGCTTGTTTTAATATTGTCTAGGTTCTCTTTAAAATCATCCATCTTCAAAGACAACTCTTGCAGGGTAGATGACATCTGTTGTAGTTCCTTCTTTAAGGCAGCATCCTGGTGAGAATTCTTTGAGTTGTTCATTTTAACAAGTGAATATATCTCCAAGCTTTTTGATAGGAAATTATTTGTAAAACTTCACCAAGGTTTCTAATTATGTAAATTAGTCCTTTATCTATAAGATTTTATACTTTGAAGAAAAAAAAAAGAATATTTTTCCTGTCTTATTTAACTAGTTATATGGAGCACTAAAATACTGCTGCTTTCAGTAAGCCATTCAGGCTCCACCCCTGAGATCACATTTCTTGATTTATCAGTTGTGAACACTGATAAGGAAGTGTTGGACAGTTTCTTGGTGTTTAACTTTACAGAAATAATTTTGATTCTGTGTTATCACTGTTTAAGAGGGGTTTTAGTTTTGTTCCCTATTTTAATTTGTACTTTGTTAAAGCTCTCATCCAGTTAAAATTGTACATTAGATCACTTCATTTGTGTTTATATTTTAGGAAATACTTCAGTACCATTGAATGAATTGTATTTAAAAAGAAAGTGTTTTTTTTACACACAGTCAATCCAATGGTAGCAGCTTTTGAAAGGCTATGTGAACAAGGGTTTAGGAAGATTTGTACCAACCACTCCTTTGAATTTTCTAATTTGACATCCAACTAGACGCAGGCACTGCAGTCCATTAGAAGTTAAAGAACCCTCTGTGTGATGAAACCAGATAAGGGTGGGTTGGAGTAGTAATTATGGATTATTTTGATTATTGTATTAACATGTTATAAGTGTTGGCAGATGAATAAGCATACATTATGGTTTCTAGAAAATGAAGTAAATATTTCCTATAGTAAAACTGATTTAATGTTGATGGATTTACAATTTTGTTAAGGCAGACAATATGGTTATTCCATCTATATTTGGGATTCCAAAGATCCATAAAAATCCCCTAAATCTACCCTTTAGTCCCACTGCAGCTGCTAGGAGATCTAAGACTGAACCTTTAACTGTTTTTATTGATGTGACTTATAAGAAATTATTAGATTCTAAAGGGTACATTTTAAGAGATTTGTGGTAACTTTTGCAAAAATTAAATGATGTTCAATTTGATGATTACTGGTTTATAACAGTGGATGTAATTAATTTGTATACCATCATACCTCACATGATTGGTATTAATTTTTTGGCCACCCTAGTGAATCACAAGAATTTTTCTGACTTACAGGTTAAATTGATTGAAAGCTTTTTGGAACTGGTGTTAAACAATAATTTTGTTTTTTATTTTTTACTGTAATTTTTTTATTTGAATGAACATGAACAAACAGGATAAGAAAAGAAAAATGTAAGCAAGACTTCATAACAATAGTTTAAAAGAAAAATAAGGAAAGGAAATAAAACTATTTACAAAGATGTCTACTTGAGCAAACACAATTTTACCTTTCAAAATACATTCTATATCATATTGAATTACAGTCAATTTTCTTCAGTATCTCAATGACTTGTATCCAAGAATTATAGTATGTAGTGTTTCTAACTGTTCTCATCTTGACTGTAGTCAGTTCTCATTGAGAAACATTAAGTGCTATCTTCTTGTATTCGTTAAATGAAAGAGAAATTTTATTCTTTCAATTATAGTAATCACTTTGTGTGCTCTAGCAAATAAGATCAATAGGAGGGAATACTTTGAACTAAGAACACATGTAGGTATTGATACATTGAACAAAATCGAGAATTTGGTTAACTGGAATTTATTAAACAAAGTTTGCATACAGTAACTAAATTTATCCCAATATGCTTTAAGCAATCTGCAGTCATAAAACATAAATAACCAGTTAGCTTCCACTTTTAGTTTGTATCTCCAACACCCTATATCTTGTTTAAACATCAGTTCCATTTTATAAGGTATCATAAAAGTTCTGTGTATAAACGTCCATGAAAATGATTTCCATTGTAATGAAAGGGATGTTTGCTTTGAAGAAATTATCTTTTATCCTTTTCACTAGAAGGATGATTATTTCTTAAACTGTAATAATCCCAAAATTGTCTTTATAGTAGAGTTTTATGTTTCTGATTACCTTATATATTTTGGATAGATACCTTTTTCTTATTATTTTTTGGTTTACTATAATAATCATAAATTCAATAAATTTGGGAACATTATCTTTAATATTTACAGGCATTAACTCTAATTTACCTAACATATATTGCCTTAAAGTTTGAATTAAAATCCACATATCACTACTTATATGATATCTACTCATAATATAATCAATAGGAAGAGCTTTACCCATATCCGTTAGTTGATGCCAAAATATCAGATTTTTCCCTTTAAGTATCATCATCTTGGAAACATCAAAAGTGTTAATGTTATTTTGGGTACAGATACTAGGAGAAAGTGTAAATGACCATGCTCTAAATTCTGGTATCCTATTATGGTAATTTTGAATGACTTTAATATATTAACTGTATAATTAGAACATATATGTTTATTTTTATTCTCCAATATATACTCTCTTATCAACCAATGAAAACAATTGAATATTATTATATTAGATTGAGTTGATGATATATGATATGATTTTAACCAAACAGCCATTTGTATTTGTTTCCGCCTAGCAGAATAAGAGGACTTTAACCATAAAGCTATTGTCTTGATGATGGATGATAAAGTATATATTTCTATATCTGGTAATCCTATTCCACCTATTTTCCAATCTTTTAAATGATGATTTAGTGCCATTCTGCTTTTATTGGGATACCATAAAAACTGACAGTTTATTAAATTGATGTGTGTATTTTAGGAAAAGGTAGGGAGATGGTAAACTAATCATTTTAATTAACTAAAACCTATCCTCCATTGTGAAAATGTATTTATTCCATCTATCTATTAAAAGTTTTATTTAATATACTAGCATAATTAGATATTATTATTTCATTAATATCACTTGTTAATAGTATCTGTAGATATTTAATTCTGTTGTCTGGTACCATATATTTATGAAATTTCTTATCTATATTGTTATCACAATGTATGATCAATATATTAGTCTTACTGTTATTAAATTTAAGACATGAAATCTTTTGAAAGTGGTCCATTGTCTCAAATAAGGCTTGTAACAAGTTGTCAGAATTATACAAAGTCAATAAAAAGTCATTAGCAAATAAATGTAATTTAGAATGTAGACAATTACTAAAATGTATGCTTCTCATTTCTTCATTTGATCTGATACAGTTTGCAAATGGTTCTATGATCAAAGCAAACAATAACAGAGGTAGTGGAGATCCCTGCATAGTCCCTTTGATTAGAATCTTCTATCTAGATGTGTAAAAACCTACCTTTACATAAGCCAAATAATTATTGTATAGTAATCTAATTAAATTCAAAAAAATCCTGTGAAAAAAAAATTTTTCCAATGCCAATAACCCAATGAACTGAGTCAAAAGCATTATTTATAGCTAGATTTACTAGAGTCAGGTTTCCTTTTGTAACATTAATGAAATCAATTACTGAAATTACTTGTTTAATATTATTATAAGTGCTTCTATTTAATATAAATCCAGTTTGATCCTCATCATTCAACAAAAGCAAAAACTATAAAATTTTATCAGCATGTACAGCCATAACAATCTTATAATCAACATTTATTAAAGATATTTGTCTATGTGATGAGCATTCTTTGTCATTTTTGTCTGATTTCATAATTGTCGGGATTAATGCATATTAACATGATGGGCTATATTTATTGCTTCTTTCACTAACTAAAATCTTTTAGCAATAATGTCAATGTCTCTTTAGGTAAGAATTTATACATCTCTGGTATTATACCATAAATTTCTGGTGCTTTATTTACTTTTAAATTATTCATTTGAGATTTTAATTCTGATATTGAAATCGGTCTATCTATTAATCTAATCTGATCTTCAATTAGCCTTTTTTGTATATTTGTTAAAAAAGGGTGTTATTACATGTTTTGATTCTATTACTGGGACTTGAGAATTAGTTAAACTAAAGTGTGTTTTAAAAGCTTCTAAAATACCTTCTAGATCTGAAACTTTTTTTTTTAATTCCAGGAATATAAAGTCCTTTTATCTGATTAGATTTAATAATCTTTTTTAGTTCTATTTGCTTATCTGCACTGATGTTTTAGATCTACAGAATAAAAACTTGGTTTAATCTTCTGTAAGTTAATCATAGTCATATGATGTAATGTCTCTAAATATTTTAGTTCAAGTTCTGTTTCTAGTTTCTCATTGCCAGTTTGAATATCTAATTTTAGTTTATCAACTTTAGTTTGCAATTCTAATAGTGCTTTATTAATGTACCAGGATAATCTTTTTACCATAAAGATATGATTTTAAAGAGTCACACACATATATCTCAGAGATATATTCAGTTA
>NC_056741.1:1468891349-1469103849 GCF_019279795.1 Protopterus annectens | reverse complement strand
CAGGGTGACTCTAAATTTATGGGAGGAAAGCATGCAGTACATGAGTGACCTGATTTTTTTGCAGAGACTTAATCTTATTTCTGGAATATATAATACAATTTGGCTTGATTAGAGAAATATTATTGTGGATTTTAAAAATCTCTTTGGGAAAGTTTGTAGTTGAGAAGGAAGCCTCTTGATTAATTAGGTATTTATACCCCTTACAGATGGAATTATTAGTGGTGGTGATCATAAATTCATTATCTGTCAGAATAAGCAGTTTATACAGTGTCATAAGAGACATAGTGCTAAATGGCTGGCAATAGAAGTGAGACCAAAAGGAAGATCTTTCATCTTGTCTAATGCATAGGTGTTTAGATGAGTAAAGAAAATGCAATAGCAGAAAGGATGATATGAAAGAGAGGGTGTTTCAAAGTTTAGCAGTTGAATGGAAGAAAAGTCTTATTTTGATTGTCTAATGGTCACTAGTATAAGCAGATAAAATAATACTGGGATGAGCTAAAAATTTATACTAATGACAGGTAACTCAAGAGCTACCAATTTTAAAAGAGCAACAATGATTGGCTTGATGTAGAGTTTGTATTCTTGCTCAATTAACTGCAATGGGAGGATAAAGGAATTTAAAAAGTTTAAAAGGAGAGGCTTTGCGAAGTTATACTTACGTGCTTACTGACAACAACCAATAAAGGAGAACAGGTAAGGAATTATGTGGAATATGTCATTATAAGAGGTAGACAACAAGTGATACACTGGGCTTAATAATACAGTAAACAGGTTGGAAAATGTAGACACTTAGCTCCATTGCTGACTGCTTGAAGATGCCTTAAAGCATACACAACTCCTGAACTTCCCTGAATGTCATTCTCTTCAAAAGAAAGAGGCTAGATTTTAATAACAATAGTTAGATCACTTGAATGGAAAAATGCAATGCAATTATTTAATGGAATTGCTAATAAGACTTAAACAGCTTAGCTAAAACATAGACAGACAGTTAAAATGAACTTAGAAAAAGAAATGGAAAATCTTCTTTCATCTTTATTCTTTAGTGTACTGGCACAATATCAAACCAGACGTAGGTTAAATGAACACAACAGTAACAGCTTAGGATAATGTGAAAAGTCTTAAGACACTTAGTTGTGATGCTGACTGCTTGGAACAGCCTTAAATCAATAAATTCACGAGTTAGCCTGATTTACACTCTCCTCCCATGGAAGAGACTAAGGTCTGAAACAGAGACAGAATGTTAAAATGAAGATAAAAACAGATACAGAAGCAGATAAAACAGAGAACTGAAATAGGTATGAAATCTAGACTTGTGTAAGTTTAAGAATATTGGGGACAGAGATAAAAATAAATTTTTTGATTGTTTCTAGGCAAGAAGTAGACATTATAAATGCAATTTAGTATTGCATACTGTGTTCTTGACATAAAATAAGGAAAGGCAGAAGGCCTAATGGGTAAGAGGTCCATTAGATGGTAAGGAGTTGAAGAGTTAGAAGAGAAGTAAAAACAAGGACTGTAAAGTAAAGTGTCTGAAGAGTGGGCTAGTAAGAAACCAGAGGTAGGTAAATATTAGTAAAATTGTGCAAGAATGAAGATGAGGTTGGATTTCCAGCATCAGTATGCATGGAACCATGCATTGCATTCCTCGACTTTGAAGAATGGCCAATAAATATTGATAACTGCCTTTTAGAAATGTTTAAATTGATGTGAGTGGGAGGTTTATTGTTATCACAGATAGTCTACAATATAATGTGTCACTTTTTTCTGGGTTACAAACAGTAATAACCTCAAGCTTGTAGATCAATCTTGGCTGCATTTCCATTTTTCCCAGGAAGAGTATTTAATATTCTAGTGGGCTTTAAGTTTCTTTGTGGGACTTTGTCTTTGGTTTGATTTGGATATTCTGGAAATAACCTGGAAATGCCATCTGCAAGAAGATAAACAGGCAAGAAGTAGTCTGAACATCAGTAGACAGATGACCTGTCAGATTATTCTGTATCTCATTTAGTGCAGCAATGTTTTGGAGTGGTTTTAGCATGACAAATGGTCAGCTTAGATAGCATTTTTCTAAGAGGATTGAAAGGTGTAAGGTATAGGTAAGTAGCCACACAATGTAGGAGAAAATATACTAACAGACAAATTTTGATTTGGAATGTTTATAATGAATAAGATAAGTAGTAAATGATTGTTGATTTTATAATTGCATCTGGTGTGTCTGGTCATTACTGTTTGGTGTCATAGTCTAGGAGAAATGTTTGAATGTCATATGTGGTGCTAAGAAGTTAATATTAAAATCCCATACTTGTACGGTCGAGATGTTCTTAAGGAGTTTTATTATTAGCCTAATGAATTTGTTGGGGAAGGACGGAAGGGATACCTATGAAACTGCCAGGACAAGTGGAGAAGAGCTAGGTATTAGTGTCTTAATTAGTAATCATTTGGAAGCATAATTAATGAGTGTGTCAGAATGAGATATGGTTTGTATTTGTAGGCTGTTTTTAAAAAGGAAGAGAGAACTACTACCATTTATTTTACTTGAGTCTACATTGAAAGTGTAAGAGTATGCTGAGAAGTGGTGGCTATGACTTGAGGTAGCACCCCCTATTGACATGTCAGTACTCACAATGCCAAGTGCCAAAAAAAAAAACAGATTCAAACTACAAAAGAATATTGAATACCAAACAATGCTGTTCTCACTTAATCTTGTTTGTAGGGAGCAGACTCCCCTATATAACCCAGTTAGTGTGGAAAGTCCCAGTACCCCCAAAGTTATATATATGACTAGAAGTTGTATTAGAAGACATTAAAAAGATACAAACCTCTGTAAATTAGACAGGTGTGGCAGAACTGAAGGAGCTAGAGGAGATAGCATTTTTCTAGCACTACCAGGTTATACCTCATACCATGCTTTTTGGCCCCAAAACTTGGACCGAACCACAAAAGGAGGGGGAGTATTGATATTCATCAAAGATACCCACACCTCCAGGTTGGTGGCAAAGCACGAAGCATCAGAGACTATCCATGTGCAACTAACAGTGGGTAAAACTGCCTTCCAGTTTATAGCCTGCTACAGACCACCCTCCCAAACCCAGGAACCCCACTCGGCCTTCCTGAGAACACTGGAAAATATGAAGGTCTCTCCGAACACCATTATATTGGGCGACTTCAACTACCCAAACATAGATTGGGAGCATTACTCTAGCTCCAACACCCTTGCCCAAAGGTTCCTAGAATTCATAAACTCAAATGCTATGGAACAACTTGTTACCACTCCCACAAGAGGGGAAAATATACTGGACCTGATCATCACCAACATGGGGACGCTATGCTCCAGACCAGAAGTGTATCCCTCACTGGTAAGATCAGACCATAAACTGATCTCACTGGATATTCACATCCCGACCCCACCCCCTGCCCAGAAAACCACAGTGAAAAACTTCTCTAAAGCAAATTTCACACTCCTTAAAACTGAGGTGGAATCCTTCAAAGCCCCCGGGCCTGTGGAAAATATGGCCCAGACCGCAGAATCCTTTATAAATGCATTCTATGAACACCTTCAGGAATGCATGGATCATGCAATCCCAAATAAAACCAAGACCCAATCCTCCAAAGGCAGACGACCTGTCTGGTGGACCCCAGCCATAAACAAACTATACAATAGAAGGAGGAAGCTACTACATGATAGAGCAAAATCCCAAAAGGGAAGGCATCTCTGATCAGTATTAGCAAAAAACTAAGGGCACTCATAAAATCGTCAAAGGCCAGCTTCGAGAGAAAAATTGCACAGGACACTAAAGATAATCACAAGGCTTTCTTTAGTTATGTTAGGAACCTGGGTGGGAATTCCCAGATATGCTCAGAATTAGTCCAAAATGACAAAAAATACACTGATCCCACAGACATTGCCAACATCCTAGCTGACAGGTTCAGCGCAAACTTCTCCCCCCCCTCCCCACCAAAAGGGCAAATATCTATCCCAGCAGAGTGCTGCCCCCCCAACATCTCAGATGCTCAGGTGAGAGCCCTCTCCAAAGCAAAAAACACAGCATCAATGGGACCAGACAGTGTCCCGGGCTGTGTCCTACATGAACTCCAAGAAGAGCTAAACCCAAACATAAAACTACTGTTCAATCTCAGCCTTACTACAGGATATGTACCCAAAGAGTGGCGTACAGCAACAGTGGTCCCTCTCCACAAAGGTGGTGCCTCAACGGACCCTGGAAACTATCGCCCCATAAGCCTGACTAGCTTGGTCTGCAAAGCTATGGAAAGGATCATCATGGACCTCATAAATAAAGATATTGGGGACCTACAGACACTGGATCCTACCCAGTTTGGCTTTGTTAAGGGCAGATCCTGCCTCTTAAACCTGGTTGACTTCTTTGAAACAGTCACTAAGGCCATTGACGAAGGGAAGGTGGTCCACACAGCCTATCTGGACCTCGCAAAAGCCTTCGATACAATACCCCACTCAGGCATTATAGATAAGCTCACCAGCTTAAATATAAACCCCTATGTCACTAGATGGGTTGCAAACTGGCTCAAGGACAGAACCCACATGGTTAGAATTGCTGGAGCCATGTCAGACTCCAAACCAGTTACAAGCGGCGTCCCACAAGGCTCAGTCCTGGGACCTCTCTTGTTTGGTATATATTTTTCGGTGGTACAGGCCAACACGGAAGGACTGTGGCTGACCAAGTTCGCAGATGACTGCAAACTGGGCGCCATAATCGACTCTCCAGCTGACACAAGCATCCTCCAAAAGGGCCTCATAGAAACAGACAACTGGTGCCAGAGCCATGGCCTCAAGCTAAACGCCAAAAAGTGTATAGTCATCCCCTTTGGCAAAAACAAAGTGCCCACAAATTACCACATAGGTGGTAATCCATTAAGTACAGAAGAAGTCATTAGGTACCTGGGGACCCAAGTTGATAGCAATCTCTCATTTGACAACCATGTGGCCAAAGTGGTTAGAAAAACATTTTATATAGCCCACCTAATCATGAAGGGATTCACATCTAGATTATTAGAGGTCATCGTGCCTCTTTACTCATCCCTCATCAGGCCCATAATCGAGTACAATGCCCCTTTTGGAATGTACCTTACCAAACACCTGCAGCAACTGGAAAGACCCCAAAAGTACCTCACCAAGAGGATCAAAGGGCTCAAACAGATGCCATATGCTGCCCGGTTAAAGAAACTCCAGCTCTACTCAGTGGCATACCGCCTGCTCAGAGGTGACCTGTGCCTGACGTATAAGGCCATGTCCAACCCGAAATTAAGGGACATGCTGCACCTCAAAAAATCCAAATCCCATCGAGCTACACGCTCGAGAGACTTGAACCTCAGCACTGAAATAAATAGGACATGCTGCAGGGACAGATTCATAACCCAGAGGCTCCCTTCACTATGGAATAAAATCCCAGTCCAGGCTAGGCAGAGTCCCTCATTGACTCTCTTCAAGAGGAATCTTGATGAGTGGATGGGAGATCATAGGTTTACCCCGGGTATCACTTCTGTGTCACTGTTAGACAGAGGCACAGTATACTAACCTCGAAAAAGGGCAAAGCAAAATTAATTTAAAATGGGTGGCGAAAGCCAAACATACTCTGGCTAGGCTTATAAATGCCCTAGGGCAGATAGCCTAGTATGAACCTAGGAACCTATGAACCTATGAGTATACATGTAACAATATTAGAATGAAAAATAATAGAGTTAAAGAAGAAGAAATTAAGGTGGGAGTAGAATGATTTTCAGAAAGAAAATGTTTTCTTTTGGCATAAAGAGAAAATTCAGGAAAAAAAAAACTCAGGAAAGGAGTAATAAGGGCATGGTGAAGAAGTGTCAGCAGGCAAATCCCTGCCTGCTGAAGCTAATGAAGTTCCAAAGACACCCATTCATATGCCTTTAGAGTTTTGACCACTGCTATGAAATGCACCCCTGCCAATCAGGAAGATATGCCGCAGAAGCAGAGAACCAGGAGAAAACATAGGAAGAAACAGGAGCAGGAGTCATCCAGGACCACTGACGAGGAATCAAGTGAAGCAGGTCTTGAAAATAAACTAAATATCAATATCTCTCATTATATTTTGAGTCCAGATGAAATGTCAGTTTTGAATAACGGGGTTAACCTTCATACCTGCAAGCAATGGTAATATTGCAGATGCAGGAACTTAACTGAGACTTTTACACAGACTTTGAATTTAAAGGTTTTGCTTAATGACAACACTAGTAAAGCTAATAATTTAAGGAAACCTACTACTTTTGTGCCTAGAAGCAATTTGACTATACAGGCATGTGAACTGGCCTGTGAAAACAAACTGTATGATTTCTTTCTAGATGGTAAGTTTCCCTATAAATTTTTGTAATCTAACTAGAAGAGAAACATTGGCACTTAAGATATTAAAAAGTAATCCAGATATAATAATAAAACCAGCCAATAAGAGAGGTGTGGTTGTGGTACTGGATTACATATAGTACATGTAATCTTTTAATGGATAGGGCAACTTATAAATTAATTGAAGAGCAGCATATACAGCATATAAAAGCTATTCTTAGCACAAGCATTTATTCTATGCATTTAATTAGTAGTTTGAATCTAGATTTGTTGCATTATTTTTATATTTCTAAGCCTGTTATACCAATCCTCTATGGCCTGCCAAAGGTGCATAAAACATTATCCAATCCTCCAATGAGGCCTGTAATTTCAGGAAGAGGATGAGTGATAGAACCAATATCTATATGTTTAGAAAGGGAAATTAAGAGCACTTTGAATTATTGTAAAAATTTTATAGTGGCTTCTAATGATTTTTACAAAAGTTTCTAATTTGGTCTAAGGATAATAATATGGACACTGATATGTCATTCGAGTATTATATATAGAGTCTGTATTCATGTTGATTCCCAATGACTGGGGAGTAGAGTCAGTCAGAAAGCATTTAACTATGGATAATGCTTTCTCTACACAAAAGATTAGTACTATCTGTGAACTATTACTTCTAATTTTAGAAAATAATGTATTTACCTTTAACCGTATGTTTTATTTACAACTGAAGTGAGTGGAGATAGGAACTCCCATTGTCAATATATATGCTAACAGTGTTAGGGCTATGGGAGCAACAATACATATTTAACAATGACATCAATCCCTTACAAAATAATGTATTCCATAAGAGATTTGTTGATGATGTCTTTGTTATATGGAAAGCAGATAAGACATGTCATGATTTCTTTGTAAGCTATCTAATATGATTGGTAATTTGAAATTTAAAATGGAGAAGTCAAAGGAATCTATTGACTGCTTAGACGTCACTTTAAATAGGAATGCTTATGGCTTTTTTGACAGTGATGTTTACAGGAAGTATGTGTGCAAGAATTCACACTTGCATAGGACTGGTATCCATCCATCACTTGTTTTTAAAAATATTCCTAAAGGACAAATGACTCCATTGGGTAGGCTAAATATACAACAAGAAACTGCTGAAATGCTACTGGAAGGAATGACACAAAGAGAGGTGAAAGATAGTAAGGTATATGTTACTGAAAATAGAACAGCTATTGGATGTTCATATGGTGAGCTGGGTCTATATTATAAGCACGAACACTTAGGTTGTCGAATACAGCATGATCAACACCTATTAAGCGAACGCACAATTCACTGAAACCTCAAAATGTGGAAATACACATCACCGAATTGTTTCGTTTGGCCAACACCGTTCCACCCAGTAACGAAAACAAAACATACCTCCCACTACACCGCTCACTACATACTACCCACCCAAACAAAATAAATAAACCACATACATACACTAGCCTAAACCCTACTTCTAAACCTACACTAACCCTTACATATATTATTATCTATGCACTTACCTTAACCCGTACCCTAACCCTAAGGTTTGTAACTATCGCACACTTACCTTAATAAGCTATACCCAAACAAAATAAATAATCCATACACATACACTTAACAAACCCCTACTTCTAACCCTTACATACATTACTATCTATGCACTTACCTTAACCCGCACCCTAACCCTAAGGTCTGTAACTATTGCACACTTACCTTATGGAGCTATACCACAGAAGGGCCAACTATGCCGAATCGGGATTTTGAATTTCACAGTTTCTGGCATTCGGTGTACTCGCTGTTTGCTTCATAGGTGTCGATCATGCCATATTCAACAACCTAAGCGCTTGCGCTTGCAATATAGACCCGGTAAGCCGTGTAGTATAATATAGAAATCTATTGGAAAAGATATACAAATGACCATTACTAATAATAGACATACTAATGTCTTTAAATATAGAATATCAAAACACTGGCACACATTAAAACATGTTGAAAAACTTAAGGACATTCTATCTGAAAAGCCTAAGTTATCAAAGAGCAAACAGTCTTAAGCTAAAGCTTTTTTATAAAGAGCAAAGAGAAATCTATCAAATAAAACAATATGGTGCATATCCTTGTGGGAGTTGAACTTACTGCAGTTTGATTAGTGGAGATATTAATTTTGTACATCTGAATATGGGTATTGTGTGCAAGTTTAACTATTATGCACACTGCAACACAACTAATGTGATATATTTAGCAACTTGTAATATGTTCCCAAGTTATTATGTTGCTAAGAAACTATAATTTAAAAGAAAGGATTTGTAACCCTTTGTCAAACATAAGAAGAAAGGTTGAGACAAGTGCCCTTTACACTTATATTTAGAAGGAAGGTGAAGGTCATAACTTTAGGTTTAAAGCTATGGAAGTTGTTAACATTGATTGTTATAGAGGAGGGGACATTGTTAACCAAACTGAAAAAGTTGAATTCAAATGGATACAATTAAGAGCAGACAAGCATCCAGGCTTAAATATTATCTGTCTCCTTAAAGCGTGTACTTAAGGCAAAGCCTATAAGTTAAAATGTTTTTTTTTAAATGAGTGCATTTTATTATTTGTTTCAGTAGCATTATTTATGTACATAAATATCTATATATAATTACATGTGATTATTTAGGAGTATATCTGCTAGCATGATGTAAGCAACAGGAAGTGACATCAGTTTTATAAGTTTATCACTTGATTTCTTTGCTATATTTTATTGCCCTTTTAGCTCTGTTTTTTTTTCATAGATAAGGGTATACATATATACAATTAACTTGAAATTAGTTTTAAATCTTTGTGATTATTAATTATGTTTAGTATATATATTTAAGGATCTGATGTATGCAATGGGAAGGGATTATTGAGGTATTTCTTGTAGCAAAAGCTGCTTTTGTGTGAAGCTTGTGTATGTCATTAATGATTATCATCCCTGGTATCCAGAGTTATTTTTTCTTTGTTTATTGACCTTTTTTGGAGCTTGATCCTGACTTTATCTGCTTGAGCTCACATTGACTCATTTAAGTTATATCTACCTGTGAGAAAAGGCAATATTCCAAGAAATCTTAATCTCTGATTGCTATATGCATGTCTGCATTTTCAGACATTTTGCATCCACATTCTGGGATTTGGCATTGTTAGGCCTGACATTTTAAATGGGTAACCTTTTGGGCATCTTCCTTGACAAAATACTCTGACAGTAAGAAGGCTAGGTGAGTATGCACTTTAGAAGGAATGCATTTTTCTAATTTATTTTGATGCTGTTATCACCTGTATGGGCAAAATGTAGCTGGTGAGTAGTGGCATAGATTGAATAAATATAGGAGTTCTAAAGAGGAGAAGTATATGAGGTAAAGTCAGCATTGCCTTTGAGAATTAGGATTAAAAAGAACAGGAGTGGGTTTGATTAGAAACTTTAGATGTTTGCTGTAGTAGAAGAGTTCCATTTTTGTGTAGTTAGGAGAGGTGGAAGGTCGGACGAGGAGCTTTGCAATAAAACAGATGGGAGGGAGAGTGTGAACTTAATTAGAAAGCAGGATAGGGGTGTGACTGAGAGGTGGAGATATATGGGTTAGTTTGGCAGTTTTGAAAGAAAGAATAACGTTGTGAAGCTTAGAGTGCATTTCTAAAGATGGAGGTGAACATTGGCCTATGGAAGAAAATATTTTTTTAACATTGAGTGTATAAACTCTGCTTACTTCATTCTAATTTTCTAATTTTGGATAATAATACATTGACAATAAACTGTTTGTTTGGTAGCTGGAGAGAGGGAAATGGTAATGTTGTGTACTGAGATTGTTGGCGCACCACTGGTTGCTTGGCATTTTGCTTTTTACTCCTTTAATAGAGTTTTGCAGTTTGTTTTGCAGAGGAATTTATTGTATGTGGTCAGTCAGTCTTGGTTTTATGCAGGCTGTGTTTTTGGGTCTTTTGGTATACCTTCTGAAAATGTTTCAGCTGTTTTTAGTGTGGGAGATGTTTTTCAGAGGATGTCTATAGGGTGCTTTGCTACTATCTGGAGAACTTTTACCTATATTGGAACTCTTGGATTAATCCAGAGTTGCAAGAGGCTGAAAATAAATTTGGGGATTAAGATGTAAATGATATGGGGACTATAGCTCATGGAGGTAAGGTACAGTGAGAATGTAATGGATAAGGCACACATATTGCAGGAAGGAGAAGAAAAAATAGTGGCTTGTGGTTGTGTAATTAATGTTTGCTTGTTTTTTGTGCTTTTAATAACAACAGATGTAGCTAGTTAGACTTTGAGATTTCTGTTAAATATTGGAGTATTAGAGTATATTGCTTCTGTTTGGAAGGTATGGAGATGCAAAGATATTAAGCTAATATTATAATGAATTTAATACTGAAATTAATTCAGATCAATGTTTGCATTTGCAAGAGTTAGGAATATGAATAGATGTCAAATATAGTGAAGGAGTGTTGTACACATATTCTTTATATATTTACACACACACACACACACACACACACACACACACACACACACACACACACACACACACACACACGCACACACACACACACTCAGACACACACACACACACACTCACACACACTCACACACACACACACACACACACACACACACACACACACACACGCATATATATATATATATACACACACACACACACACACACACACACACACACACACACATATATATATGTACACACACACTCACACTCACACACACACACACACACACACACACACACACACACACACACACACACACACACACACACACACACACACTCACACACACACACACACACTGAAGTAAAGTACTGGAATAATAGGGGGATGAAATGGTTAAATGAAGACGTTTTGAGCTGGCAGAAATGGGCGGGGTTTGAAAAGTATAAGAGCACAACCAGCGAGGGTGACTTGGATAGGAATGGAAGTGAATTCAAGTGAGCACTTTGCAGTGGAAGGGAGCGGGGGGGGGGGGAGTAGGCTTCCAATTGGATGCAGTAGTAACTACATATGCATGTATGAACATTGCACAGGACAGTGGGATCATACCCAATATAAAAGGTAAAAAATTATACCTCCATGGTTTAAAAGAAATGGTACTTTTCAAAAGAATAAAACTTGTAATTAAAATGCAACTAGATATAAAAACCAATGAGTGTCACATGTAGTCCAATGATTACATAAAACACTAGAAGCCTGAATCTTGCCAAAAACAATCAGAGCAGTCTGCTACTAAAGATGCATTAAGTATTTTAATTAGTGTGTTTCTCCCATAAATGGATCTTTAAATTTAAGACAGAAACCTACAGGGTACAACTCAGCAACGATAACCCATGGACTCTCAAAACACAAACATTTCTTGAAAAGCTGACTGGATGCAGTTTTTGTATCTTTACTGCACTTTATACAAATAAAAACAAAAATATTATTTAATTTTGACTTTGTAGATATAGTTCTGAGACTATTTCTCAATTCGGATGTCTGTACAATGCTCCAAAAAGGTTTACAAAATACAGCTACATAATAGCTTTTACCTTTGCTCTGTGTTGTAATAGGTTTACTATCAAACGCTTGAAGTGCAATTGATCGAATGTCAGTTAAAGGAAAGTACAGTTTCAAAGTTGCACAATGGCAAACTGGAAGAGTATAAACCCATAATAACAAAAGCAAAGTATGATTCTTTATCATGGGATCATCATTGTGAATGGAGATCGCAGTACAATGAGGATCAGGAAAGGAAAGTTACCATTTTCCTCACTGTAGTGCAAACTTGGAGTTGGTATATATAATTTGCAGGGGTGTGGGGATGCAGGGGGGGGCTTTCCCTATGCAAAACAGTAAAAACCTGTGCTGTAGATGTAAAATTCTCAAAGCATATGAAACTGCATAGCTTGGGTATCTGACATCACCTTATGCTATGTCGAATAACGCTGAATTCAGATGTCGGAGAAAGTCAAAATCTAGGTACAAAAACATTTTTGTTTTAGTTGTTTAAGTTCATTTAATTAAACACTCGAAGAAGTGTTATTCATGGTTTTGATAGTAAAGCATTATAATAATGTATGATAAAGAGACAGTTTCCATAGTTACAGGAAACAGTTTCTTTGATTAGTGACTTTGCTGCCTCAGTGCCTGCTTTTCCAGTCGGAGACAGGAGAGAATTTTTTTAGGCCACAATTTAAGTTAGGATAAAATCAAGGCAGGGGATTAGATGAAAAAAACTTAAACCATCCTAAATAAATATATATCTACATAGACATTTAGACTTTCATTGGGGTTGACTTGCCTGCAACTTGGTGCCCAGGGCATTAGGCCAATCTTCTCCAACTCCCTATGGCTCTGGAAAAATGCCAGTAATAATGCAAATGTTTTTGCACATCTCTATGACAATATTTATATAAAATATCTTTTCCAAAAGCTAGTGTATAACATTAGAAAGACATCACATGGTTCATAGAATAAACTATGCTACAACTAATTTCACTGCAGAATGCTTTTTCCACCATTCCACCTCCTTTCTTTAGTATTTTTAACACCAAGACAGACATGCAGGATAATGCTGGCAATTTTAAAGTGGGGAAGGAACAGTCATTTCAGAATATGTCAGTGGTATGTCTGCCAGCTGAAGTTTTACTGATAAAAAAAGACAAACTCAATTTGATTTAGTGATGACCGATATATAAATAGATTCTCTTTGGAAGGAGTAAATTATAAGAAAAGAAAGTTGATTTATATTTCTACAGATGTGAAAAAACTGCCTGTCGAAAAATTTGAATGCAGAGTGAAAGGGCGATTATAGCCACCTAAGTTGCATTCACATACATATCTTGAAAGGGTTGAAAAGTGGTGATATTAGAATGGGCTCGAGGAAACAGTTGTACATAATGTGTCAATACTCAAACAACAAAATTGGCATAAATTAAATTTGACTTTGGAAGTATCCACTGTCCTGTGACATTGTTTTCCTACAGGACTATGCACACTGTTGATAAACACTATGTGCCAGGGAGAAGGGCTGGTATACAGTAAAACTGTGAACTGAAGCCTGGTGTGATTCATAAAGAATTGTACATAATAGTGCAAAATCTTTTAAGCTGTATTACTCCACTATGTACACATAGTACATCATTCCCACATCACATATGCAGATTACTCCTCATCAGCATCGCATGTGATTCACAAAGGGTAGACCACCTGCATATGGGCTGGCACAGTAAGTAACTTATGGGACACTGTTTGTGTACAAAAATGAATTTCTGCTTGGCTGCACAGCAGTCTCCCTTCCCTGTGGATATGCTGTTTAACATACAGAGCGGAGCTGTATATCAGCACAAAATTATAATGAGGAAAAATCATTGCACAGAAGGAAAAATTCATCCAGCAACAGAGTTCTCTGTGGTGCAGGCAACCATGCAACCACAACTACAACCACGCACACACTTTTCCCAACTCCCACACAGTGATGCTGGTGAGCTCCTGCCAACAGGAGTTTGTATAACACCAGATCCCCTCATTATCATATTATGGAAATAATCCAATTGCTGTCATCAAGCCCACTGTATGTCAATTCTTTATAAACTGCAGTTAGGCAGAATGGCTGAGCACATTATGGCAGGAAACAGATAGTTAATAAGGTGCATGTCTTTCACATACCTTATTAACTCGCAGTTTCCTGCTGTGCTGTGTATCAGTGCCAGAAAAACAACACATCACCCAGGAATGTCTGTAGCACAAAAAGGCATTAACACACTATGTATTGTGTGCCTCTGAGAGACGTTCATAAATACAGGCATTCTTCTGCATGCCAGCATTCAGTACTGCCACTTGTGACTACTGAACTCCAGCACTAAACAATGGCATAATATTGTACAGACAGTGCATGTGTACATATGAGTATTGTAATTATGAATGCAAGGGTCCATTTGTCCATTACAAAGAAGTATGTGCTCTGTAATTTTTAATGCACACCTGGATTTATCAGAAAGATTTTGTTTACTTTAGCAACAGTATCTCTCATGCTTGGTTTTCAGAAATACCTTAGCAAGATTTTGAATCCAGCTATATTTTTTAAGTAGCATTTGAATAACATCTGTAAAGAATATTAACATTACAGGAAATTACTGGTTCAAATCATTTTATCTCACTATTGGTACCACCTTGCTGTAAAAATAATTTGGCAGTAGGATATGTACAGATGCTCAGTCAATGTTTGCTTGAAATGTAATTAGAAAAATCTGGTGAATGTTTTGCTAAAATATAGGAACACTTTATTTAATTTCAAAATGGAAATGCCAGCCAAGCTTAGCTTTTAATTTCAAACTGCCAGCAGAAACAAACTTATTATAGCTAAGTGCTCAGAGTGATCTGATGAATAAATAACTGTCAATGAAAGTGCAAGAATAAATGTATCTATCAGAACAGATCACTGCAACAAATTATGAAAAGGGAATGCAGATTAAACAGAAAGGGTCGATTAATATTTCTTTTCTTTTTTTCAGATACTCTGATGGAATAAAAAAGACAAAATATGACTTTGCCATCACATTAGTGGATGGGAAGATTTTCAAAAAGATGAATGATTTCCAGGAATATTAATAAATATCCTTTTTCTGAATTAAAATACAAACATTTATCATGAGTTGTGGACCTGCATTGGAGTGGTACTGCAACACTAGTCACTAAACCTGCACAATCAACAAAGTGAGGAATTAAAAAGACAGTGAAAATAATTGTTCTGAATGCTTGTGTGCATGTATTTGTGTGTGTGTTTCTCTTAACTGTCTGTGTCACAGGATAAAGGTGAGGACATCTGGAATCTATAGCCCAGGTTCTTCTCTTCATCCTCTGTAGCAGTGGGGTCAGAATCCTTCTTATGGGAGTCTTACCTGGGCCTTTTGGAAATGTGGACTCTTGACACAGAGGTCTGTACTAGAGCAGCTTCTAAGTTCTGAAGAAATGTTAAGAAACCCTGTGCCAGGTATACACAATCTTCAGGGAGGCTGGGGCTATGGAGGGATATGTTACTCACCCAGTGGCAGCATGGTGCAGATGGAGATCTGAAACTTTTTAGGCTCTTAGGTTTGGGGATATGTGCAGGGGTCTCAGGTGCCTGAGAGTAATGTCCTTGGGCTTAGAATACTTTGCACTGCAGACATCCTTCTTGATAACTATTGTAGGTATATTATACTCCACTTACCAAACAACCCTGAATAGACATCTGAACATCCTCAGTTGCTGGTGGCATCTGAGATCTCTCTGTCCAGTAAGATATGCTAAAGCCCAGAGGTGGCAGCTTTTTAGAGGACTTGTCCAGAGATCTTAGCTGTTAAAGACACCACAGCATGGAGCAAATCGAGCACCTCCACAGACTGGTGTCCTTGTCCCTTTGATCCCTACTAGAGCAGTCCATCTGAGGGAGATCCCTGCTGTTCTTCCTACTCTTCGTCTATCTTTTAAAGGAAGATCTGGTGTGGTGCCCTGAAGGCTGGACAACATGGCCAACTCTTGCGTGGAGGCTGAGCCTTTTTTGGCTCAGAGGGAGAGCAGGATATACTTCTGCTTCACTGTTAAAGTTTTGGTTTAAAGACCAGACAAAAGTCAAAATTAGAAATGTGGTCTAAGTCAAGATGATACACACAGTTATAATGGGAGTCTTTAATATAATTTATCACTTGCAGCTAAGCAAAACATGTATGGCCTACAACCAAATGCCATGTGGCCATCTATTTAAAAAGCAAGTATACTAAGCTATTTAAAAAAAAGAAGAAAACAGAGGTGCCTAATTGGGTACTTACCTACTCTGTCTTTAGTCTGAGGTTTAGACTAATGGACGATCTCTTCTGGCACACAAACTGTGCAACCAGTAAGATGACAAGAAGAACTTAAAATGGTGGTGCAGGTATAACCAGCATACCAGGTACATACAGAAATCATAGGTGAATGTGAAGTCTGCCCCGCTGATAAAAAATGTTACTCAGCTCTAAAAACTGGCTATACTGCAGACCGCAGTCTATAGATTAGTCCCCTAATATGATGACTACTTCAGTGACCCATATAAAGAACATATACTTATCTCAGAAGCGTATCCCAAAATTCATATCGAAGACCAATAAATTAACCCCAAAAGTTGCAAAATCTTCCACAGGTACAGAACTAACAAAGAAACAGAAGTCCAGTGATAATAATTAACAAAAACATCATCTTTACACTTTCTGAAAAATAATTCTCAGATGAAAATAAAAAATGCAGTAGCTCTCAATTCTCCTAAATCCTTTAAAGTTATCAGCCTCTGTATTCCTCCAAACTACTGTCAGCTCTAAAAGATCACCTATCATGGTTATTAAATCATACCAATTCTGAAAATATCTTCACCAGTAAAGTAAGCATCACATTTCTCAAATGTTTTACAGTATGACCTCAATCAAGTAATAAAAAATGTAACATAAGTATCTAACCCTATTAGTAATTCATTAGAAGAAGAAATATAGCGACATAATGCTATATAGACTAGCTGAAGTTTTAAGCTAAGTATATTCAACTGCCATATATAGGCAATATAAACACTATCTTATGTATAGCCATTACAAAACAATGTCAATGTTTCAAAGCACGATCAAGTAGAAAGGGCTTCAAGCTAACCCTATCATTAAGACCATGCCCAACATCTGCCTGTATATTTCTTCTTCTAATGAATTACTAATAGGGTTAGATAGTTATGTTCATGTATATATATATATACATACCTATTTTTTATATATCCATTTTCTGTATATCCTTTTTTTATGTATTCAGTCTTGGATGTGATTATAAGCATGGCGTTTTTATTGACTGTTTACTATAAGCTTGTTTTATTTAATTATTCATGACAATGAATTCAGTTTGTCTTTTTATTGGTTCATGTGTTCAAGTGCTGGATATTTATACATTCAGAATGAACTGTTTTTAATTTAAGTCTGATGAAGCATCCATTGTAGACGTGAAAGCGCTTACTAACCTTTATTGAATAAAGAATTTTATTTTTTCATCTAAGGACTGGTTGGCTTTGATTGTTGTGGAGTACCTGCACCTTTACATTCTTTATTTTGACTTCTTCTGGGTTCAGCAGGTACCTTACCCTGAGAGAGCTCTTTGTTTTTTTTTTTTTTTTTTTTTTTTCAATCAAGTAATAACTTTACCCTCTTGGCAAAAGAAATCTGGGCAAAGCTAAAAATAATTAGGGGCAAAGACACAAAAAACATGGAGTAATTTTAAATATTTCTCGTATAAACTTAGAAATTTGCTAGAATAATGTATTTTCCATTAGCATGCATTTTCTGAAGTATATGAAGTCTGACACTCAAACGTGTGTCATTATTTAGTGGTGCCAATCTTCAATGATTTGCCTGAAAATCACAAACTTTATGAGGAACTGACCAAAAATATGAACTAAAAATCTGGACATTCTGTGAAAATCTCAACACTTGAGAAGTATGAATAGAATCAATGTAACATAGGAAAGATAAAGCACACTTAACTTGATATTAGTCTTAGATACAGTGTATCATTCTCTTCTGGAATATTAGTAGATACCTTCAGTAATCACAGCCAACATTTTTAATTCTAGGGCACTATAAACCCAACACCAGCCATAGAAAGTATAGTTGTATAAAATCTTAGCATAACAGTAGATGTCCTTTTCTTCACTGTTGCAGTATCTCTTACAATACAGATCCCCTGCCAAGGGTGGTCCAACATCTGGCTAGTATACCAAAGCATTTATGTTGCTAAGGTTATACCATACATCACATGTACACTGCTTGCATACAGCGTAGGGCATAAAGGTGATATCCGGATGTACCATCCTCAGAAATGAGTGCCCCAGTAGGAATACCAGTCCAAGCAATAGAGAGATACCAGGCGCATCCAGAAGGGAAAAGAACCAGGGGGAGGAGGGAAGAATGAATATTCAGCAATGAAGAAAAGGACATCTACCATTATGGTAAGATTTTACACAACTGTACTATGTCCATCCATTTCAGTGTTGCAATATTCCTTACAACAGGAATACTGCTAAAACTCATGAAAAAGAGAGGGAGAAGGAAGGACCAGCAGAGCACTGTTAGAACCCATGAAGAATGGCCGTAGCAAAACCAACTCTAGTCCTGGATAACAAATCCAACTTATAGTGCTTGGTAAAAGTATGCACAGAAGTCCAGGTAGCTGTCTCAAGAATAGAGTTAATTTCTAAATCCTTGAAAAAAGCACCAGAAGAAGCCTCAGCCTTGGAGAATGGGTCTTAACCAAAGAAAGAAAGCTCTTGCCATGAAAACAATAACAAAAACAAATTGCCTTAGAGATCCAAAAAGAAGTAGGTTACTTGGAAACAGCCAATCCCAAAGATCTACATTGAAAGGAAACAAAAAGCTAATCATGTTTGTGAAAATAAAATCGGAGTTGTTTATGTACATCCAAACTGTGCAAAACCTTCTCACTAGCAGACTGTGGAGAAGGAAAGAAAGTCGGCAAATGAACAGACTGATTAAGTGACAACTCATTAACCACTCTGGGCATAAAAGAAGAAATAGTATGAAGGGACACCCTGTCCTTATGGAAAACTACAAAAAGGGGACTAGCCATAAGGGAGTGAAGCTCAGACACCCATCTAGAAGAAGTAATGGCAAACAAAAGTATAACCTTTCAAGAACAATTCTGCAAAGAAGCTGAAGCTGTAGGCTCAAAGGAGCCTGAGTCAATTCCTCTAAAACAAAAATAAGGTTCCCAGGAAGGAGGGACATGCTTCCTGGGAGGTCAAATATGAAGGCCACCTTTTAAGAAATTGTTTAGCCTCCAATATAGAGGCTAAATGGGGTGTTACAGGCAGACAAGCAGAAATAGCTAACAAGTGGGCCCTAACAGCAATGAGCATTTCATACAGCTGAAATGAGAACCAAAGGAACATCCACAGAAAGTGGATCCAGGTTACGAGAAACACACCAAACAGAAAACTTCTTCTATTTGGTTATGTAGGATTTTCTAGTAGTGGGTTTCCTGGCCTTCTGCAGGACCCTAAGCATAACCTCAGAAAAAAGATGTCTATGAGGAATCAAAATCCTATCACCCACAGTGTCAATTGAAGAGGGGATAGGTGGGAATGGATTAGAGATTCCTTGTCTTGTGTGAGTAGGTCCACCCTGTGAGGTAACTTGTGATGATTGCCCTTGGCTAAATGCAGAAGAAGAGGGATCCAATGCTGTCTGGGCCAAAAGGGAGCCACCAGCAAGATTTTGGGAACATCCTGTTTTATCTTGAATGGGACTTTGGAATGAGAGGAAGGGGAGGGAAGGCATAAAGAAACATCTCCTTCCAGGAAAAAAAAAGAGGGTACCCACCTTCCAGACCAGAGGACTTTGGGCTCTGGCACAGAAAAACATGAAATTGTCTGTTCCAGAGGGGAGGCATATAGATCTACTTGAGGAGTACCCACTGGTGGACAATGTCCAGAAACACATCACTGTGAAGCATCCGCTTGTGGGATTGTGATATAGATTGTGATATTGTCCTCATCAGAGAGTCTGCCACAATGTTCTGACCTGAGGGAATGTAAACTGCCTGAAGAGTCACTTGATACTGGATAACTAGCTCCCACACTTGAAGTGCTAACCTGCACAGGTGATAAGATCTTGTCCCCCGTTGGTTGTTCACATATCACATGACTGTGGTATTGTCTGCCAGAACCTAGAGGGCTCAGGAATGAAAAGAGGATGAAAAGTATGAAGAGCCAACAGAAGAGCTCTCATCTCTTTGAAGTGACCAGATGCCCTGCAATTTTAGAGAGACGAAGAAAGACCCCATCCCAAGGCTGGAACATCTATGATCAGCTCCTGAGAGGGGAATGAGGATTGAAAAGGAAGCCCTGGGTTGAGTGACAGCTGCCGAATCCACCATTGAATTTCCAGCTTGAGACATGGAAGAACAGGATCTGAAATCTAGAGGATGAGAGTGCTGAATCCAAACTGACTTTCTCATGTGGAGTTTGGTTAGAAAGAGCATAGGAATGGATTAAGCCATGAAACCTAGAGCTCTTAGAAATTCCCTGGCTATAATCAAGGCCAGAGGAAGAAGGGATTGAGTGTTCAGGCCTTGAGAGGAGGCAAGGATACCTGCATTGGAACAGTCTGGATCCTGCATCCCACAAACACATAATCCTGTGGAGGAGTCAGGATAGACTTTTGGAAATGTTTAGTGAACCCCAAGCGTTGCAGAAGAGAGATGGCAAAATAAGGATGTTGCAGCAGAATTTCTGGAGAGGGTGCCTAAAAAAGTAGGTTGTCTAAATAGGGAAAGACCTGTAACCCTCTTAGCCTGCAAAAAGCTGTCACAGAAGTGAGGCATTTGGTGAATACCCTTGGGGTAGAAGATAGGCCAAAGGGCAAAGCAGAGAACTGAAAATGCCAGGAAGCAACAGAGAAATGTAAACACTTTCTGAAAAAGGGATGAATTGGGGCATGAAGATAACCATCCTTGAGGTCCAGAAAAACTAGAAATGCATGAGGAAGCAGAAGAGGAAACAAAATCTGAAGGGACAACATCCGAAAGGAAGGGACCTTCAGAAACGTGTTTAAATGAGAGAGATCCAGAATGGATCTCCAAGAGCCTTCTTTCCTGGGAAACAAGAACATTATGGAATAAAACCCCTTCCACCTTTGAGAAACTGGAACTTCCTGAATAGTTCTCTGAGTCAAGAGAACCTGAAGCACTTCTGGAAAAAAGGCTAATTGTTCCTGAGGAGGTTGAGGAATGTCCATGAAAGGGGCAAGAGATTTCCAGACCATGTAATACTCTTGGCTAATGATGGAAAGAACCCAAGAATCTTGCGTAATCATTACCCAAACAGGAAGAAACAGGGAAAGACAAGCAGAAAGATGTATGTGGCTGAGTACAAGATAGTCAGACAGCACCTGTTTTTACAAGAAAAGGAGCTTTCTACATAGAAGTAGCCTGGGTAGCTTTAGCAGGAGGAGCCTGTATTCCATCGTTTTTACCTTTGGTTGGCAGATAAGACTGTTTATGAATAAAATCCGACTTATTAGGGTAATTCCTTTTGAATTCAGGCACAGGCGAAACAAAAATATGTTTCCGCTCTTGTAAGGCCTTACCCTTTTCCTCTAGGGACTTAAATCAACAGCAGCAGCACCAAACAAACACTTGTCGTCCAGAGGAGTATCCATCAACTTAGCCTTAATATTATCAGACAGAGGTTGAAGCTGAAGGCAGGAATATCTCCTCATCACAGAACCAAAAGCAGCAGCCCTAGAAGAGGAATCTGTTGCATTATAGCTGAACTTAATAGAATGACATGCCAACTAAGAGGAAGTCCCTAACAAGGAGTTTGCAGAAGTCTTCCCCTCAGAATCAGGAAGGTTAGAAATAATCTGATAGGCCTGAGAAAGAAGACCAAAAATATACTTAGCCATATGGGTCAGATAATTGACAGATTATTGATGGACAGATTTGCAATCATCAAGTACCTTATAAAATCTATCAGGTTTCTAAGGAGCAGGGGGCTCACGGCACTCTATAATAGTAATCAGAACCTCTTCCCAAACCAAAATCTGAGGAACATTCCCAAGCCCTTTGGTAATAATTACAAACAGTTCCTCATGAATATCTAAAATGGATGTCTGCAAAGCTTCCAGGGATGTGAGTGATGTTAGAACCATGCCATCCTCCAAAGTGGTTTTGGCAGAAGAATCCAACAAAAGGGCCGGGTGATCCTCTGGGCTTTTACTAGACTCAAATGAGATTTCTGGCAGAGTTGGCACAGCTGAAGAATCAGACCTAGCTTTCTTGGCCTTTTTCTTCATAGACAGCTAACCCTTGGAGTAAGAAGTTCCTTCTATGTCATTCTATAAAAAAATTAAGATGTTGGTTATTTAAATATATGGCCAAAGAGGAAAGCCAACTATGGAGAGTCTTCAGGGGAAAAGCCTGACAAACAGAACAGGATGGATGGTCATGGGAAGCTCTGAGACAAAATAAACACTGCTCACAATGGTATTTATGGGAATCTGACTCCTACACAGGCAGTTACCCTAACTGGATGACATAAACCTGACAAGCAACAAAACAAAATGAAAAAGATAAGAGCAAAAACCCCAATGGGGCATTTATCTGAACAACGGCTTGGTGAACCAGCAAACAAAATGAGCATTCAGACTGAAGATCAAAGATGGCATTTGGATTGGTGGGAAAGAAGTTCTGAGGATGGTACATCTGGACATCACCTTTATGCCCCACACTGCACACAGGGAGGATATGTGTGATGTCCATCATACCATTAGCCACTGAAATGCTTTGGTATATTGGCTGGATGTCAGGACACCCTTGGCAGATCAGCTACAAAAATATTAAAAATGCCTGAACCAGTTCATAAGTTCATGTATGTGTACTAGACTAATGACCACTGGGGTCTTTTTAAGCCTAGCCATACATCCTAAATCTCTGGCAAGTTCTGGTTCCCCTGGTAAGTGAAAGCAGGAGTTTGGGAGATGAAACTTTTAGAAACAGGGGCTTGGAAGATGAACCATTTACAGGCTACCTGTGTCCATTAGATAAATAGATGCCAAACCAAGGATTAATTTCCTCTTCCCCATCCAGTTGTTCAAATTACAGTTGAATTGGGTTAGGAAGGAATTCTGCTTTGCACGGATGGGGAGCCTGTTCTAGGGAAGGGGTCGTCTCTGGGATACATTGGTCCTATATATATATCACAGGCAAGGTTTAAATCATTAGAATGGTTTTTCTGGTGTTGTTTGTTTTTCAGATATTAAGAGTTCCATCAGGATGGGAGCTGGCAATACCTTGTATGCCAGGTATAGCTCTCCTCTCAACAGACAATAGGAGACAGAATGCAGGAATAGGGCTTTGAGGTGGTCTGCAAAGGATGTGTTACTTATGCCCTGTATTCTTTTAGTAAAGAACCTCTGTTGACATTCCAGTTATTGGATGTGCCTGGTTAGGTACATACCAAAGAGGGCATTGTAAGCAATGACAGGTCTGATGAATGCCAAATACAGTGGAACAATAACCTCCTTTGACCTAGATGTCATACCTTTGTTTCTGAGTTGCACAAAACAGAATGACTTCTTCACTACTGTAAACATGTGATAGTCAAAGGCTAGATTACTGTCTATGTGTGTCCCCAAATCACAGACTACTAAGTCGACTCTTCAGGGTGTGTTGTCACTAGGATAAGTTACTGGGGTGGATGACTTCCCTGAAGGATACTATTATGCATTTCTTGGCATTTAGTTTTAGCCCATGGTTCTGGCACCAGATATTTGTCTGTGTCAGCCCTTCCTGGAGAACATTAGTGTCAATGGAGGATTCTATAACTGCTCCTTGCAATTATAAGCAAATTTGGTCAGCCAGAAACCATTGATATTGGTCTTCACTTCAGAGAAGTAGATGCCAAAAAGTAGCAGTCCCAGTGCCAGTCCCTGAGGGATTCTGTTGGAGCCTGGCCTCTTTGTAGAGGTGGACTCCACAATTCTAATATATCTTGATGGTGAGCCAGCTGGCTATCCACAGGGTGTCATAAGAATTTATACCTAACCTCTTTGAGTTTGTCAGCAATGTCTGTCAAATACCTTGGCCAGATTATGGTAGGTAGTGTGAACTGTTTTGCCATCATCCAATGCTTTGATGACCTTCTCAAAGAAGTCTACCAGGTTGAGAAGGCCTTACCTGCCTTTGATTAAACCAAACTGGGTTGCATTCCACATCTAGAAGTTTCCATTGTCACTACTGATCATTTCCAAGACAACTCTTTCCATGGCATTGCATATGAGACTAGTGGTATTTATGGATCTGCAGCTTCTAGGGTCTGGAGATAACCCGCATTTGTGCAGAGGGATGACAGTTGCTGTTCTCCATATTGTGAGTCACAAAGCCAGAAGCTACACTTAAATAGCGATTCCAGAAGGCATAATAGGTCATGTTTCACACTCTTTAAAAGGCAACCTGGGATATTGACTGGGCCCATCAATGAAGTGTTCTTGGCCTTACAGGGCATTGATGACATATTCTCTAGTAATAGTAGGGGGAGTTTATTTTCCGAGGGGAGGCTGGGGAAATTTTTTTAATAACCTGAGGTCAGAATCAAACATGCACATTGTTTCTGTGAGGTAAAGGCCTTAACCATTATGCCAACCCCTCATTCTGGAAGTTGATCTGAGACAAGTTAATCTCCTACCAGCTATGACTGAACTAATAGCTTCTTATCAAATCCTTTAGAGTGAAAAATAAATACCAACCTTGTATGTCAGTAGAGCTCAATGATCAAATGAGGCAAAACCTGATAAAACCATCAAGATACATTCTAAATTAACCTTAAATACTACAGAAGGCATTAGAAGACCTAGAAATATCTGTAAAAAGACATGAAACAACTGAAAAATCATTCTCTAACTGGAAAAGAGTCATGTCGATCCACTGAAGGCTGTTTAGATGAAAGCAAATAAACAAAAATCAGTTCTCTGAAACCATCCTCAGTGAACAGTGAAAGAATTTTTTTTGCAGGGGGGCAAGATCCCCTGCACCCTCCTTACCCTTAGAATTATATATGCCAACTCCAAGGTCACACAACAGTGGAGAAAATGGCAATTTCTAATTTCGTCAAAGGTGATTTCTGCAAACTGTCCTCAGTTTCTTTGTGTTCTCAAAAATCACCTTCAACAGATTGACATCTTCAACAACCTGCCATACACCATGGTGAAATCTTTTAGAATACAATAAACCAGCAGCTACTTAAAGCCAATACCTCTGCTAGTCCCATCCTTTTCCAGCATTAATCATCTAAACATAGGGAGGAAATCCTATGAAATTACTATGAAACAGGCTGTTATCCTAACCTTACATCTTCTGCAGTCCCTGTCTTCCAAAACCACAGGACTAACTATAATCAAACATTTAAACTTAAGGATGTCAGTGTAAGGAAGATACTTAAAGAAAAATATAACCTTTGGTTCATTAGATGCAATAAAGAGTAACTTCTCTTTAAATTCATTATGCTTAGAGTCTTAATCCTCATGCAGTCCCTCTTTAAGAGGATTATTAGTGATGTCTCTGTTCCTAAAACGTGAAAAAAAGCTCATGTCATCCCTTAGAAAAAAGGGGCACCTAAACCTATTCTAATAATTTCAGATGAAACAAAAGCTGAGTTTCAATGATTAGTGCGCTCCCATAATGGAAAGAGAGTGGTGTTGACTGTAGCTTCTAGGCAATTGTTTTCACATTTAAAAAATGCCTCTCAGTAATGCTGGAGCAGTCAGTGGTCTAACCACTTACAGTTCTTAAAGGCCTTACATATCTGAGATTCTGCACACAGCAAAGTGGCTTTCAATTATGCTTAGCTGCAAAGCTACCAATGTCCATAACAACCCCATCTGCCTACTACTGAAAACAGCAAATGTTTGTCCATATAGGGGAAATTTGGATTTGTTTTTTTTTATTTTTATTTATTTGTTTTTTATACAGGGTAACAGCTCAGCTAGGAGATTACAATTACATGTTACCACATTATCTCTCTTAGAAGGCAGGTTTCTAAGATCAAAAATACCTTTCAAAATTTAATGATTACTCTGTGAGAAAATACTGAAGCAATGCTATAGCATTCTAAACCATTTTTCATAGCATAACGTCCAGTGTTTCAGGCAAAGAAAATTCATTAAGGAGAGATGGAAAATGTATAGCAAGATAATGAATGATGGTTAGGTGTGGGAGCTTTAAAAAGACAACAGTGGTCTTATATTATATGAAAATAAAAAAAATCACTATCAAAGATGTTTGAAGCCACATATTTATGCCCGCTGACATAATGGAATGCATTGGCTTAAAATGCTAAGATTTATACATATTTATTATCTAGTTAATAAGTATTACTAACATTATAATATTACTTTTAAGTGTTTTACTATTAAAACATCGAACATCAAAACGTAAACTGTTCAAAAATGTGGTTTACATGTTTCATGTTCAGAATATTAATTAAGTTAGAATATCGGCAACCTAATTAAGGCAAAGAAGAATTTGACTTCTGAAGTCCATTGTCCCCTTTGCAGCAGGATGTATGGACTAGATCCATACTCACAGTGCTGGCAGTAATGTTTTTGCAACCCCCTGCCAATTATATATTCCAACTCTGAGATCGCACTACAGTGCAGAAAAGGGTAAATCTCCTCTCCCAATCCGCACTGTTCCATGATCTCAATACAAAACATCATGTAGTCGAGCCAATGCATACTATGTATTACATTGTAAAGGTCGACTGCATTGTGTCAAATGCCATAATAGAGTCATTCTTTCAGGGTTGACATTTCACACACCTTTTAAAGGTATGTCTGCATTTTGAGGCTTGCACTTTTCACTTTCACACAAGGCACACTTGACATTATAACAGTAAACCCTTTTAAGTACCTCTCAACTGTCCCTGATTTTGACTCAAATTTTACCACAGTTCCTCTTAATGCCTCTAAAATTTGTGACTTCTGGTGAAAGGGTGGGAAATTGCACTTAATAAATAATGACAATAATTAGAGTTATTGACTTTTTTGCTTCAGTAAACGTATATTAACTCACATTCTTTTATTCTGTCGCTGTCTCAAATTAATAATACTAATATTTTAAAATTGCCCCATTTTGTCTCTGGTTATTTGTGGATTTGTCCCTGATTCTTTGGAAATTTGGCCCTGATTGGTTGAGAACTAGCAGTTAAATTAAAAACAACATACAGACCCATAAAATGACGAACACCATCAAGTTGAATTGCTGTTTTAAAATTTCACGTTCTCCAAAATAATTTCAGTAATGAATTTACAGGCTAAGTTATATGTGATATTTGGGTGAAAGAAAAAAAAATGTGTAGAAGAATTTGTCCTGTCTGAAAACTGAATAGATGAAAAAGGAATTCTGATTGAAAGTTGATAATTCAATGAAAACACAACCACCCATGGGTGTACTAGATTTACACATATTCATAAAGACCTACACACACACACACACACACACACACACACACACACACACACACACACACACACACACACACACACACACACACACACGCACACATATGTATACAAAGAGACACAAATGTCATCACTTACGCTTTTAGGAAAGTAGTAATTTATTTAATAGAAATACAAATTTTAAATTAAGAAACTTCTCTTAAACAAAGTGCTCAGGCTGAGGGCACATTACATTACAAGAGGTAGTGATCAATGATTCAACTTATTTTGTGAAATTTTTCTGCCATAATGGATGGGTTTTATATGACCAGCCAGTGGATTAGAATTCTTTAACGTTCGTCAGAGTTCACCCATTAGATACAGGGTTCAACCATTAGATACAGCCAGTGATGTATATATTTATCATATAATAAAGCAGTGTACATATATAAAGATATATATATATTTTTTAGTAAATATTGCATTTTGGTTGCAAAGATTAGATCTGTAGTTGTGCTAGACTGTAATTTTTTATGAAAGCATATCCATCTAAAATACTGGAAATCCTCACATCAAAACATGTTTATGTAAGTCTGTTTTTCCTTGTTCTTGACATTATCACTCAGTTATTTCCATTAGGTAAGTTAAAACTCCAAAATGCTGTCTGGATCCCTGCTGTTCATATTTCCTGAAGTGATAAGACTATGCCCATTTTAATGTTTCATTTGAAATCACTTTCAGTTTCCTTTCTGACTTTTATTAAGGTAAGCATTACAATGAAATCATTATATCATGTTTTTTTTTTTTCTTCCAGTAAAAGCACTGAACAATTTCACATATTGTATTGCATTTTACTGCTGGCTACGACAATCGTTAGATCATCCCACGGTGCCCCTAGTCAAATATAACCCGGTAGACGATTCAGTACTAACTAAATGACAGTAATTCTGGCAAGTTATCAGAGTCTGAAGGGAATGCTTCTTACTGCCTGAGAAAGATAAAGATGAGAGGAGTGAACATGCAGAACATATACAGCTATAGTAGCCAGAGCAGTTTAGCTTCACTTGTTGGCTTGCTGATGTACCCATCGCATTTGCATTTTCAAACCATGTTAGACAAGAAGTCTCTAGTCTCAGCAGTAAGTATGGACAAGTCTCACAATGTATTCCCAAACAGCAATAAGGCTATCAAGTTTTAACGAACCTTGTGCTCAAAGGTTTCACTCACTGAACAGCAGTGTGCTAGTAAGTGGATATGCTAGTGCCTTTACTAAACCGCTACAACTTATTTCTAACTGCAGATAATTTCGTGATGCATTTTTCATATATATTATTAATGGAAATAATAGCACTGTAGTATGCTTGCAGTGAATTATTTATTGGGATAAATATAATGCTTCATATAATACTTCATATTTGCTAAGGCATTTATTAAAGCACTATACTAGCTAATGCACTAGAATCGCCTGATCTAAGGATCTAAACCTTGTCTGTGACGTAAACAAAACTTATTGGAGGGAGAGGTATGTGTCTCAAACACTACCACTGCTCTGGAACAAACTCTCCATTCATGTGAAACAGAGCTCTTCCCCAAGCCTATTTAAACACAGTTTGGACCAATGGATGGGAAATCACAAAGTCAGCCTGGCTTGTCACCTGTGGCCCTTATGGACAGAGGCAGTTTGTAGACAGTCTAAGGTACCAGCTGTTCTAGCCAGTGTGTAGTCATAATTGGGAAAATTGGGGGACAAATGGCTAGGCCTAAAAAGTCTCTAGGGTTGTTAGCCTAGTAACCTCTTATGATCCTATGATCCTATGCTACTATAATGTGTAGACTATATACTTTAAGAAGATAGATAGTCAGAATTATCTGACACCGTTTAAGAACTATCAAAGGCTTTTGATATTGTATCACATGATTTTCTACTCTCTGCACTCTCCAACCTCTCCTTTTCCATACCTGCAATTAGTTGGTTCCACAGCTATCTACACGGCCGCCAGCAGTCAGTTGTCTGGCACAATGATCTATCCCCTCACCTCCCTGTTACCCTTGGGGTTCCCCAAGGCTCCATCCTTAGCCCCTTTCTTTTCTCCATTTTTATGAATGACCTGCACACCGCCACCAAACATGCCTCCCTCATACAGTAGGCAGATGACGCCACTCTCATCTGCTCAGCTCCATCTCTAACAGAACTACAACAGATCACTCAAGCATCTTCCTCTTCTGTTGAAAGTTGGCTAGTAAATGCTCAACTCCTCCTCAACCCAAATAAGACCACACTCCTCATCTTTCAACCCTCAAAATCAACCCCGAACATCCCCCGTTTCAACATACTTGCCAAAGACAACACTTCCATCTCACCAACAGCCCACACAAAGCTACTCGGTGTACAGATTGACAACAAACTCAAATTTGACACTCACATATCACTCACAATAAAAAATGTCCACAAAAACTGGGTGCCTTGTATAGAAACCAACAATACCTAACCAAACCAGTCAGAATCTCTACTGCGACTTCCCAACTAATCTCAACCCTACTCTGTGCATCACCCATACTCACAAATCTTCGACAATCAGACCTAAAGAAACTTGAAGCCTGCTACAATAAAATTGTAAAATTTGCATCAGGGGACTCCCACCGCAGTCACCACTGTGTCTCCCTTAGAAACCTAGACTGGCTTGAGCTCCCTCAACTCCTACACCTAACACAACTTACCTTTGCTCATAAACTTTTAAACCACCCTCTTAAAATTCCCTCACTTCATATACTTCTCCAACCCTACCAATCCTCCAGACCCCTTCGCTCCTGCAACAAAAATCTACTCCAAGCCACCAAACCCATCAACTCTGCAGGGGAAGCGCTTTTCTCCTACTCCATATCCAAAATCTGGAACTCACTTCCCACTGCCATAACTACCCTCCCTTCCAGCAGTCTCTTCAAAAATGCTCTTAAAGCACACCTAAAATCTCACTGGCTATGTCCTTGTCCATACCCCAACTAACCCCTCCCCCTTTCTCCTGTACCAGTAATTAGCTGCCAGCTCTACTATTAGCTGTCAACAGGTTATCACTATTTCATAGCCTTTAACTAGCAGAGGATTGCAGTACGATGTTTACTCTTTTCTTTATTTGACAAATTAATACTACTAGGCAAATGCCTTGCACCTTATATTGTTATTATACTCTGACATATGTCATTACCTGTCAGACTGTGTTTTTGCTATAAATATGCTGTTTTTTTCCCTCTGAAATGCTAGATTATACTCTTTTATATTATGTGAAATTTTGCTTGTCTGAATATATGGAGCATTCCTTGTGATATTATACTCTGACATATAGGTCATTTCTCCTGTTGAAATGTGTCTTTACTATAATTATACAGTTTCTTTTTTCATCTGATATGTTAGATTGTACTCTTATATTATGTAAATCTCATATGTCTGAATATATGGAGCTTTTGTCCCCTGGCCTCCGCTGAAAATGGGCATATACCCAGTCGGACTTTCCCAGTCAACAATTGTAAAATAAAAAATAAATAAAACTAATAATTATCTTCCAAGTCATTTCAAAAAAACATTTCTTTTTAGGTCAGCACACCTGGTCAACAAATCATAAGGAAGTGAATGAATGAATGATCGGATGAGCAAAGTAAACTAAGTTGTAATCAGAATACAGTGTAAAACTATATTCCAAGGTAGAGCAAAAATGGCACATGTAAATATAGGCTAGACTGTATTATGCAAATTTAAGTAACATTAATACCCATCAGTATGAAAGAGAGAAAAAGTTACAGACTCGCTCAAACAAAAAGTGGAACTATAGCATTACTGCAATAGAACATAATTTGAGTAGGTACTGAAAACCAAGCTTATGGTCAATCTATTGCTGGCTGGAGATGTGAAACAGTGCATGAGAAGCAGGAATAAACAACATGGTGAAAGAAGTCTGCAAGCAGAATGTTGTAGCTGGAAAATGGAAAAAATGACAGCAGTTAGAGCAACGATACTGGGGGCGAGGCTGGAAGAGACTGCAGGAGGACTACTTGGCTAAGATTCAAAAACATAAAGAAGGAGAAAAGTGAAATAAGGGCCCATGAGCTATGAAACGGAACTGGTACCTTAAAACAAGTATATGCATGGCAGTAATTTTATGTCAACAGAAAGCAGTGATGGGAATACTGAAGTGTAGGAAAAGCAGTGATGGGAATACTGAAGCGTAGGAAAAGCAGTGATGGGAATACTGAAGCGTAGGAAAAGCAGTGATGGGAATACTGAAGCGTAGGAAAAGCAGTGATGGGAATACTGAAGTGTAGGAAAAGCAGTGATGGGAATACTGAAGTGTAGGAAAAGCAGTGATGGGATTTTGGTATGGTGGTAGTGGGGGGGGGGGGACTGGCCCAAATGGGTGCAGTGGAGTGTTAGGGGGAGCAGTGTTATGGGTAAGTTATACAACAGTATCTAGTCAGGGTGGAGGGAGATTAGTTAAGGCTCTAGCTATAGTAATAGTAAGTACTGTGATACATACTACCCTGACATTTAGGGATGTGTGTGTATGTCAATATTTGTGGTTACAACACATCTTTTTTGCAATTATATGATTTGTCCCACATGCAACATTGGTAAAGAAATGCAATTGCTTCAGGTAAAGAAATGCCAGTTTTAAGGAAGGCCTTTATACTCCTTTAATATTACATTAGGCATAAATGTTTTCCTTAAAATGTATTTTAAAATATTCAGAAACTGCCTGCAAAGTGCTGTGTACTTGAAAGCCAAATGAGAATTGGTATAATGCCCGCTGTTAATGGCAAAAATAATATTAAATGGCATTATTCATAGCTTGAAAGTCTGTGCCAAGCTATCAATTATTAGCATTCACAATTCTGTCAACAACACACAGGTGCGAGTAAAGCGATCTGCACAGCATCAAGGCAAAAAAATTCAGTCAGGAAATAATTCCATTTCTTGGAAAAGAGCGATACAGCCACAGGTGTTATGAGCTGAGGTCATCACTGAACTGAAATGTTTTTTCTCAGTGACACTTTTAAAATGATAATTGACCAGCTATAATAAAAATAATCATATCACATTTTTTATGCTTATTTGTTAGGGTCTAGGATGACAAAAATAAATAATTTCAGAAGTTCTACACCAGTGCAAGACACCATAACAGAAATACAGGTTTTGTGATACTGATAAAATCAACTTAACTGCAAAAACAAAAGTTTATACATATAAACATGTTAATAATAAATCACTAATGTTGTTCTACAAATAAAGATGTGTAACAGCCACAAACAAAATTTTAGAAGTATTCCATTAGACAATCTTTGCAGCTAATTAAACCAAGCTATTTTCTCAAATTCAGAATAATAGGATGTTTTTGTATATAACGTTTAATCTAAAAAGTGATGGCAGAATTCATTGGTAGTGCAGCTGCCTGTCATGGTCTGGTGCTATTACACAGCCAGGTCAAAATTCAAAGGGTGCAATTTGTAGGGTCTATATTAGATCAGCGAACGCTTAAAAAAGTGAACGCTGATTGAGCGACCTTATGTAAGTGAAAGCTTACAATCTCGAACTGTCAGATCAGCGATTTTTTTCCTAGGGAAAAAAATCACTGATCCAAAACACATACACACAACACAAGCACACCAAACAAACAAAAATCCACACACATACACCTAAAATCTGACACCTAACCCTACACTAAACTATGAACACACCACTAACTATCCACTTACCTTAACCCAATCCCTAACCCTAAGGTCCATCACTATCGCACACTCACCTCACCCACTCCCTAACCCTAACTCACCTAAATCTGCCCTAACCCTCATGTCCACACAATCGCACACATACCTAACCCGAGCCCTAACCCTAACTCACCTAACCCACCCTAACACTCACATCCACACAATCGCACACTTACCTGAATCCGACCCGTAACTTTCCACCACAGCACTGAAAATACCGAAGCAACAGAAACTGACAACCAAATTCTTTCCCTAGGAAAATATTCGAGTTTCTGTTGCTTCGGTATTTGTAACTTTTGCTAAAATAAGGTAGCTCAATCAGCGTTCGCTTGTTTAAGCGTTTGCTGATCTAGTATAGACCCCAATTTGTATAGGATTAGGAGAGTACTATTGAAAAAGCAGGTCATAGAGAAATGGTCATGCTGGACAGTGTTGCAAATTGAAGGGATATGAAAGTATTTGGGAGGATATAAAAACATAATTACAGGCATTCTGTACTACTGTGATTACAAGACTGAAAGAAATGTTACATCACTAAGAATGTGGGTGGGTTGTCGGCTTGTAGTTAATGAGCAAGGCTTACAAATAACATCATCTCAGTGTACTTTGCAAATGTGTTGTGACTTCAAAGCTAAACAAATTATATATATATTTCAAAGACAAAGGTATGGAAAAGTATACATTCGGTAGTTGGGGTGGGGGAGGGCTGTAATATATTATATGCATGCTGAAGTTTTCATATATGAAAGAACTACAGTTAGTGGCCAGCTACAGGAGCAACTCTATCATGTTCAAATAAAAATCTCAAAGAAAGGAAGTTTCCACTACAAGCAGCCATACAGAAGTAAACACACGTACAGTTCTGCTCTTGTAGCACTGTTTGCCTGATAGTAATAGCATTTTTATAAAGCAACATTTCTCACAGCATCCTGCACATTTCCCTCCTTTATTACTATACAGTGTTTCCTAATACACTCCAGCTATTCCTATAATCTTTCTGCTTCTAGACTCCTTCTTCTCTTACTTTAAGACTCTACCGCTTGCCTTCACCTTTCCTATCCTTCCCTTCAGTCTCCCTCTTAGAAAATTGTTTACTTATTACACCTTGTCCCACCAGACATTCCTAACCCTCGTCTTCTTCTTCTTTCTCTTTTTAAAGATTCTCCTTTAAGTACACTACCAATATTTAAATTCACAACCTTACCTTTACTATCTGCTTTTTTAACTTCTACACTTCACTTTCCCCTTTCCTCATCTTCCCCCTATGAAATTCTATAAATCCTTAGCCAACCCTCATGTTCCTTTTCTCTTAGCTTCGGCACTTATTCTCCCTTACTAGCTTCCTTTCTTTAAACTTCTGCACTTCACTCACCTTACACTGCATGCATCATATCCTTTTCTAAAGCCCTCACTACTATATTTTCATAGTTTTATAACTTCTGAGCTTCACTGTCCCCTCACCAACCTCATGTTATTTTTTTATACGTTCTGCACCCCCCACAATGCTAATCTTACCCTCTTATAACGTGTTATTCCCTGTTCCCTCACTATACCTATCTTACCATACTATAACTTCTGCACTTAGCTATCCCCTCACTATCCTTATCTTTTCCTGTTATAACATCTGCACTTACCTCTCATCTACCTAACTTCAGCTTACCTTGTTATAACTTCTGCACATCCTTCACTTCCTAGTCCCTTCATCCTATCATGTTCAGTCTCTATTCTCACTGTCGTCATATGACCTAAAATGTCTCCCTTAAATATCATCATCTTTCCAGTTTATGAAATCTGCACTATACTCTCCTCTCACTACCTTCTTGTTAACCTCTGATAACTTTTGCACTAACCTTGCCATTCGCTACCCTCATCTTACCCTCTAATTACAATTTTTGCACTTCCTCACCCCTCAATATCCTCTTCTTACGCTTTTATAAGATTGTCACTTATATGCCTTTCTTGACTTTAACATCTACATGTCCTTGTTTCACTCAGTGTATGCCCGTTTCATTTCCTTAACTTTTTTTTCTACCTTGAGTGCCAGATCCAGGAATTTCAAATAGTGGCAGGTCACATTCTGGAAATTCTAAGGGGCATTGCTCCTAAAGCAGGTCTAAAAACAAGTCAAAATTATTCATCCTAATGGAATTCTAGTGCAGCTGTTGCAGTGCAAGTGGATAAACTCTCATTCCAGGACCTACCCGATTTGGTTCCCTATTGAGATGTTGGCCGTCAAAATGCAGAGAGCTGAAAGCTGAAAAAAAAAAAAAGAGTGAAACTAAAGGAGAAGAGAAAATCTTGAAGATCAGTCTTTTCCTTTAAACTTCATTATTTTTGGGAGGGAGGGAGAACAAGCTCTCCCCCACCCCAACTTTTATATACCAAACTCTGTGATATCCATACCACAGAGAAAAGTGAATATTTTGAGAAATAGCAGTCTTGGACTTAATATAGGCAAGTCTGTTTTTTTGCCATTTTGTTTCAGGACTTGCTCTAGTAGATCTCTACATTTCAAATGGGTACCAGCAAGAAGGCAATAGGTAAAAAGTGTTGTCTCAAGGTATACCTGAGTTACATGACTGGTCATCCCTGTCAGTTACTTACTTTGTTTTGTACAATAGCTTGTATTTAATACTGTCAATATCCCAAATGCTTTTAATAATTCTAAAAACCAGTAGGTGTATGAAATAATAAACATTAGTCCTTTATTTATGATATGTTTCATCAGAAGTTAATGTGACCTCTCAACATACCAAAGTACATATTTAGTAACCTTTGAAATGATGATTATATACATATAAATACCCATTTGTTCTAGTTTATACAGTATGTCCTCCCTCCATACATACATACACACACACACACACACACACACACACACACACACACACACACACACACACACACACACACACACATGCACACATATCTATATCTATCTATCTATATACATATATATATATATATATATGTACACACACACACACACACACACACACACATACACACACACACACGTGTGTGTGTGTATGTGTATGCACTATAAAGTATGTTCCATAGATCTGTCACTCTATGTCACTAATACTATTTGCTAATGATTTGTATGCTCCTTAAATTTCCACAAAAGTAACCCTTAGAAACTTCAACCTACATCTGATTCTCATCAGTGCTGGTTTAAATCCTTCAACTTTCTAACCTTCTGATAAACAAATTGAACATTAAACGCATGTCTTTTACTGCAGCATCTAAAATGCCTGATATGTCATCAAATATTCAAATAATCTCTTTTGATGGAGCTGATATACAAGTTGCTCCTAAAACCAAGTAGCTGATGCTACGTTAGTTCCTGATCTGAAACTTAATATCCACATTTAGAGAGTAATCAGAACAGCACATTTACTTCTACATTTTATGGAACAAAACATTACATATACTGGGAGGGTAGGGTGAACAGTACGATTTGGCTTGTTATATTGGTTTTGACTGACTCATGTTATTGTAATACAACCTTAGGAAGGGAAGGCATTGGTGCTGGAGAGTTACCATTAATTCTGCACCCCATGTTCTGGGAAATATTGCAAAACATTATTTGTAAGAAAAATAATTTAGGTTACATTTCAGTTACTCTTATTAAGGTTGCACCAAAAGGCATTTGGTTCAGTCTGATGTGGATGATGCCCTGGAGACCAAATATTTGTAATTCCAATCCATATTAGTACAGTGCAGAGCTTATTTGGAGGTGTTAGGTTTTGATTGTTTTTCCAAAGCAGCAGGGCACATTTACCATATATTCAAGATTATTACTCTTTTTTAAGATAACCGGTACTATCAGTGATAGTCAATTTCCATATGGCTGTAGCTTTGTACTCAAATACTGATGACAGCAATCAGGAAAGGTAAGCGGAATGCCTTTGTCCAGCATATATAAATTGGTACAGCAGGTAGAAATATAAACACTTCTATCACATAGTAACTACTAGGCAGTGGTTGGATTATGTAAACTGAACTTGTAAAGCATTTAAATAGTTTTTATCACAAAAAATGAATATAGCCTTGTTGCCACCCACTAATCAGGGTAGTTTAACATTTTATGTTTTAAACCATCTGATTGGCTATTATTCATTATATACTCATATATGTTTGTTAACCAGGGTAGAGCACTGAGCTACATGAACAGATTTCAGGTTCAGCGTAGGAGACCTATCATTGCTTGTGAGGGTCACTGTGACTGTGGAAATTAAACCCAAGACATCTGGAAAAAACATGGATGAGGTACAGACTCCATGCAGAAAGAATGTCAACTGAGAAAGGAAACCAAATTGCTATCCTAAACTGCAGGTGACATAATTTTATGGAGTCATTTTTCTTGACTTTTCAGTAAAAAGTGGGAAGATTTAAGCATGTGCAGGGCATGTTCTCCCTCTTGATCAGTTATGTCTACAGCAGTTGGTCTAAATTTTTGGATGTGTACCTTTTAAATGGCATTTTTCCACTTTATCTGTCAAAGAGCAAATCACATAGTAACTCTGAGATACAACCTTTGCACAGAGGATGGATCTTATCCTTCAAGTGTGCAACAGCTGTAGAGTGGTAACTGTCATATAAAAACATTAACAAATACATTATTTAATGCTATATACTGGACTTAGTTTGTCACCTTTTCAGATGTCCAAAGTGGGACATTTATTAAGAAAAAGTGTAATTTTCAGGACTGTCCAATATCATATTAATGTGTTCCAGATGCAAAATAATTGTCTTATTCAACTATTAGAGGTACATTGCAACTCCAGTGGTGTAGAAAGATAAAACTATGACTATGACCCAAGCAGCCTAGGTCCATTAGCATTATATAAGAAGCACAAACTTTCCCTGCTAAGCAGCTGTGTATTGTCTTGGCATAGAAACCCACTATTGTCAGTAAGATCTTTAGTAAAATATGAAAGAGAGAAGGTGCAAATTCAAACTCAAACTTGTAATATTTATTACAGTACTACTCATAATAAAATAAAAATAATAAATAAATAAATAAATGAAGACTGAACATGATTCATGAACTTAGAATGTTTAAGCTGGGCATACCATTGAAAGATGCATTTACAAGGTCTATTACTATTTTCATGAATGTAATGCTTGCTGTTCCATTTCATACAACTTTCATTTAGTGGTAACAGTTTTCATTCAGTGGTATTAGGAGCTGCTAGTAAACCGATATGATACTTTTACTGTCATGCCACTACAATTAAAGTCAGGTATGCAGTCTTCACTATATCAGTCATGGCACCACTGTGAGCTATTATACTCTTTATTAATTCCATTTCTGGTATTAAGAAATGTCACATTAGTTTGATAAAAAAATTTTATGTAACAGCTTTGCTCCCATCCCATCCCAAGACGAGAGTTTTGTACATACACTTCCCTACTTTATTATGCTAACTTCATATCTATCATTGCCTTGAGGATGAAGAAACATGACTCAGTGTTTTCTTCCCCTCTTGCACTTAATACAAGTTCACTGTATAATGAAAAGGTATAAATACAAGATCACTCCACACACATTTACTCAGATGCATTTAGCAAACTATCTTTCATGTGACTGGGAAACAGCACTAGTAAACAATTTCACGACAAGGATTCTTATATTCACCAAAACATTTCATCCCCAATATCAGTGAACACTGTTTATAAAATGGCATGAAGGCAACTGAGAAATCTAATTGGCTGAATATGCTGATCCTGTGCTAACTTTATGTAATAAAATTCACAGCCTCCAGTACTCCAAACATTGAAACAGTTCTCTCAAATTGTAAAAAAAATGGGGAAACATGAAATAGATAGACAAGTTACAACTTCTGGAAGCTATCAGTATGTTTCTATGTGTGGTTTTGTATTTTAAAATGATTTCATACTGGAAGAATGAGATTCATTGATACTTAACGTGCCTTTTTCCAAAGATATTAACAATTGATGTGTGACAACCTCTTACAGTATGTAACACTGAAATACATTATTAACTGTTTCTTAAAACAAAGGATCTTTTTGAGCAGTATCATTTTCACTTTGTTTCTCATACAGAAAGCTGATTGTTGCAAATGTCTAAATGCAGTATCCTTTGATTCAATATTTTACAGTTAGCGTTAAAGGCAAAATTCAAACAAAAAAGTATACTGGGGCGAGTGCTCGCAAACTGCAAGAACCAAGTAGTATACCAGCCAGTACTGAAAGGAAGGCTTGACAATGATACTCAAGATAAAAGCAGGCTTTATTATGCAAATTCAGGAACATAAACACAGAAATTATCTGCACAGCGTTTTCTTCAGTTAAAAACAGACTTCATCAGGTAGAGCAAGTAAAATAATGCTGCTTGTTAAATGATGAACCTAATTTTGGTCAGCCAATAAAAAAATTGCACTATTAACAAGCAGCATATTAAAGCATAATCTGAGAGATATGAAGCCTGACACGTAAATGTCAGTCATTATTTGGTGTTGCCAATCTTCAATGATTTGCCAGAAAACCACACATTTTATGAGGAACAGGACAATAATATGAGGCAAAAATCTGGATAGTCTTTGAAACTCTGAACAGTTGAGAAGTATGTCCTCAGAAGGAGCTGAGAGATGGCGCAGGTAGTAAATCTTTGGAGGAACAAGCATAGCTTGAACTATTCAGAATTCTGAATCATATTTCCACATGAGGCTCACTTTTGAATTTAGGAAAAACTGTGTTGTGCACCTGGGAGTCCTAGACCACATCAATTCACATTTCCTCCTTTGCCAGCATTAACAGGGTGAAATTAGGAGATAAGGACTTGCATTTGTTAGAGGCGGACTTAATGAATACAACCAGTAAGTACATTGTGGCAAATGCATACAACCTAATCAAAGACCCCGTATAGGTTAAAAGACACCTTTTTGAAAGGCCATTCATCAAGGTCCTAATTACTGAGTTCCATCCATCAAATACTCCCAGTCAACCATTTTGCTGTATATCTTCTTCAGTAATTTCACTGAAGCTGTTGTTTTTTTTTTTTTTTTTTTGAGATCACACAGTCTTGAAGCAACGGAGCACTTTTTTAAATTGTTTTCCTTTCTCTGTGGTTGTCCAGTCTCTGTGTTAATATACAAGTGACAGGAGAGTGCTTACCCAATTGCAAAAACACTCAAGGGTTTGGAATTTTGTCATGTGTTTGGGGAAGTGTCATCAATTTTTTTTCTTTCTTTCTTTCAGTTCATCTTGTATTTATTACTTTGATTATTGCTTACATTTTTATTTTTTTATATGGGCTTTTGGTGGCTTCTTTCTAAGTGAGGGGGTCCTTCTTTTGGTTGGCCAGCAGCAAAGTGCTCTTTATCCATTGTATAAACCATGGCAGAACTTATATAGATGATAGTAATACCTGTCTAGTCACTGCTGTTGAACAGGGCGCACAATACTGACCTATATGAAAGGCCCATGAAATTGCTACATGTTAAACAAAGCTTCCAGCAATTACACATGGTCTGCACAGAATACAAACAGTGCATGAAAACACTGCTCATACATTTGTAACACTATTCTAGAAGAATACAGTAACAGGCATCTAAATGAATATGTATCTGTTCTCCAAGCTGGTATACAATATGTATCACATACATTAATATCCAGCACTGACTTATATGTCAGTGTCAGTACTCATCAGAAACTGCATACATGACTCCCTGGAGCTTCCTGCTAAACATGTGCTTGAATTAAGCTTTCAGCAGTTACTGACAGGTCATAGCACCCCACCCTGACAAGCAGATCCCATTGAAAACACTGGAATAATGGAAATAGATGCGATATGATGCAGCTATCTTTGCCAAAAGATCCAAGTACCTAAGCACAGTTTCCCATGTGTCATGCAGATAGTACTAATAGTGCTTGAGTGGTAGAGACAAATCACTGGATATATATATATGTATATATATATATATATATATATATATATATATATATATATATATATATATATATATATATATATAAAAGCAGTCAAAGCAAGGCAGTGTGAACATCACAGGCTTTCATATCTTGCAAAGTGTTCCCAGCACAGAATGGGACTAATAATTCAGACCATCTGTATAAAATGTATTCTGCAATTGTTATAACTGACAAAGTGCCCCTATATTCTGGTAATATCTTCTTTTTCTTCTTCTTTTTGGCTTTTTCCCGTTTAGGGGTCATCACAGCAGAACTCCAGTCCGCTAATGATTGGCAGTAGATTTTTTTTTTTTTTTTATGGTGCTGAGGTGCTAGCCTGACACCCAACCTTCAATGAAGGCACGCCCATTTACGCACGTCTTTTGAATGCCACTCGACCATGGGGAGGACATGCAGACTCCACACAGAAGGCGCTCCAGCAGAGAATTGAACGGGAAAACCTCTTGCTGTGAGGCGACAACGCCACCGCTGCATCACCGTGGAAATTAGTCCCTATGTTCTGGTAATATAATGCACTATATTAAATGTAAATGTAAAATGCAAAAGCATAAGTGAGTCTGAGACTGTAGTACTGACTGGTAGCAAATGGGCAGGTTATCTGCACTTTCTTTGACAGACAAATATGATAACTGCAACTGGATTATATGTTTACAGACAACATACTTCAACCCTAAATGTATGTATACTCTACGTTATTTATTTGCTTATTGAGAAATACAGTACTGTGAACTCATAAAATAAATAATCTACGAATAACCTCTTTTGAGAAACCGGGGAAGAATTAGAGGCACTAGTTATTTGAATTTATCCTAGCTAAAGTGCTGTTGCTTTTGTTCACGGAACTTAATAATGGGTAACACATAGGTAGACAAAGACTGAATTCTTGAATGTCATTTATCTGAAATTCTATCCACTAAGGATTGGAGATCCTCCATAGAAAATCTCTGTCAGTGACTTATGGCAGCAGTGATGCCCTTTTTGGGAAAAGTCCCCCCTTCTTCAAGTTGATCCAATAAGTTTGGGGGGGTGCAGCTTCCCTTCAAGAAGAACTTAAAAGTGTTTTTTGGCCTTTTTTGGGGGAATGTAGTACAGGGATTCCAATCCTCAGTGGGGTGAACTCCATCCTCCCATAGTGGAAGCCTTGATAAGTTTTCTGTCCTGGAGCCAGACATCCTGGTCAGTGAAATTACATGGGCCTTGGAATGCCATGCTAATAACAAAGCTGCTGGAAATGATGGGATTCAGCTAAATTGTTTAAAATCCTGTTTAATGACGTTAAACTGCTAATCATAATTTGCCAGCAAATTTAGAAAACACAACAGTAGTTATGAAATTTAAAAAATCAATTTATATTCTAATCCCCCAAAGTGGTAATGCTAACAATTGCTCAAATTATGGAAAAATTGCACCTGTTTCATAAGCTAGTACCGTGTAATCTCCAGTATATTCAGCAAGGTAATGTTCAAGATCCTGTAAGCAGGACTCCGACAGTATGTGGGCTGAGAATTGCCAGACGTACAAAGTGGTCTTAGAAGCACTAGAGGCACCAAAGATCAAGTTGCCAACATCTGTTGGATAAGGAAGAGTCAGGGATCTCCAGAAAAATGTTTACTTCTTCTTTATTGATGAATCCAAATGCTTTAACTATATGGACAATTACAAACTGTGGCAAGTTCGAAAAGAATTAGGCATACTAGGTCATATCTTACATGTTTGCCTTTTGAGGAATCTGTATGCAGACCAAGAAGCTACAATTAGAAATGAATGTAGAGCAAATGACTAGTTAAAAACTGGGAAAGGAGTATAACAAGGCTGTATATTACCACCCTGCTTATTTTATTTATATGTTGCATTAGATGAATCAGACTCCAGAATCAAAATTAAGGGAAGAAATGCTTACTACGTCAATGACGCAGATGGTACAATTCTGATTGCTGAAAGTGAGAAGGGTTTGCAGCCTATTATCAAAGGTGAAGACAGAAAGAACAAAGCTGGCTTATTGCTCAGGAAAAGAAAAAAACAAAGAATATGTCATCTAGCCCAGTTAAGTCTGTGAAAAAAGTGGGTAAGAAGTAGAGGAAATGTCTGAGTACATTTGTGCACTAACTTGATGAATCACTTCTGGCACAACTTGCTGACAGTGATTTACTCTGGAGAAACTCTGACCACTGATGAGGTGAAGCTAGGGCATTCGGAGCTTAAGAGTCCAAACTTCATCCACCAGTAGGTTACCCAAAATGGATAGACAGCATTGCCAAAATAATGAATGTAAAGTTATAGGAACTTTAAGGAACAGTTATTGAAAAGCAGACCTAGTATGCCAATATCCTTGAGGTTGCAAGCAACTTGTAAATGATCAAACAACAACAACAAGCCTTATTGAAGCAAAGCACTGTCTAATCTCCTGTATATTCTGCACTGTGATTTTTTTTCAAATAACATTTTTTTCACTGTTTTGCTGAGGAAAGCTAGAGCGATTATTTTAATGAAAACCACATATTATGTAACAACCAAACATGGCATCTGATAACCACACACTGTAACAAATAACTACAGTGAAAGCATAGAGCCAAAGAATGAGAATTCTTAATATAATTGCTGGTCTGTATTTCTAGAGTGCAACCCATGCTCATAATGTCATGCATCTTGCATTTTCTTTCTCATCAGCTGCTTCTCCAAATATTCAGAGATGATAACTTGCAAATTAATTCACACAATTTAGGACTGTTAAAATTAGCCAGAGAATGTGGGGTTATACATGCGATAAAAGTGTCACTTTAACATGTCTTCACTTTTGCTGCCAGTTAGTTTTACCTTAGAAATAATAATCACATCTACAGTAAGAAACAGAAAATTCAAATATGGGAATCTAACCAAAGTTTGTCTTGTTTAAATGCACAGACTGGCCAGGAATGTACTTTGTGTGGGGATGTAATACAGCAGTTAATAAACCAGAGTTCAAGGTGAAAAGAGAGAGAGCATAATCCTTTAGTGTGACAATTACATTTATTAAAAACAGGACTGGTATTATTTTATGAAGTCAAAAGAAATGGTCTTAAAGTAAACTCTGTCTTTGCAAGTATTTTCTTGCTGTTAATTTATTTCCTGCTATGTGCACAATATAGTAGCAGAGAATATTTTATATTTTTGCACTATACTCGTATTTCCTGCTGTTTGTGTAACAGGGTAGCACGGAATATTTAGATATCTGCAAGTTTGTGACTCTGGAAGGGGAGGCGTCTCTTCATCATCCAGAAAATGAGAGGGTCTTAGCTAACAGTTTCAGTAAGAAAGAACTCAGTAGCAAAAACAAATGATCCTGTTTTTTTTTTCTGAATTTAACTTCTTAGTTCCCTTCTCAAACATAATTTCAGAATTTCTATCTAACAAGGACCTCTCACAGGTTGTGCCAGAAGTGATTCAACAAGGACCTCTCACAGTTAATCACAGAACCCACCCACCTGAATCTGCACTCCAACATCACTCGGCTTTTGACATTCTAAGTAATGAACCACCAGCAGTCTCAAACATTTCATTTTCCCCCCACCATCAGTGATTACTCATCGGTCTTCTTTCTGATCTGTATTCCGTCACTAACACCTTCCCACAAACTAATGTCCTTCAGACTTCAAACTACACAAAATATCACTAAGCTGAAAAAAAAACTTCTGGCAACCTTTAAATAGTGTACTATATTGAACATCCAAGACTAAAAAAAACAGCTACAACACTAAATGAAATACTGCTCCAGTTCCAGGACAAATTCTTCACCAAAGAGCTTAAATATCTCCACAAACTAACGGATGGGTCCTGGCAGTCATAGAAAACAGCCATGCTACCTTTACCAACTATGAAACTTGGCTATACAAACCATATGTATGCACAAAGCAAACCATCTCAAAACCAAACAACATTCCCTCCTACATAAGCCCAAGCACTTTTGGCATGAAGTCAGTCAGCTTAATGGACTCAAATCCTCTCTAAACTTAATCAACACTAAACAAGGACCACTCACCTGTTCTGACTTTGTCACAGAGTACAGCCACCCCCAAACTATCAACAACATCTCTTTTCCCCTCTCCTCTTTCCCAGAGCCCCCTCCCTTCATCCCCCTTTTTACTTAAAAAAAAAAAGATTCACATTAATAAATCATTAACCTACTTGAAGACATGCCCATAAATCCCTCACCCCAAGATCTGAGCATTTTTTTTCTTGGTTTATCTAATACTGTAAGGAATTTTTGAACACATCTTTAACCTTTGCCTGACACAATATATATTGCCAAACATCTGAAAAACAGCACCCATTGTATGACTGCCTAAACAATCTACACCTCAAACACCTCATACATTCAGTCTATTTCCACCCTACCCACTCTTGGCAAAATGCTAGAAAAATATCATGTATATCCATCTTTCAAACTACATTCAACAACATCATCTCCTTACTCTAAAGCAGCATGAATGCTGAACAGGTCATAGTCCAATGATGGTCCTTTGTTGCTGGACGTTTTCCTCAACATGAGAGAAGGTAAGTTGAGAAGAGTAATAGTCACTAACCTTACAAAAGCCTTTGACTTAGACAGCCACCAACTCTTCCTTTTGTCTTTATAGGACATTGGCATTATTAACACATCTGTCACCTGGTACCAAGACTTCTTGTTGAACAGTTTTATCAAAGTTCAGTTAGGTTTTTCTTTTTCTGAGCTTACATCTCTTTCCATGTGAATACCACAAGGTTCTAGCTTAGATACTCTTCTCCTCTCTTCCCTCCATTTTTATTAATAAACTACCTCATGACATCCTTACTCTACAACTCATACTATTCTCTGATGACACTGTAATCTTTAGGTGTAGCCACAACTACTCTACAATCAAAAGACAACTGAGAAAAGGCCTTAACCCCCTCAATTCCTGACTAATTATCCACAACCTAATACTTAATACTACAAAATGTATGGTATTTGGCATCACCACAAAAACATAAAAAAAATCACCAAAGTCACTCAATATCACTAACCCTTGTGGCACACAAATAGAAACAATGAATTCCTTCAAGTTCCTTGTTTTGTGGATATACCACTCACTAATATATCATCCCCATATTAAGAGATCAAGGACAAATGTTATCTCATTTCTCTTATGGGCCAGGAAAATCTCACCCTACCTATAAAAACTAGCAAAGGCATTTATAGGCAAAGGAGTCTTTCTGGCCTAACTTGAGTATGGACTACCGATAACAGCTACAATCTCTAGGAAAAACTACTTCAGACTGCAGACTATTGAAAACAGAAAGCATCTGCCACTTCATCACTAGCTCATCCTATCCTGAGTAGCACTGTGTCACTCTCAAAGAGCCAAATGGCTCCCATTGCAGCACAAAGTAGACCTGCTATTAGGTTCTCTCATCTTCAAAGCTCTCCAGCCTAATTAATTACCACCTCTAGCTGCCAAATATTATAATAAACATACCCTACAACCTCAGCCACTTCTCCCAAAAAAATCCTCCACGCCAGCCTCCACAAACCAGGTGTACTGTACCAACAACTCTTTCTCCATTGTTGCTTCTAAACTTGGGGAATCCCGCTCCCTTCATCTAAAGGAACTACAATTCCCCTTATCTTGAGATCTGAACTAAAGTCCACCAGACCAAGTCAAACTGCTCTTGCCATACAGCAAGCCACATCGCATAAGAGCCTCAACTTCTAGTCTTACTCTTTATAAGCAATTAATATCTCTGAATACCACCTCCCCTTCCTTTTCTGCCCTGACTTTTATTACTCCACAGCATTTTCACCATGATGTAAAAATGAAATATAAACATGGAAAACTGAAAAATGTACATTTCTTTTGTAATTGCCATTACATCCATTCATTGCTACTGTACATTTTTTGTTCTATAGTGTTACTTTCTGTTTTGTTTTTGATGTGTGCAGCTTACTGCCTCTCTGTTCCACTTTTTTCCTATTTGCGAATTATTTTACCTGGGCAGTATCTGCAGATGGTCATTTATGATCACTTTACTAACACAGTAAACAAACATAAAATAAAATATAAAAAGGTCATTTTCCAGAACAGTATGCAAGAAAAGCACATTCCTTTTCTAATGAAGTGGTTTTCAAAATGTCATCTGCATCAGCCCTAAGAGGTAAACACAGGCAGCCTTGTAAATGCAGGAAGCTTTATTGAAACACTCAGAAATACAGACAATGTTAAGACTGTAAACTTTAGTTTATGTTATTCACATCCTTGAAATGGCAAGATCCCAGGCCACAGGACTGAAAACATTACACATCTGAAAATCTGGAAAAATGAAGAGAGAGAGAGAGAGAGAGAGAGAGAGAGAAAACAGACAGAGAGAGACAGAGGACACACACACACACACACACACACACACACACATATATATATATATATATATATATATATATATATATATATATATACATATATATATGTCCTGTATTATGCACATTCATGGAAGATAGACAGTATGGAATTTATTAAGGGCACAAGGAAACTGATGTAGCATATGGAGTACCGTGGTCATGCTCTTATAGCAGGAAAAGGAAATAACTTACTAAACACCTTTATTATGTCAGAAAGGTGCTTAAAAAGGTATTGTTAAGCACCCAACAGTGACAGAAAGTAAAACAGCTTTATAAGCTATTAGATTCTTCACTTTATCGCACTTAAAACAAAAAGTCTGTTAAACTGAAGTGTCAACATTTATTTGAAGTTGTTTATTCTTCAGAGAGACATTGTTTCTCCCTACTTCTCTGTTTGACAGCGCTATCATTAATCATTTATTGTTTGAATAAACTGTGAATCTCTGCTGCTGGTGTGTGTTTTTTTTTTCAGTTTTCTAGATTTGTTTTTTATGTATTTATGACAGCGCTATGTTTTGTATATCGGTGGAAGGCTCTTTACTCAGTACTACTTTGTTGGTTTATATATATACAGTGCTATGTTTTGCCATCTTTCAAAGCCAGTAAAACATTCCATGCTCTACATTTATTTTTTTGTAACTGGCTCCATGCAATACAAAGAATTATGTTTGGGTCTCCCTGATTGTAACTTGTATTAAGTCATCTCAAGAGGTGAATTTCTTGGCATCTTGAACACATACGTTGGTTATGATCAGAGAGCCAAGCATGATCCTCTCTGGGGTCCTCTGTATTTATCTATTTATTTGACATTTCTTGACCAGGATAGTCTGACTGGGACAAAGCCCTTTTTTAGTGGAGGCCTGGGGAGAAAAGCTCCACAGTACAAATATGTATATATATATATATATATATATATATATATATATATATATATATATATATATATCTATACATGTTACAAAAAATTTATAATACAAAAATGTTAGAAAAAGAATAAAAGATAAGCATAATGGTGGCACAGACATGAAACAGTAAATAGTGAACATTCATTATATAGTTTATGTTCCACAGTCAAATAAATACACCCTGGGTACACTCATTAGATATTCATTCTGTTAGCTGTTTAATATATAATTATGGACTAGTACAGTGATGGCGAACCTATGACATGTGTGTCAAAGGTGAGACACCGTGACATTTTGGGTGACACACCAGCATTCACCAACACCCAGGTTACCAAAGAAAGTGAAAGAACAAATATACAAGAAATATGTGACTCTGCACTTATTTATTAAAACTCAGCAACAAAAATGTCATTAATTGATGTTAATCAAATCAAATGCGACATTTTCCATATTTTTTTCAGTTCAATTCAAAATTACTATTAAAAGTAGGATAATTTTTTGCTGCACTGTTTTAAAACCAGTCATCAGTGTGCATATTGTTTTCTCTATGAATATGTAATGAATTGTTTCTCTACGTTCAGGGAGGGGGGTTGACACACCAGCACAGTCAAAATAGGCATTTTTGGAATTTTTGGCACGCCGAGCCCAAAAGGTTTGCCATCACTGGACTGGTACGTACGAGTCTGTATACGGCTGGGCAGTGTGTTGCAATAAACTTTGTTACCATGGGTAAGTATCACACATCATCAGAATGTCGAATGTACTTTTATTCAACTGCAGGAAGCTTCAATACTTTTCAGTCAAGTAAGTGAGATTCGGTTAGGGTAAGGAGATAGGATGGATGTACAAGTGCTTGTTGGTTAGGTTTTATTGTAAGAGTTTGTACAGAGACAGCTTCAGTGGTGTGTGTGTGTGTGTGTGTGTGTGTGTGTGTGTGTGTGTGTGTGTGTGTGTGTGTGTGTGTGTGTGTGTGTGTGTGTGTGTGTGTGTGCGTGTGTGCGTGTGTGCGTGTGTGTGTGTGTGTGTGTGTGTGTGTATGAATATTTTGTGGTGTGTGAGTGATTTTGTTGAAATGAATTTGCTCGACAGTGTGCTGAAGAATGTTTTGTGAGTGTATTTGAGTATTTTGGGTTACATTTAGAGTAGAAGCTAGGTTAGGATACAGCTGTATTGTTTTGTGTGTGTGTGTGTGTGTGTGTGTGTGTGTGTGTGTGTGTGTGTGTGTGTGTGTGTGTGTGTGTGTGATGTGTAGTGGTACTATAAGGGAAAGGAGTTTTATAAGTTATTGTGTAGGGTTAGGAGCAGTTGTATTGTTAGTATACATGTGTAAGGTGAAGTAGAGAGCATGGACAAGTTCACTAACTCAATTAACAAATGTAAAATAAATTAATAAAGATCCCTATGTTGTTACATCACTATGCTGTTAGATTACAACAAACTGGCCGAACGACTGTTCCCAAATGGCAAGTATGCCCTCAGAGGGGATAAAAGTAACCAGTGGGGTACCACAAAGTTCTGTTCTGGCATGTGTGATATTCAGCATATACTCCTCTGATCTCCAAATCAAAAATCAGGAGATCTAGTTAACCAAGTTTACCAAAGACTGTAAACTAGTAATTATACTCAAATCCACTTCTGTTATGTAGAAGATATGGAGTGAACTTGCAAATGTTAAAAGCTGGTGGACTGAAAATTGACTAAAACTAAATGCTCAAAAATTGAAATATCATTGCAATTGGTGCACCCAGCCTACAGCATAATAAACACTATAGTCTAAAATAAAAAAAATTATGAGAGACTTTGGAACATGGGAAGATAACTCCCTCTCCTTTCTTCATCTTGTTGCAATAGTAGTCAGGAAATCTTTCTATCTAATGTAGCTGATCACAAAGGGTATTTCCTCTAGTCCCAAAGTAGTACTAACCTCTCTATGGTCTAAACCAATCAGGCCCACCACAGAATACAATGCTACCTTTGGGCTGCACTTTACAAGACATATCAAGTAGTTTGAGATACCTTAAATGTATTTGAAAAAAAGATCATGGGACTAAAGGACCTGATTGATCAGGAGAGGCTGGTGGCCTTGTCCCAGTATTCAGTCTCGTACAGACTCCTTAGGGATGATTAGTACATTGTTTTCCAGACAATTAGGGATCCAGCAACCCAAGACCTCTTATTTCTTCACAAATCAAACAGAACTGCAAACACTAGAACCAGAGATCTAAATCGGCTTCAGCAAATGAATAAATAATTGTGGAGAGAGAGATTTGTCATGCAGTGACTATCCCTTCTCTAGAATAAACTTCATCTCCAGCTCAAGCAGTGTAACACACTATCTTCCGTTAAGCAGGCATTTGACAGTTAGAATAGTATTAATAAATTCACCCCACGTATGACTGTCCTATCACTTCTTGAAAAATTAACTGGGCGAATGAATATAAATTGGTTTATCAACTTAAAAATGGCACCACCACCCCACAAAAGCTAAAAAGAAAAACACACCTTTTGTTACCCAGATTCATTCCATCACTTGTGCTTATCATTTATAGATGGAATACTTTCTGTTTTTATCTTTTTCAGCTAAAATGTCAACAGAGATAGCTATATAGCTATGTGATGCTGTGATGCATTACACATGCAAATGCCCATGAATAAGGTGGCATAGACACACTACATTGTTTAAACGCATTTTGTGTTGATATTAATGTGGTCACTGCAGTTCAGAACTACGTGAACATAAAGCACTTTTCCGGGGGGACTGAAAATGCTTGTTCCAAGTAATAGCTGTTTTTTTTTTATTGCTGAGGACTTGTTTGTACATTTAATATCTATTTTTTATTTATTTTCCACTTATTATTTATTTATTAGCGTTGTTCGCCTCACAGCAAAATGTTCTCCCATTCAATTCTTGGCTGGAGCACCTTCTGTGTGGAGTCTACATGTCCTCCCCGCTGTCGAGTGGCGTTTGAAAGTCATGCGTGAATGGGTGTGCCTTCGTTGAAGGTTGGGTGTCGGGCTGGCACCTCAGCACCATAAAAATCGACTGCCAATCATTAGCAGACCGGAGTTCCACTGTGGCGACCCCTAACCGTGAAAAGCCGAAAGAAAAACAACAATTTATTTATTTCACAAGGTAGACATTTGTTTACATTGATCTGCCACCTACACTAGGTTTTACTCCTCTGCAACTCTCTCTATCATTGCTTCATTAAACTAAGTGGCTCCCATTTTGAGTGCAATTTATTTCATGGGGAGATTTGACTTTTTACACTGTATAACAGAAAATAATTATCAGGTGACACAAAGTGATAGGATACTAACTTTTATAATGGGTTCAATCTCAATAATAGTTTGCATGGTCTTTTTCTGTTTGATCAAAATGTGAGATAAAATGTACTTCAGAACAAGTGATGGAATGTAATCTACAACTGCTTATTATATACTCAGAATATATAAATTTGGATCATGTTGTCGATCCAAGTTATAGTGTTACAACCTCTCCCTCTTTATGTAAGAGGGTCCCTATTTAGTTAGCTGCATTCTGTAAAAAAATATAAAAAATGTCAAATATCCTGACATTTTATTTAAAAAAAATCCTGTTTCCTATGATAATTACATAAAACATTTTTTTTTGCATTTGAAAACATTGCACTATTACCAGAAACAACAGTAATGACTTTCTACAAGGGTAAACTTTTATTCTGGCAAAACAATGAATCTCAAATTTTTGCACTTATATAGCTATTATTTGTCCTACAAAATCTCATGTTTCCATTAAAAATATATCACTCAGGGCATTTGAAATGGTGAGAGGTTGGCATAATGGTTAAGGTGTTTACCTTACATACACAAGGTGCAGGGTTTGATTCTCAAATGGGGTAATTGGCTAGGTTTAAAATGTCCCACAAGGGCAGTTAGTCTAGTACTGACCTATGAACCTAACCTTACCAAGTCATGACTGAAAATAGGTGCAGCATTTGGTGCAAGTGACCAGTCAGAAAGCATAAATATAGATGAAATCTCACATACTGCATCTCTCTCCATGGGTGTGGTACAGTATTATAAAATATGCTGTCATATTTGATATGGATGGATAAGTTATGTGTATTGTATTGCATTACATTTTCTTGATAGCAGAATGAGAAAATAAGTTTGACCTGTCTGTCCTTTAAATGCATTTAGCATTGTAACTCCCTTCCATACCTACCTTATCCCCTTACTTTTTCTTTATATTCCCTATACTTCCTTTCATGCTTTCATTAGTTCTGTTTCCTTCAACCCATTCTGATAGTCCATTTCAGGGGGTTCATAACTCTCACTGTGAAGAAGTACTTTTACAAATTTGGGAAATAGCTGGTTCCCCTACAGTCCATCACCTGTGCCCCTTCCTCCCTCTGTCCTTGCTGTTATTCATGCAGTGACCCCTTGCCTCAACACGGTCATAATGGTGGTGTGCACAATACTAGTAAGGCACATGGTACAAGTATCATGGCTGTGAGGAGTGTGACAGTTCTCTACACTGTGCCATGTTTACAGACATTCAGCAGTCAGTACTACTGGGCTTATATTTATGGTACTGCTCAAATACCACATGTGTAACAGCAAATGTTTTTTATCACTCACATGTAATGGCTTGTGAGCTCATCATCTGCAGCAGACATGACCATCATCTAACTATTCTTCTGAAGGAAGTTTACATACTGACTGCTGCTGCTTATGATGATGTAACACATGCTGTGGAAGGTATGAGCACCTGCCTTGACAGTACTGTCCCCAGTATAATAATAATGTTATTGTCTATACTCATAAAATCATGGGTTTACAAGGTCAATGTATGATGTGTCAAAAGCATGTGTCTTTGACACCTGGCTCTGTAACCTTAATAATACAAGACATTCCTGCACCATCAAAATGTAAGACAGACATCTTGTTTGGAGGTGGGCAGCATGTGACACCCCACACAGCCTGGTATATGCCCAAACTATGTTCACATATTGATACTTCTTGGCACTGAGGCACACATGCATGATCATATCTAAGTAAGTGCATCTCATAGGTTCATAAGTTTATACTACTACATGATCCCACATGATCTCACATTGAATATACCAAGAGAAGAAATTAATATCGACTTTCAAACAGGATGAATTACTTTGGACTTGGTGATATTGCCTTTCCAGAAGGGCTTGAGAGGCCAGACCAGGGGGTTACCTAACCATTAATCCAGGTTATGATTAAAATGGGTCAGGAAATGAATACAAGCAAAACAAGAGCTATTCTCTGTGATAGATATTGATAACATTAGCAGGTGTTATTTATATTGTGGTGGAAGTTCAGATCTTTTGAGTAGATGAATATGGTGTTGTTAGTTTTTTGAATATTAATGAAGTTGAATCGGACTGGATCCTTATAGGCCTTCTCTCAAAAGTTGACAGGACATGGAAAAGAATGAAAGCAGTTTAAGGCAGTCAGGACAGTGCATTGTGGACATGTACTTTATTATCTTGGGAAGGGAAAGCTGTGGTCTCTCAGACTGGGTCATGTGCTTAGATAACTATATGTCAAAGGGGGTTAATAAATTCTGTAACTGGCCTGATAAGGAAAGAGTATCAGGATGATGACTTCCTTGGATTTAGAAGCTATACCACTGGAGATCTGTCTGGGTATATAAAATAATTTTCTAACAACAGTGGTAACACATTGGCCAAAGTGTATAATTCATTGTCAAAGTCAATAACGAGTGAGTCAGTTTTTAAGGGAGTGTTGCATATGTGATAGGAGCGACATTTACCAAAGGACACAAAGCTACATTTTTTGGCATTAGTTGGAGGCTGTAGTCTAAGCACCACTTGTTAATGCTTGTTAAGTCTTCTTGGAGTATCTGGTAGTCAGATGGAGTGTTTATGACAGCTCCTAGTTTACAGTGATTAGAAATCATCATCAGTCCCAGGCCTTTGGCATTGACCTCGATACTAGAGAAGTAGATACTAAAGAGGAGTGGACCCAACAGACATCCTTGGGGTACACCACTGGTGACTACTGTTATGGTTGAGCATGTTTTTCCAATGCTAATAGACTGGGTTCTGTCAGTAAGCTAGTTTGCTATCCAGTGGGCAACATAAAGTTTTACAATTAGTTTGATGAATGAAACAATATGGACTGGTATCAAAGGTTCTATCCAAGTCCTGATATACAGAGTGAACTGATTTATCTGAGGCCAGTTCCTCAGTGACTTATTCAAGAAATGTTCACTAGGTTTATGAGGCAGGATCTTCCTTTAGCCAACTCAAATTGGTTCGGGTCTAGGGTTTGACGACTGTCTTGTGTCTTTTTTTAATAACTTCCATAATGATGCACTCATTGCCTTACAGATAAGGATGGAGAGGCTTATGGGTCTATGTTTTCCTGGATAAGTAGTGGGTCCCCTTTGTGGAGTGGGATTTCTTATTAACTTTGACACTGTGTTTATGTGTTATGGGGATTGAGGTCTCAATGCAAGCCTGGGGGTGGACAAAAGACTATATATGATGCGGGGATCATCAGAATAACGAGGATGTTTGAATTTCTTCATATTATCAGTTAGCTGTGGTAGATTTGCAGTAGAGTATTCTTTTAAGATAGAGGGGTTATGAGGTAATATGTCTCTTGCACTTAAGGTAGGTGTTACTGTACTGAGAAGAGATTTTACTAGTGATTTGGTAACTACTGGTTTTGAGCAGAGGGTGTTGGGAGTGGGATGGTGAAAACCAGGTCCAACATATTTGTGCCTCTTGTTGGTGTTTAGACTAGTTAATCTATAAAGCTAGCACTAATAATGTCCAGAAATCTTTGAACATACTTATTTCTGGTAGAATAGGTTCTCCAATAATGTCACTACATCTTTGTACATACTTATTTCTGGTAGAACAGGTTTTCCAATTAACAGAGAGGTAGTTCAGGCCACCCAAGAAGTTAGTGTTGGGTCCTATAATGAAGGATGTCAATTTGTTTAGGTATACCTTATGGCTTGCTGGGGTCATGGAAGAGTTATAGTAGTTGCCAATAATTTGATACTGGGTTTTTGCGGACTTTAAGAAATATGTGGAATATTTCAAGGTCTATGTCATGCATTACGAGTCCAAACTTACTTACTTGCTCCTGACGATTATTCCATCTTTGCACACTGGTTGGTTTAAGAGTTTGCCCCAGTTACTGAAGCTCATCTTCCCCATGCAAAAAAATTTACCTGTGCAGGTCAGTTACATTTTTTTCAATCTGTTTATGAATCTGACCAGTTATCATTTAGCTGTACATGTATATACTTCTAGGTAACTGAGAAAAGTTGCACATATATTTAATTGATTGCTTACTTGTAAACTAACAAATGTATACATAATTATGTAGCATGTATGTGTGAATATGTTGGAGTCAGAGCCTCTAACGCGATGGAGAAAATTATAATATCGAGTGCATCCTGTTAACACTCATCAGTTTTTCAGATTGTATAACCACACACAAGCACATACATCCACATAAATAAATAACTAAACAAAGACACAATCAGCCTAACTAACCTGCACTGACTTCAGGATTTTATTTGCAGTAAGCAATGAATACACAGATGAAAAATCTTGAATATGAGGAACATATTTCCAAAACGGGTATTCTTTACTCACATGGTACATGCTTTTGATAATCTACATGCTTCCATATCAAATCTGAAATCAAGCTTTTACTTGTTCAGAAAAAAATGTGTCAGTGTGCATCTTTAGACATGGAGCTGTGAATTCCCATGTATAGCAACCTAAGATGCATACATTTCAAATGGCAGCCAGTAATTGCATCTTGTCTATTCTTCCATAGGATTGACATGTTTGCATTTAAACTACTTCTCTGGCTGAGATCTGATTTTTAAATGCCATTTGGAGACACGAGTAGCAACAGTCTCTACCTTTATACATGATTTCCCTCAACACACTGGATAAACTATGGAGAAGAGCAACAGCACGGTCCTGTGAAGAGCACCTGTGTATGATCATATCTTTAACACCCTACATACACAGTGGATTTTATTGTACACTCTCTGATGTCTTCGCACTTCTTTACTGACTCCATAACAGGGATGCTTACAGGAAAACAGTGCAACGCATTACAAATCAAGGAACAGATGTCAAAAGCAGATTTCTTAGAATGAGCTAGGTGTGACTATTTCCTTAAATATTAATTAAAGAAGTACTTCTCTTTTAATGCTTGGTATAGCAGAAGCAAATGCTATTTTTTCAAAACTGATTAGAGTTGTTCTGATTTTGGTGGAGCAAATTCTAGGATAAGACAGTTAATTCTCCTTTTTGTTTTGCAGGTCATTTGTTTGCTTCATTGCGTGAGCAGGACGTAACAGTCAATTTGCCATTAAACTTAGACCAAGACTTAATAACTGAAATTAGAGTTTTGGGAACTTAGCTATAAAAAAGTCACTTGTGCAAACAAATGCAATAAAACCCATGGCAATGAATAATTACCTAAGCAAATAATTAAGTATTAGAACTATAAAATCAAATGCACTGATCAGCTGTAAGGGATGATATACTTAACTCCAATATGCCGACACAGTATTTGTTCATAAGGAGAAAAGTTATGTATATTAACTAACAGTGTGTAGAGATGAGGCTGTGTGGGTTAGAGATCAAACCTTTGCATATTCATCAATTGTCAGTGTAACAAAATAGACAAGAAAACCGCAGAACTGAAGCACTACTGTATAATTCCCTTCTAGCAAAATTCATGCAGATCTTGGATTGCATCCAAGGGAAGCACTTTGAGTGTTGATTTTAAAACCTTACAAACAGACAGTGAATGCATTTAAAAAAGAACACCCACCCTGTCAAGTCTTGTTAGATGTTTTATACATTACCTTCACAGAAGCTAATGCCTAACAAGCCACCTTCAGTCCCTCTTACTTGCTAAACGTAATAAAAGTTAAAAAAGAAATGCCTCTCACTCTTTCAGAAAAGGCATATTTTCACTTTCTTCTTAAATGTTCATCTACTTCAGTGCATGCCTTTTTTTCTTGGAAGAGGGTTCACTTTCCTCTGCAATTTGCATACCAGAAGAGTACTTCCATCATTATGACAGCTTATTGTTCTCTTTTCTGGAATGTTCATACTGTAAGCACGGGTCCTTTTTCCCTAGAGCTTCTGATATTACCACTGTACCATTTCCGATGCCTTCCTATGTAATCTTTCATTAACTGAAGCCAGTGATACAGCACTAAAACTGAGTTTCAGGTAACAGTTACCTTGGTTCAGTACCTGCAGATGTTAGATGCTTCAATGTTTTTTTATTTATTGTGTTTGGTAATAGGGTAGCGCCAAGGATGCTGGAGTGGTACAGCTGTTAGCAATGCAAACTCACTATGCTTTTATGATTATAGCACTACTCCTTCTAGGTTAAGCATGTATATCTTCTTATTACCGTCTGGTATTTTCAGCACAGGCTCTAGTTTTCTTCTACATCTCAAAGACGTGAGTAGGTACATTAGTAATACTACATACTGTGTCAGAGATGTAAAAGCTGAGCATTGGTGTGCATGCATGTGTTCTGTGATGGAATTGTATCCCATCCAGGATTGTATTATGCCATATGGCTCTTGCCTGTTGAGCTACACTCTACTTCTCAGCAACTGTGACCTAAATAAAGCATCTATTGGAAATAACGGGATAGATGGATTTGTTCAATTGAATAACACATCTTTCCTGAGGAGACCAATAAAAAAAGGTTCAGCTGTAAAACATTTAGAAGTAAATGGCTATAATGAGTAGATGGAAATGAGTCCATTTTGTCATTGGAATGAGTACAATAACCATGTAGCAGACACTACTGTATATGTACTCCTACTTATGAAAAGAAATGAGACACTTAACAGTAAGTCCCGGCATTCCTGTCATTCATCCCATGTTCCTCCTGGAGTACGAGAGTGGAATAAATAAAAATCAATACAGACTAATCAATTATATTCTCCATGTTCTATCTGTTAGCCACCAAAAGAACTCCAGCCTTTGCATTCTCATGTTAGGAAAAGCTTTCCAGATGCACAGATGAATGTGTCAACACTGAGACAGTACCACCTCTGGATAGCTTATATTTCTCTTGTTGGAGTTCTTTTGGAGGCTAACAGAGATTGTGGAAGATATAATTGATTAGTCTGCACTGATTTTTACTTAGTCCACTCTCATACTCCAAGAAGAACATGGGTTGAATGCCAGGACTAATTGTTAGTGGCTCAACAGGTAGCGCTCACCACTGATTTAAAATGACCAGGAGGCAGCAGAATCGATTCCTACATTTAGTCCTTGGATTCTGTGCAAGAAATTCACCGAAGCACAAACGTGCTTTTTACCAAAAAAGCACTTTCCTGGAAGTATGCCTGCAGCTAGAGGGAGTTGTGGAGGAATGACTGTTACAGAGAATGTAGTACGGTGTGGATAAGGGAATATTCCCTTTTCCTCACTGTAGTGTGATCTCGGAGTGGGAATATTAAAGTGGTGGGTGTGGGGGGCACAGACCCCCCCCACAAGGGGAGTGCAGGGGAGGCTTGCCCCCTGCATAAAAGTAGAGTTATTGTGTTTTTTTTTTTACACACTTTAACAAAAGCGCTTTTGTTAAAGTGTGTTCGGTGATTGTGGATTCGGACTTTCGGACTATCAAACCTTTTTTCAATAGTCCTTGATCCATATATATATATATATATATATATATATATATATATATATATATATATATATATATATATATATATATTTATATATATGTATATAGTTGTCTGAGTTGTTCATGGAGCATGGGCTAAATTTTTGGCTATAGTTTCTTGTGGGCTGTTTTAAGTCTAGCCATTTACCCCAAGTGAGAATCAAATCCTGCACCTTGTGTTCATAAGGTAAGCACCTTAACCATTATGGTAGCCTCCCACACCCCAACTAGGATAGGCTTGTAAGGGTCTCAGGGCCAATAGCCTAGAAACTTCCTATGATCCGATATATATATATATATATATATATATATATATATATATATATATATAGGTCTACTTCTAAATTACAAAGTTTCAAAACTTTGAATTTCTTATGGTTGAGACCATAATATTGAAGTTTTGAAACTTCAAACCATTTAAATGGAGATCGCCATATAGAGAGAAATGGTATATTTACCATTTTCCTTGCTGTTGTGTGATCTCAGAGTTGGTATATTTAATTAGTAGGGGGTGTGGGGGTGCTGGGAGGCAAGCCCCCCTGCAAAAATGTAAAAAAAAAAAGATATTCCTTTGTTTTAATTTTTTTTTATTTACATTTTGAAAATGCAAAACTTCGAGCTTATGGTTTCAACCATAAGCATTTCAAAGTTTTGAAACTTCAAAATTTAGAAGTAGACCCATATATGTATGTGTATATATATATATATATATATATATATATATATATATATATATATATAGATATATAGATATATATATATATATGTGTGTGTGTGTCTATATATATATATATATATATATATATATATATATATATATATATATATATATATATATATATATATATATATATATATATATATATATATATATATATATATATACACATGCACATACACACACCCACACACACACACATATATATATATATATATATGTATATAGTATGTTTAATGTACTCCATTTCTTTTCCCATGCTTTTGGTATGTATTTTTTAGAGTATGTGTTCTGTCAGCATCCTTGTGGGTCAAAAGAAAAAATCAAGATATCCATCCGTCCACCCACAACCACTTTTTCCCACCGTCACACATATGGTCAGGGTTTCACTTCAAAAGTGAAAATCATCTAGAGCAACAGTCTGCACTCCCAGGTGGTTAGCCCTGTCATGGTGAGATTCAAGATTTACCTTAAAAAAATGCTGTCTGACAAAGACTGAATACTGAGATCTCTATCAGATAATTGGAGTCTGTTTGAATAGCAGCTTAGTAGTCCTTAGGAATTTCAATGGCAAGCTGAGGAATGGGAGATCAAACTGGTCTACGTCCATGGAGGGTAATAATAAGCGACTTTAGAGAACGCTGCTGCTTTTCACAAGGGCTGGATGAAGGAACAGAACCAGTAAACAGACATAACCCGACATAGTTCTCTGACAGGGAAATTAACTACTGGTTTAATAGCAGCAGCAGGAAATGTCAGAGATAAGGAAAGGCTTTTTTTTTTGTTTTCCTTCAGAAGGACAATATTTAAGACAATAACCAGTGCAAGTTTATGGTTAGTCTGAGCTATTACTTAAACCAGATCTAATTTTTTGGCTGGGTTACAGGGGAACTTGACATGGAAATAACAGGCAGCTGTGGTCTACCTGGACTTCACTAAGCCCTCTGTTTCAGTCCCTCAAAAGCTATTGTTAGAAAATCGGCAGTGTTTGTAGGGTAGGACTGAAAAGATGAAATGGGTTGCTGCATTACTGCAGTGAGAGAGACATTTGTTGAATATGCAAATTGACTACTGAAGTGCTACAGAGGTTAATATTAAGGCCACTTTTCTTCAGTTTGATGTTTCACACACAGAAAAGGAATCATGATCAGCTTCAACACTGATGATACACAGGTAGCAGCAAGGAGGATGTGGAAGAGTTTTAAGAAATATGTAAAAAAGCTGCACAAATGGACAAACAGTGTAATTTGATGGTTTGGACAGAGAAATGCAAAGTAGAGTCTATGTAGTTAGTTAGGGGATAGTAAGAGATGGCGAGAGAATAAGATGATTGGGGGTGTTTATTACACATAGAAAGGCCCATCTGGAGTGTAATTACAGAAGAGTGGTGGCAGAATCCCTATTCTAGATACACAGGATCCAAACTCAGAAAGGTAATGGCCTTCCTGCTGCTGGAACATGGCGAACTGTGTACAGTTGTGAATGCCATACAAGGTGGGAGGCATCGAGCTGCAATGGAGCTAGATTAATAAAAATAGTTGCTAAAATGGCTGAAATAATGGGGATCCAGAACAATGGTCACAAGGCCATGGCACAGGCTGAGAAACGGAAAAAATGAAATGAGTGATGAAGAAAAAATGTTACATGAAGTTTAATTGTAGACTAGATAGGCTAATCATTTTTGTCTGTCATCCAAATTTATTGTAATGCTGGAGGAACAGGTGGGCTAATTGATCTTATCTTTCACACCGTCCTATTCCTTGTGTATACAGACATATATGTTTTATGAGATGAGCATTAATGCCAGTGGTGGCTGGTGACTTCAAATCAAAGGGGGACTGCAGGAGACAGCTGAATGGGTGGGGCCAATGATAAGGGGTGTGGCCATCTTGAAAGAGGTGGAGCTATGCTGAAAACTGCAACTTTAATTAAATACGCTGCCCTGGGTGCCAAGCCATCATTATGAGAATCCAATCAAAATGAAATGAGGGGTAGAAGAAAAAAAATATTTCAATGCATTGGCTACATGACAACTTACTTAATATCTAGATGGAAACAAAAAGGTTGTGAGGCTTGAAAAAATAAATTACTTTTTAAATACATTACTGGAATGCCATTCAAAATTGTGTATAAAAAAAGCAGCACTTAACTCAAACCACTTCTCCTTGCACTGCAGTTCTAATTATAATTTATATTCAGTTAAGCAGCACTTAACTCAAACCACTTCTCCTTGCACTGCAGTTCTAATTATAATTTATATTCAGTTTTATAAAAGTACCAAGTAACATGCTGAAAGTAGCAATCTCTGTGATACCCTCACTTGTAAAAAATATTTCTTATCCAAAAAAGACCTGCTGCCTAACAACTATCTACTTGTTTCATGGGGAAAACATGATCAAAGTAAAAAATGAAGAGCAAACAAGAAACAAGCTCAAGATAAATTGCTTAAAGGATTACTGCACAGGTTATGGACCACACATGATATACTGGCATTTTGTTTAGTTTACTTGTAAAGCCTGCAAAGATCCAACAAATGAAATGAGGTTCTGAAAATACTGTAATCCTGTTCTTTATTACAAAACTATCATATGCATTTCATTACCCAAGGCTTATATGCTATCAAGTTATGTAAATATTCTCTGCATGGCAACAACCAAAAGGCTTTCACAACAAAAAGGCGTTCAATGTTGGTAATTTTTTAACATTATGCTTATTAAAGCTTACATGCATCTTACAATCTCAGACAAGCTTACCTGATGGTCATTAAAGCATTCCTAGTGAAACACAGACCAACAGGTACTGCAGCAACATGCATTTTCTGAATAAGAAGCATAAATCAGCAGTAGAAAAATATGACAGAAAACCAGAATATTCTGCAAAATCAAGGACAGATAAAAAGCCACTGTAGTACTTGTGCCTACCTTGGATGGGGGGATACTTGCACACTTACACTGCATAACTGTTCCTTGCCTTGCTTGGACAAATCCACAGTCAATACATGGGGAAGTGGAGTACAACAAGTATGTCACAATTTGAAATGTCTCTGGCTGACGGTGATGGCCCTGACACATTTGTCATGCCTCTCAACCTCAGAGCAAGAAATCTGAACAAAACCATAAATAGAAGTGGGACAAAGGCTCAAAAATAAGGACAATTTTAAATATTGCTCTTATAAACTTAGAAAGATAATTAAAAAGATAATAGAATAATAGCTCTTGCATTAGTATGAATTTTCTGAAGGGTATGAAATCTGAAACTCAAATGTCTGTCATTTTCTAACTTCAGTCTTTAATGATTTGCCACTAATTTGCCAGAAAAACACAATTTTATGAAAAACAGACCAAAAATGTGATGCAAAAATATAAAATAGCCATACAATACAGCTGGAAACCTGTCAAAGAAGGGACAGTTTTTTAATATTAGTACTGTTAATTTGAGCAGCTGACAAAATAAAAGAATCTATATGCATTTCTGAAATTAAAAGTAATCTATAACTCTGATCATTCAATTACTCATTAATTATAAACCCACGATTTCTTCCAAATTTGCCATTTTGCGTAGGGACTATTAGGGGGAGAGCAACAATTTGAGTCAAAATCGGGGACAGTTGAGAGGTTTGGATATACTTAATTCTATAAAGCAATTTGTTTGCATGTACCTCTCTACCTCTTAACACAGGAAATATAGACAAGGCCAAATATATTGGGGGAACAAACAAACAGTACTAAAAATTGCTCTTGTATAAACTTAGACAGTTGACAGAGTAACATGTCCTGCTTTCGCATGCATTTTTCTGAAGGGTATGAAGTCTGAAACTCAATGTCTGTCATTATTTACTGACTTCATTCCTAAATGATTTGCCAGAAAAACAACAAATTTTATGAGGAACAAACCAAAAATAAGAAGCAAATATCTATTCATTCTGCAAAAATCTGGAAGTTGAGAGGTATAGTTCAGCCAGGGCTGTCTTTTGAGTTTGGCCCCATTTACCATAAACACTAATGTGCATACTGCTTTACTTCTATGATGATTTGGATTTCATTTAAAAGTTTTATTTTGCATTTTACAGCACAAGCACTAAGACATCTGCTAAACACAGCAATGCAGTCTCACAATGAAAACAGACCGCATTAAAACTTCTCTGCCCTTGAAACTCACATTCATTGAAACGGCATTGAAACCCACATTCAAAGAAAATACATCTGGCCAGTGGCAGATAAAGATTAACTTTGGGCTGTTTTCAAATCATAGGCCCCTTGCACAGAAAACATACATGTGTTCTTTTATACACCTTCCTGATTGTATTAAATTATATTCCTATACAGTACAGTTGTTAGAGGGTGTTTTAAATTTGTATTGAATATTTTTCGAGTAAACAATGAAACAAAATGCATGCACCAATAATGACAAAACTGACCAGTTGAGAACATTTCCATCATAAAAGTCTACTTAAACTTCTACAATCCACCAGTATCAGTAAATATGCACAATCTCTGCAGAAGTAAAAATCATCTAAACAATTCCATATTAAAGAGATCTGTAACTAATGAAGAGGTTGCTGCTAGCAAATAATGTTATATTTCATTGTTTCATCTACAAATAAAGTGCCTGTTGCCCTTGAGGAATAAATTGCCTATTTTACATTAAAAATGATAAGCTAGTAATATTGCAATAGGGAATGGATAGCAAATTGATAACAGGTTCATAGTTACTAGATATCTCCGCCAAAGAGGACATTCTCGGGACTGCAGCATCCACTCCCTTTAAAAGTACAACACAGTACAGTAATGTATCTACATAATACAGGAGTAGAACCCACAGCCTTCAGCATCCAAAGCAAATACACTACCTGTTGTGCTATTAACAATGCAAGCAGACTCAGCCTAAGAAGCACAAAACTTATCTTCCCCTGAAGCTTTCAGCTCATTGTAAAATCCACTTGACACTCAACTGTATCTTTCAACTTTGCAGCACAAATAAATCTGGAAAAAGCAAAAGCCCAAAAACCAGGGACACATTTTAAATATTGTTTGGATAATCTTTGAAAGTTGCTAGAATAAAATATTGCGCTACTACCATACATTTCACTGCCAGGTCTTGAACCCAGGACTCTGTGCATGCCAGTCAGAGTAACATACTGCTATGCCATATCAACTGTTTCTTGAACCATGGGAAGACAAACTTAAATGGCTATCATTTAGTGAATTCAGTTTTTACCATAGCTCTCAACCTCTTAGCACAAAACACCTGGACAAAGCTAATAATGGGGGAATACAGCCCCCAAGCATATTCAACAAATTCAGTTCTTACCATAGCTCTCAACCTCTTAGCACAAAACACCTGGACAAAGCCAATAATGGAGGAATACAGCTCCAAAAATAGGGACACATTTCAAATATTGATCTTATAAACTTTAAAAAATTGCTAGAATAAAAGGTTTTATGTTGCTATGTACTTTCTGAAGAATATGAAGTCTGAAATTCAAATGCCTATCATTATTTAGTGAATTAAATCCAGAAAACCACAGATTTTATGAGGAACAGAACAGAACAATAATATGAGACAAAAATGTGAGCAGTTTTCACAACTGCTGATGGGTAGAGAATTCAGGCACTTGCTGCCTGCTCATAAGGTACAGGGTTTGAGTCTGAGTTATTCTTTACCCACTACTGTTGCTGGGTCTCTCTAGCCACCAGGTATATTTATTTGGGGCATTTTCATACACACACATACACACTCCTCAGAGAAAGAGACTGCCTCATCAGGATGTAGAGTGCTAGCATCACCCATTCTTTGTGATTAATATCCAGTATATAAACACCCACTTAAAGAGAAAAAATTCTGTATAGCAGTGATATAGAAGCTAAATAGCACATTCATATATACACATTAACAAATATAGTATGGGTCTACAGCGCATGCAAACAAAAATAAAAATTAACTTATCCATTAATTTGAAATAACCAAAAATCTGTAAAAACAAAGTAAAATAAAAACAAGTCAAATGCATTATTTGTTTCATTAACTTGTAACTTGCTCATTTCCTGGTAAACTAATGACACCCAAATCATGAACTTCCATTAAAGTAACAGAAAAAAATAATTCTAAAAGAAAGAAGTCTAGGTGGGGGCTACATCTTACCATGTATGACTTAGTAACTTCATTATCTTATCAGTAACAGACATTAAAATTAGAAAGTATTATAAACAGACCAATAAATTCAATACAATTAAAATCTATAATAAAGAACATACAATGTATTCATTAAATGCATATATCAAAAATCAGTTGCCAGAAAGGTGAATAATTCATGATAAACAAAAAAATACATATGCTTAACAGAAAAAAAAGTCACTTGATATTATTGCCAGCTACAAGTACATAAACATAAACATAAAGAAATGTGTTCTATATTTATTTATTTATTTATTTTATTTATTTGCAGTTGGTTTACCAGGATAGTCCATTGGGCCAAAAAGAACCCGTTTTCAATGGAGTCCTGGGGAGAAAAGCTCCAGCACAGACACAATTAGGTACATACACAAGATTGCTAAATATTTATACAAAATAGTAGATAAAAAGTCCTGGGGAGAAAAGCTCCAGCACAGACAAAATTAGGTACATACACAAGATTGCTAAATATTTATACAAAATAGTAGATAAAAAGTCCTGGGGAGAAAAGCTCCAGCACACACAAAATTAGGTTCATACACAAGATTGCTAATATTTATACAGAAGTGGTAGATAAAACATTTAAGCTCAAAATTCAAAAGCATTCAAAACAATACAATCAATGAAGATTAATGTGAAGTAAATGAGCTGGGAAGTAATGTGAAATACATAACAGAGGAGTTATGCAGAAGGAACATAAAAGTACGTTATAGAGTGGATACTGAGTCAACACAAGCTTTGTTAGGTAAAAGTTCGGCATCGTAAGCATAATGGAGGTAAGGATGTCATATATTTATGAGGGGTGGGAGCAAGAGCAATCCCATTGGGAACTTAGATATGTGTGAAGATACTTTTTGAACATGTAGTGGTTAGAGGTGGTACGAATGGATGGTGGGAGTGAGTTCCAGAGACGGGAAAGGTTACAGGATAGTAAGTGTTTACCTGGGGGATAAGATGGTTTATGAACTTCCAGTAGGTTTTGATTGTTGGACCTTAAGACTCTATTTGGTAGGTGCATTTTAAAGGCAGAAGACAGGGAGGGACAAAGAGAGGGGTTGAGAATGAGCTTATGAGCTAAAGTCAGCTGTATATAGATGAGATGATTAGATAGTTCGAGCCAATTTAGTTTTTGGAGAGAGGAACAGTGGTAGGTGGAGGATCTGTGGCTATTAGCGAATTTGGCAATTTTGTTATAGCAGGAGGAAAGCTGGTTTTTTAGTGAGATCTGGAGATTAGTCAATAATGGAGCCCCATAGAGAAGAGAGGGGATGAGAAAGGAGGAAGCGAGAGTGATTTTGGAGGAGCTAGTAAGATACTGATTCTGACGGTAAAGCATACCTAGTTTTTGATGAGGTTTTTTAATATTAAGTTGTAGATGAGAGTTGAAATTAAGCCGGTTGTCGATTTGAACACCTAGTAGCTTAGCTTCAGATACCAGTTCCAAGGGTGAGTTGTTTTCGCTGGTAATAGAGAAAGAGTTTATGTCGAAGGAAGTGGATTTGGAGGGGGTAAATACTATTAGTTTTGTTTTGGAGGCATTGAGAGCTAAGTGATTTATTTTCATCCAATGTTCAGTAATTGAGAAAGCTTCCTGAGTGAGGTTTTGGAGCGAAGAGGAAGAGGCGGCAGAGCAGATAATGGTAGAATCATCTGCGTATTGGATGATATTTGCAAATGGAATAGATTTGTGGAAATCATTTATAAATATATTAAAGAGGAGGGGACCAAGAATAGATCCTTGGGGAACTCCAGTGGGGGTACTAAGGAAAGAGGAAGTGGTCTTCTTCCATATTACAGCTTGGTATCTGTTAGATAAATAACTGGAGAACCAATTTATAGAGGAGGGAGAGAGGTTAAGTTGTGACAGTTTGGATAAGAGTAGGCTGTGTGAGATAGTGTCGAAGGCTTTGGAGAGGTCAAGTAATAGGGTAGAGACAATGTGGCTGCAATCGCGAGCTCTGTTAACAATCTCAAGAAAGGACAGGAGGGCTGTCATGGTACTATGATTTGGCCTGAATCCGTGTTGTGTAGGGGTTAAAAGGTTGTTATCTAAGAGATGTGGAAGGAGTTGAAGCTGGATGCACTTTTCCAGAAGTTTAGATATGGGGGACAGGATAGCAATAGGGTGGAAGTTATTGATGTTGCAGTTGTTACCTCCTTTATGGAGGGGGATGATAAAAGCTTGCTTCCACAATAGGGGCACTGTGCATTCATGGATGGAGCGGTTAATTAGAATGCTAATGGGATAGGCAATTGCTTCTGCGGCTATACTTAGGAAGTAAGAGGGGATGTTGTCTGGAGCGTTGGTGCATGGCTTCAGTTTCTGAAGAAGTTTTTTTATAGTGGAAGTGGGTATAGGTTTAAATGAGAATAGAGAGGAGTGGGGAGAGAGAGGATTAGAAGAAGATATGGGTGAAGAGGGGGTTTGAGTAGTGGATGAGGTGGAAGATAGACAGTGAGAAGATGAGAATGAGGAGACAGAGGTAGTGAGGGGAGGGTTGTTTGTGGGAGAGGGTGGGGATGAATTAGATAATGAGGAGGGGCATGTGAAGGAGGATGTGAGTTTGCTAATAGAGTCAATGAAAAAGGAGTTGAACTGTGTAGCTAGATCTAAGTCTGGGCTATTTGGGTCTGGGGTTGGGGTGTGTGGCTTGCTGGGGTTAAGGAGGGTAGAGATCCCCTTCCAGAATCTTTGAGGGTTAGTTTTGTTGTTGTTTTGGAGTGTGACGAAATATTTTTGTCTGTCAGAGATTATAAGCTTTTTTACTTTATTACGAAGGGTTTTGTACGCAATATGTAGTTCTGGGGTTTTATTTCTAAGATAGAGTCCCCAAGCTTTATCTCTAAGGCGCATGCTTGATAGTGTGGTTTTGGTTAGCCAGGGGGCAGAATTTGTTTTTATTCTTTTTGTTCTAAGTGGGGCTTGGGAATCGAGTATTTCTAAGAAAGTAGAGTTGAAGTGAGTAACTGCATCTTCTAGGGGTAGTGACTTTAGGTTATTCCAGTTAATTGCTTTCAGAGAATATATGAAGGTTGATGGGTTAAAGTTTTTGTCATTGCGGGTAGTGATATAGTTATGGGTACGGTAAGAGATACAGGGGAGTGGGCGGGTGAAAATAGGCAAGTGATCGCCAAGGGGGTCGGGAAGAGTACCACTGTCTGAGAAATAGTGGGGATGTGACACTAGAATCCAGTCAAGGATGGTGCCACAACAGGGGTTTTTTGATGGGTGTGTTATTGTGTTGATTAGTTGGGAGAAGTTATATAGGTTGATATTAAGAGGGTTGGTCAAAGACTGGATGGAGGCCCAGTTGATGTTAACATCTCCTAAGATTATGGTTTCATTACTGATATTGTTAGAGAGCCATGAGAGGATGTTTTCAAGTGTGGAAATGTTGTCACCTGGGGGAATGTAGAGGGATGCTAGACAGATGTGTTTGTGCTTATTAACTTGTAGGAGGCTGAGGAGAACTTCAGCGTTGTTGAACTTTGGAGTAGGTTTGTTGTAGGGGGTAACTAGCAGGGAAGAAGAATATAGGAGAGCAACTCCACCACCTTTTTTCTGGGTCCTGTCTTTTCTAATGATAGAATAGCTGGGTGGAGTTATTTCAGAGTCTTTTATAGAGGGTTTTAACCATGTTTCTGAGATAGAAAGTATGTCAGGTTTGTTATATGTGAGCCATGCATGGAGGGTAGGGACTTTATTGACAATACTTTGTGAGTTTAGAGAAGTAAATAATATAGGCCTGTGTGAGGAAGGAGAGGTGGAGGGGCCAGGGTTTGGATGGATGTCACCAGATAAAAGGCAGGTAATGAGATGAAAGAGTGGGTTAGGAAGGTAATTGAGTAGAGTAGGATAACACTTTGGATCTGTAGTGATGGTCAAGGGGTGTTTAGTTACTATGGGGATAGGGTTATTCTGTGAGGAGAAAACTTTGAATGAGAAGGTTAAAAGTTGAGTTATTGGGTATAGATGGGGAGAAATAGGAGAGTGTAAAGGTGAGAGAGGGGAGTTCAGGTGGTAGATTGTATGATAAAGTTGTGAATGGTAAGAAGAAGGAGGTTGGGTGAGGTAATAAAGATATGATAATTTAAGAGATAGTAATACTAAAATAAAGATAGATGGGGTATTTAAATGCATGTTGAAGGTTTCTTGGTGATTAAGTGTTGCAGTTATCTTATATATTTCTTAAGTTTTTTGTTGCAGTTATCTTATATATTTCTTAAGTTTTTTGGGCAGTAGGAAGAAGAAAAAGATTGACAGGTCAAGTGTAATAAAAGGTAAGTAAGAGTGGTGCTAGAGGGAAAGTTTGATAAGTGGGTGTGAGTTTAGAATTGAAGTGTAGTGTAATAGATTAGCAGTAGGTGTGGTTACAATTGGGTAGTAGGCTGATTGGGGTGTGTCTAGGGAGTTGTGGGTGATTGGTGTAGGGAGGAAGTGGGTGTGGTATCAAGAGGGGTATAGCTAGACGTGCTGGGGGCGGGTGGGAATAGGGGGCAGGGTAGGGGAGCAGAGTGAGCCCGCAGGGCGAACGGAGCGGGAAGACACCAGGAGAGGATCGAGAGCCAATCAGTCAGTGGTGCATGAATATGGTTGTACAGGAAAGTAAGTTCAAGCAGGGTAAGAAGGGTTCTATAATTAATAGGTAAAGTGGGCAGAAGTAAATGTAGAGAAAAAGCAAGAAATGAGTGAAGAAAAGTAATGATAATGAGGAGAGGACGCCCTCTAGTGGTCAAATGCAGAAGTGCACTGGCCCACTAGGCAGGTCTTGGGACTGGATAGGATGGAATAGGGAAGAGCTGGAAAACTAAGATAAGCTGGGAGAGATACAGGAGAGGGAGAAATAAGAAGGGTTAGGCTGCTGTTTGTCCTGGCAGGGAGATAGCTTACAAAACCTAACAAGTAGGCGATATTGTTGGAGAATTAACAGTTCTTGAGCATTTGCAAAGGTAATTATCACTGTGAAATGCATAATAATGTCCATGCAAAGGGAATCAATTATTGGTATTTATTTTATTCTTTTGAAGCTACTCCTGACTGCTAGCATAGCAGTCCACCACTCCAATCCAGTTTTGCAGGCTTTGCTCATTAGCCTATGGGTTGAGTGTAAGTGTGATAGCCACTCTGTGTAGGCATACTGCCAAGAAACAGGAACAACATTTCACTAACTACAATAACTGATATGACTTAATATCTATAGCTCCAAGGATTAATACTGTCTTATATTAAAAGAGACCAAACTGAATACCTTAACATAGTATACATCATACACAAGTTACCCAATAAGGCAAGGTATGTGGGTTTAAAACAACTGCTTTCCATTCGTTCTGTATTATTTTGTTGCAAATATTGACAAGAACATGCATCTATATGAGCTCGACTAGGAAACAATATGTGTTACCGTGTTAATATCTGCCATAGGTTACATGGAAACTAAAGAGGTTGTTTACCAGTGACAGGAAATTAAAATCAGCATCCATCAATGTGATGCGCATTAACCTTCATTGGGTACTGTACTTAAAAGTCTTTATCTTTATTAGCTGAACACCTTGTATATGTGTTTCTCAGAAAACAAGCAAGCTAAAAGTCACAACCCTGGTTGTTCATAAAAAGCATATATCTAGTTATGGTGGCCTGTCTTCTATCAAAAAACTGTAAATGTCTAATCAGCACACACAAGCCCTGATACCCCCTCCTCTGCCCCCCCACCCCACCCGCTACCAGCACCACCACCACCACCATCTTGAAGTAAGGATGAGTGAACTGACTACTCTTACCTTGAATTATGACAGTTGTACGTAGTCCAGGACACAAGCAAAACCTCCTGTAGTAATACAATGTAAGATCAAACTTTCAAAGGTTCAGATTTCTAAAGTCACTGGATCACTCCACAATGATTTATTAACTGCCTTCCATGTGTCTGCACAGAACTGTGAGAACATTAATCTTGCATCCACTGTGCTTGTTAAGTGTTTGATGTTGAACTACTATTTCAGATATGTGCATGTAGTGTACCAGACTGAGCAACTGACAAGAGAAACTCCGAACTGCGAAAACCAGCAGTTTTGAAAAGTGTTCTAAATCGAGTTGCAGGTTTATTTTCGAGGCAAAAGGATGGAGAAAGTAGCAGAGTTCCAACTTTGTCCCTTCTTTTGGCTGCAGGAAGTGAATAAAATGCACCACCTGCTTTAAAAGTTACTCAACACACACACACACACACACACACACACACACACACACACACACACACACACACACACACACACACACACACACACACACATTCCCTGCAAGAGCTTAAAACTTACCTCTCTCCTGATTGAAGCAGCAAACTTCCACACACAAGGTCCAACTCCATTGTCCAGAAGCAGAAAACCTCAAAACCCGCGCTCGACTTCAACGCTTCCTTGCAAAAGCTAACTTACCTCTCTCCTGCGAGAGCTTAACCTCACCTCTCTCCTGATTGGTCCTGCCTGCAGATCAAGCAGTCTGGAGCTCCTCTGTTCTGTGCGGTTGTCTACCGCACAGATTCCTGGGCATCTGCGGGGCAGAAAATACCTTCACTGTATCTGGACTGCTGACTCAGGCAGTCAGAGTTCGCACTGATTCCTGGGCATCTGAGTGTGTCTGCGCATGCACGGAAAACTCCGGTACTCGTACAAAATACATTTTTTTTTCATTTTATGTTTCACAGTTATTTATTTTGTTTCTAGGTAGGAGGGCTGCAGTCCTGCAGTCCAATAGCACAAGCTGCCCCTAATTAATGCTTAGATTAAACTATTATATCCAGATTTCTTCCAAGGACATGTCATCCACCCTTCAATATTCTTGTCTTAGGTTATCGACATTTTTAGTTCATTCCTTATTACCTCCTGTACTGATGTTTTTCTTGGAAGAGGATTCCCTGATACTTAGTACCATCAAACCCTCTTCTACTACTAACCAACTGATTCCCCCATTCCCAAAGTGTGAGGATACCAGGAAAACAACTTGTGTTGTTATCTGGTAGACCTGCAATATCAGGCCCAAAGAAAACTCTAGTTAGATGCCTTTCTTTATTGATCAATGAACCATCATCAGTCACCTTCAGCTACTTGCTGTGTATCCCAAACTCCAAAAAGAGGCCGTAAGTCAGCATGATGAACCATATGCTTCTTCCTGGAACACATGAGTAAGGTTGAGCTGGTTACTCCATCTGCCCACCCACACACCCTGGGTCACCTCTTCCCATGCATAGACTTGTTAAATGAATTCAAATTTCCAGGCCTGCAGTCAGAGATTTATCCCACTCTACCTAGTCTTGATACTATACCCAGTTTATGGTGACCAGACATGAGGGCAATCCTAGATATGTATTTAGGAACATCATGGAGAGTCAGTTGATATGTATGTCAAGATTATGTACCAGGGACATGGAGTTTGAGATGGAAAAAGAGAAATTGCAAGACTGTCTCCTTAAAAGAGGCTACATGGGAAAAGACCTCAATATATCATCAGAGAGATGTAAAAACATCAGACAAAAGAAAGGACACCCCTACTTCTCAACAATAGGAACTGGAAATGTACAGAGAGAGTGTACTAAGACTGACTATAACCAGGGGAAACTTAGTTGTATGCTCACTTACAGCACTGACTCTAACCAGATATGCAATACTATTAGAAAATTTTGGCCGATTCTGACTGAGGATGAGAAAATGAAAAGCATTGTTGGAGAAACACCAAAGTTTGTTTTCAAAAACAAAAAGAACATCAAGAGGTTACTATGCATAATGGATGGTTTCCTGAAAAAGCAGTGTTCCAGGATCAAAAAGAAGGGCACTTTTAGATGTGGAAGATGTAAAGCATGCCATTTCATAGACAACACTAATTTATTTCAGCACACTGTTACAGGAAAGAAATATCAGTTTAAGCACTGTGCAACTTGCAACACTAAATATTTAGTATACATAGCAACATGCTTAAATTGCCCTGCAAATTACATAGAGAAGAAGGACCAACAATTTAAAGACAGAATCCTGTAACATCTAAGGGATATACAGCATAAGGACAAAAGGAATGCCTTAGCTAATCATGTTGGACTACATTCATCACATTCATTTAGATTTAAGGTTTTGGAATGTGTACTTGAAGGAATAAGGGGTGGGGATGTAAAGAACCGTACAGAAACTATTGAAGCTAGTTGGGTCATAAACCTAAAAGCAGATCGAGAACCTGGTCTAAATGCAGTAGTGCTGCTTAAACCATTTTTAAAAGGAATAGCCAAACAAACTTGAAAACTCAAAAAACTGCTAAAAGCAACAAAAAATGGCAAACGAAGATAGCAAGTACTTGTTTAATACAGATAAACTAAGCGCTTTTGTTTCATACTATGACAAAACTTTCTTCAGACAGTTTCAATAAGAAAATCAATTAAAGATATATACTTTACAAGTCACCTGATCAGCTTAAACCACACCTCCCCAGCTTATACATACAAATTAAAAAGACCATACAAAACAAATTCCTTAAACAAATAAAAATTCTAAATTTTCCTTAAAAACAAGCATATACAATAGTCTGTTTATTAAACGTGGGTACCCAGTTAGTTTGTTGAATGATCTAATGCATGAGGTCCAACAAAAGAGATTCTTAGGGCATTTTAAGGCTAGTTTGTCCAACATTAAAACATCTAGTGAGTATCAGGTGGTTGTAGAAGCAGGCAAATTATTAAAAAATAACATTGACTATTGCCTAACTTTTATTACACCATTTAATATGGACGCTTTAGTAAGCAAACAAATTATTATCAAAAATTGGAATTTGCTAACAACAGATGGCGTCATAGGACAAAATGTTGAAGAGAGACCCAGGTTTATTTTTAAAGGAAGACAGAATTTGGGAAGTATTCTGGTAGTAAGAACATTAGTAGGAGGTGTTCTGGGATGTACAGATGTGAAGCTTGTCCTTATTGTCCTTATTGTAGGCACATAGATGTAGGAAGTTCCTTCATGATCCAAGGATTTAGGTACAGATGTAAAGGCAGGTATAATTGTAACTTGAAAAGTGTTACATATCTTGCTAAATGCCAGGCTTGCCCGAGTTTTTATATCGGGAAGATGGACCATAAATTGAAAGAGCACCTTGATGAACATCTGTATAGTAAAATAAAATATCAAAACTGTTTGCTGGAACTCAAAGACTCCTTCCGACAATATAAACAAGATAATCAAAGTCAAGAACGTGAAGGAGTCACCACGAAAAAAAGCCTCCGTTGGAATGATGTTGTAAAATATTTAATGAAATAAAACACAGTGAATAAGCGCTTTCGCATAGCCAAGCTATGCTTCCTCAGATAATCACATTTCTGGTACAATGGGTGCTCATTTAAATACAATAAAAAACACATTTTGGCGGGAACATTAAAACAATCAAGCAATTAATCTTGTAACCAAGGTTGCAAGTAACACGTTTGCAAAAGTTCAGACACCAACAATCCTCAGAATACAAAATGCTCTCACAGTTTAAAAACTCTCACTGTTTTATTAAAAAATGCAAAACGCTCACTGTTTAAAAAAGTATAAACCATCTACAAACATATATCAGGGAGACGGTATGTTAAACAATTATCGTGCACTTCCTATAAAGCAAACTATGCATGAGCACATCCTAAACTAACCAAATTAAACAGCATTGCTAAAACAACAGTCAAGTTATCTTCCCATTCATTGAACAAGATGTTGCTATACCAATGTAATTAAATTACATTTCTGGTAATAACAGTAGGAGGTTGTTCGTGATAAAGCAGCTAGCGACAGCCAATTCACAATGATGTTTGCTTAAATAATACACAAACCATACAAAAATCTTAAAATGTAAACATCTTACTGAATCCATTATATGTATCAAGGAAAATGTTAAAATCATTACAGGATCAATAACTAGACTAAATCAATAACTGATTATACTGCAAGTGCATGAATAGTCCAACAGTAGAGAGCTGGACATGCGCATAGACATAAATTCAAAGACATAAATTTTGGAAACATTGTTCCTGACATCTAGCAGTATCATTTCAATTCACCTGTCAGACAGATACCGGCAAGAATGTGTATACAGACATTAATGGAAAAAATTATATTATTCATCTCTACCTTCAGCCATGTAGTTCTAGGAAAGATGTAGGGGGGGTAAAACAAACCAGAAGACCCTCTGAAAAACATTGCTACAGATTTGATATAACTGCGCGAGAAGAAAAATTCTTACTCGCAACAGCGTCTCCGTTGTATGAACTGATGGTCGCTCTCTTTGTGTCAGATTCCATACCTAATGCAAAATAACGTAAGGTTGAACCTCACTTAAAGGGCCATGCATCCTTGAGGTATAGATCCTAATAAAACATCTTAAAAAAACCATATAAACTATCAGATCATTCCTCAATATGAAGACAAAAAGTGTGTAAAAAAGTATATAGATATACTAGACCAAGGCAAAATTTATGTCTTTGAATTTATGTCTATACGCATGTCCAGCTCTCTACTGTTGGACTATTCATGCACTTGCAGTATAATCAGTTATTGATTTAGTCTAGTTATTGATCCTGTAATGATTTTAACATTTTCCTTGATACATATAATGGATTCAGTAAGATGTTTACATTTTAAGATTTTTGTTTGGTTTGTGTATTATTTAAGCAAACATCATTGTGAATTGGCTGTCGCTAGCTGCTTTATCACGAACAACCTCCTACTGTTATTACCAGAAATGTAATTTAATTACATTGGTATAGCAACATCTTGTTCAATGAATGGGAAGATAACTTGACTGTTGTTTTAGCAATGCTGTTTAATTTGGTTAGTTTAGGATGTGCTCATGCATAGTTTGCTTTATAGGAAGTGCACGATAATTGTTTAACATACCGTCTCCCTGATATATGTTTGTAGATGGTTTATACTTTTTTAAACAGTGAGCGTTTTGCATTTTTTAAAAAAACAGTGAGAGTTTTTAAACTGTGAGAGCATTTTGTATTCTGAGGATTGTTGGTGTCTGAACTTTTGCAAACGTGTTACTTGCAACCTTGGTTACAAGATTAATTGCTTGATTGTTTTAATGTTCCCGCCAAAATGTGTTTTTTATTGTATTTAAATGAGCACCCATTGTACCAGAAATGTGATTATCTGAGGAAGCATAGCTTGGCTATGCGAAAGCGCTTATTCACTGTGTTTTATTTCATTAAATATTTTACAACATCATTCCAACGGAGGCTTTTTTTCGTGGTGACTCCTTCACGTTCTTGACTTTGAACATCTGTATAGTATTAGGAAGATCAAAGTGGACAATGCTTTGGCGAAGCATGTGTCTGCATACCTTGGGCACTCTTTTAAGTTTAGAGTTCTAGACCATGTAGAACTGGATGTGAAAGGGGGCCCTATGACTTTTAAATTGGAACAACAGGAATTGTTTTGGCAACTGAGGCTGAATGCATATAATAAGCCTGGGTTGAACGATATATGTTCCATTGGTTGTATCCTCAAATTAAAGAGTTTGGAAAGATAAAAACTTGTACATGTTCATTTAATGTATTTTTTAAGTGAAAAACATTTTTCTGTGCACGCTATTATATATGCTTGTTTTTAAGGAAAATTCTGAATTTTTATTTGTTTAAAGAATTTGTTTTGTATGGTCTTTTTAATTTGTATGTATAAGCTGGAGCGGTATGGTTTAAGTTGATCAGGTGACTTTTGATTTTCTTATTGGAAGTGTCTGAAGACGTTTTGTCATAGTATGAAATGAAAGTGCTTTATTTTATCTGTATTAAACAGGTGCTTACTATTTTTGCTTGCCATTGTTTGTTATTTCTAAAAGGAAGACGTTTGTCAATTGGGGTAATTGGTTGACAATGGAGGCTTGTCCTCCACCCAGTGATTTTATTGGTTCTATACGGATTGGTTGAGAGGAAGGTGTTATCCTGAAGAGAAGACATTGATTGAATAGTTGCACTTTAATTCATGAACGGCAGAGCCAGAGTACTAACGATCTGACGAAGGCTTAAAGTTGAAAGTGCTTATCATAGATTTCAAAGGCTATTCCTGTTTTTATTTGTGTTTCATGTGCATTTGAAGCTTATTAACATTTTAAATAAGGTAATTTTCCTGTGGATGTCCATGGTAGTGTGCTCTAGTTTTTTTCCATACAAACATGAGGGCAATGGTGTTTGTGGACTTGTAATGTTTATTTGCCTGTGATGGGCTATGTGAAGGAAGATAGAGATGCCATGAAGGTCAGGCAGAGCAAGGATACTTTGCCTTATCCTTTGCCTCTGATGCCTTCTGTTTCTGTAGGTGATAATGTAGGAACCCTGCTCTCTGAAACTAGTCAGAACATCCCACAAATCAAAATAAATTAAGGGATCCAAGAAGTACAAGAGATGGAGGCATTTTACAAAGTCTCTTATACAGTGTTATATGCTAAACTGCATGCCAACATAAAAAGCACATAACTGGTGTAACCATACATAGCTATATCAATAGTTATATATATAAAATAAAAACTTACCTTGAGCTCTGTCATTTTTCATCACCATTATTTTATTAGAAGACCAGTCAACTTGACCGTTATACTAACTTCTACAAAACAGAATTTTTTTTTTTTGCCATGGCTGGTGGACTCCAACAAATACATAGGAAAATACTCCAATTCAGATTCAAGTTAATATCCATTATCTTTTATATTTTTGAGTACTTCCCTCATCTTCAATTTGTTATATGAAGAAGCTGCAAGATGATGTTGGGAAATGAAGTGGAGCTTAAAAGCTCATCTCCAAATTTTTCCAACAAGGAAAAACAGTCACTGTTTATTCTCTGTCTTCAAAACAAATATGGACTTCTTCTTGGGGTTATAAAGCAGAAGGTCATCCTTAGGAATCCCTGAAGCTCATGTTCATTCGTAGCTGATAAAAATATCTCAACGCGAGCATGTATTTTCTTAGGCTCCAACCTCTGCCTTGAAACAACTATCACTGTTTTATCTCTCCCTTGGGAAAATCAGTTCTGATACCATTACTCCATTACCCCTGGCCCCACCCCCCAGCACCAATTATAAATGATCATTCATGAATGTGCAGCTCACGCTAATCAGTAAAAAATTAACAACTGCTCCTGTAACCCATTAGATGACTCCTTCAGCAGACCCAAAATTGATTTAGGTGATAAGCCACAACATGTCTGTGACAGAAAAGGTATTTTTTTATTAAAGGTACTCAGACATAAAATTCTCTTCCATTAGATTTCATGAACCTCACATCAGCTTGAATTCAGGCATCCTTTAAATGCCATTTCTATGGCAAAACAGGTTCAGGTGTTGTTTCTTCAAGGATTACGTGACCTGCTCCAGATCATTGGTTTGATTATTACACTGTACCATCCATATTACCTTACCAGCTACATTTCTGAATGCTGTGCAAACATGTACATGTGTGTATTACCAGCATCCTGTTCTGGATTACTAACTACTAGAATGCCCTTAAGTCCGCTTGGTGTCCAGCAGTTCAGTTATATAATTTTGTCTTTTATTTTTATACATGTGCACCTGAGGGCATGCATGCATTTTAGCACTGGAGAACACCACCTAATTACATGTTCCACATAAGGGAATAATTAAGATAGCAAAATGATTAAACTGCTATCCTTACACATTCCTAATGGCAAAATGATGATTCAGCAATAAGAAGCAACAAATCAAGACAGATTTTCTTTCTATCGTAATGGAGGTAACAAGCGGTGTCACACAGGGCTTTGTACTGCCAGCATTGCTTTTGGACTAATCGTCACCAAAATATATGGGAAAATGGGTTTTGCATAACCATATATGATGATGGTTCAAATCGGGTAGCACAATTGCTTCAATACAAAATACCAAATCATTCAACATAATTTACCAAAATATACACAACCTACAGAAGTAGTCATCTCAAGTTTAATAGCAATCAATGTAGTGCTGCAAGGCTTGGCAAAAAAAAAAATCATGATACTACATAAATGGGCAGCTGATGGAAAATGACACCTAAAATATCAAAGAACAATGCTAGATGGAAAGTTAACCACAGTTTTACCTAATAGCTTTATTCTGGAAGCTCAAGTCCTAGTATTGGGTGTCCTGACACTCAAAATTAAGGGCAATTCCAGTAAAACAACAATGATTTGTAAAACTTACTATAATACTATAATACTTTTAAAGCATTTCTGTAGGGTGGATGTCTTCCTGTGTCCCCCACATTCAGGTGAGCCCCTACATTTGTCCTACTTGTATGTATAAACTCTTGTAATCACTTATCCTTGGAGTAGGAAGAATTTCTTTAGACATGACAACTTCTGAATTGGTATACATTTACTCCCGAAATATGCATTTCTATTGCACCTTGGCATGAGGTCCCAATTAAAATATAGCTCTCAGAAACTACTTAATCATTTAAAATCAATTTAATTAAATTCTGTGAAACTTTAAAATATGGATTGTAGATTAGGTGCTAATGGACTTCAGCATTTAGCTTATACTGACAATGATGAAAAATCACAGTTACTGAGTTTGAGCTTGCAGTGGGTACCTGCATTTACCAGTATGAAAAAAAAATCATAGCAAACAACTAATTTATTTGTAAAGGTCATGTCAAACCAATCAAGAACATTATTTTACCACTTCATTCCTTACTGATATAATCCATTACTGAATACAATACTGCATTCTGTATTCTTCAAATAAAACACTTAAAACAACTGGAAAAATACAATTACTTTTTATTATGAATGTTGTTGTTGTTGTGTGGAACTCTGGTCCGCTAATGATTGGCAGTAGAGTTTTACATGCCGAGTTGCCGGCCATGATGCGCAACCTTCAATGAAGGTACGCCCATTCATGCATGTCTCCACACAGAAGACGCTCTAGCTGAGAATCGAACAGGACAATGTCTTACTGTGAGGTGACAATGCTACCGCAGCACCACCACTGCATGAACATTTCTTATTATGAATATTACATAGAAAAACTGAACTAAGTGAGATACCAAACTGTACTTGGTGCTACTGGCATTAGAAATACTAAGGGTGCAACCCTGATTTTTATATATACATACATACATACATACATACATATACAAATGTATATGTCTACTTTAACTCACTGAAATTACAGTTCATTGAATTTCAAACAGCGAACTACACTTCAGCAAACTTCCATTCAACTGAAAGCATGGACTACCAAACTCATTTCCCTGGGAAATGAACCACTTGGCCACCAGGGGAAACAAAAACTGAATGGAAACAAATTAAACCCACCCAATTGGCAGGCTTCACACCCACACCTCCAAACTAAATATACCAACTCTGAGTTTGCACTACACTGGGGAAAGGGTAAATTTCACCCTGGTAGCCAAGTGGTTCATTACCCAGGGAACGAAGTTTGGTAGTCCATACTTTTGATAGAATGGAAGTTCACTGAAGTGGAGGCAGCTGTTTGAAATTCGAAGAACTGTATTTTCAGTAAGTAGAAGTAGACTCAAATATATGCATACATACATACACAAACATGTATATTTTATATATATATATATATATATATATATATATATATATATATATATATATATATATATATGTGTGTGTGTTTTTGTGGGTTTTATATATATAAATGCTGGTTCTGTAGGCGTTTATATCACATTATCGAAAGATGAAAATAGCGAACACTATTTCATGAAACCTAAAATATCTAAACCACTTAATATCAAACATTCAGAATAGCAAATTTTTTCCTTGGGAAAAAATTTGCTATTCCAAAACACATACACACAACACAAGCACACCTAAAAAACATCAATACATGCACATACACTTATAATCCTACAACTAACCCTACACTAAACTATACATACACTACTATCTATCCACTTACCTTAACCCAAACCCTAACTCTAAGTTCCTTCACTGTCTCACACACACCTAACCCGCGCCCTAACCCTAACTCACTTAAGCCACTCCTAAACCTAATTCACCTAACCCACGCCCTAACCCTAACTCACCTAACCTGCACCCTAACCGTAACTCACCTAACCCGTGCCCTAATCCTAACAACCACACAATCCCACACTTACCTGAACCAGACCCGTAAATCTCCACCACAGGGCTGAAAATAGCGAAGCCACAGAACAGGCTAGGAAAGACTTAAATGTTCTGCAGCTTCGCTATTTTTAGCATTTGATCAGAACGGGTCGATATTAGAACATTCGAAGTTTTAAAACTTCGATGTTCTGATATAGACCCTTCTGTAGTATACAGTGCTGAATTCAAGCATTTTAAAGATATTATAAATGACAACTGGAGAGTCATCAAAGTTAGCCTAGGCTTAGCAAAGGCTGTTGGTGTAGGGTCAGTGGTGACAAAATTTGTAATTTTAATAGTAGTGTGGAAGTTAAAACTTCCATTAATCAAATTACCATTTCAAGCAAACACTTATAGAAATAAATAGTTATGCTTTGAGGTTCCTGTGTAATTTTACCAACAACTGACTATAACTATTTCCACCCAATTTAAATCCAGCTTTGAAGAACAAGAATGCCTTCTTAACTGCAATTCCGTAATGCTAGTGACTTGAACATCATATCAGGCTGTCTTTGTGGGGAATACTACAAGACAGATAGAAGTTCAAGTGTGAAAACGTCATTACTGATGAACTGCATTTTGTCATCAAGAGCCAAGTCTTTGGTCATACCAGCATTCTCATATCTTTTGAGACAGGAAATTCAGTTTTTGCTATTATATTGCATGAGACTTCATGCACACTAGTGACAGAGTGTAAATCTGATGTATCCTGAGATGTGTCATACCAAAAATAAAAAATAACAACAAAGTATAGAAGTTAGTGCAAGTTTTCTCTTTTTACCCTAATGTGATGGATTAGCATGTATTCTATGCAAGCAGAGGCATCTTGTCTCCACTTCCGATTTGCCCACATTGAGACCACATTTATAACCACCGTAGCCACATTAACCCTGTCTTGTCTATACTATAATAAAAAAAGAAACTTCACAAACTATATACAACTGCTCACAAAAATACAGACACACATGCACCCCCCTGTAAAGTAACAATACCTACTGAAAATGCGTTCCATGTAATCAAACCTACAGTTATTAAAATGAAGAAAAAAACAATTAAGCCAACCAGGTAAACAGAAATAAAAATTCCATCCAAAAGCTAAATAACATTAAACAGGCTAAAGCACAAAGGTAAACATTAAACGTTTTAGCATATCGCTCATCACTCCACTGCAACAATGCTACACAATTACCTCAAACATGAGATTAATGATTAATTCAGAACTACAGTACAAAACTTTCTATGACACAGGCCTTTCATAAAATGCTATACAGACTTTGTAAAGACTTGTTCATCAGAAGTCTATGCCATTAAGCCAATTATAATTTGCAAGAAAAGTACAATTGTGTAAGGTGAACTTGCCATAACAGTAGATGTTAAAATGATCACTAAGGAAATAGTCTTAGCTATAGGGCTTATATCCTGCCAAGGACACAACAGCTGGTCAGCTTACAAAACTTCGAAGTACATTCCATGTGCCCAAACTAACAAGAGGCTTAAGCTGAGCTGACTAAAAGGCAAGTTTGGGCATGAAGCCCTTCAGAGCTTTCCTGCCAGCAAAGAGGGAGGCTGAGCCCTGAAAGGACAAGTCTAAAAATAACAAAAATATAAGTCCATACCCTGGCATAAAAACACAACAAAAAAACAAATGGGATAGAGGGAAGGAGTGGCTACTGCAGCAGTGATCATTCAGACATCAGTTGTTATAGTAAGTTCAACTTATAAAACTGTACTATTTTTATCATACTGATTACTGTTGCACTAACCTTATGGGTAAATTACTATACCTAATTATATTTGGGAGGTGGAAGGAGAGGGGTCCAGGAGCCCCTGGAGAATGATCCTAGCAAAGCATGATCTAGACCCGGAGAAGGGATCAATCTTATTGTGCTTTGTAAAATTATGCACAGAGGACCAAGTAGCAGCTTCTAGAATATTTCTAGAATCCAAGCTTTTCGAAAAACTCATAGAAGAACTCAAGGTCCTTGCATAGTGGGCCTTGACCATGGCTGGAATTGATTTGTTGTGGTGAGTATAACAAAAGATAATAGCCTTAGGCAACCATTTGGAAATAGTCTGTTTTCATACCAATTGTCCCTTCTTCCTACTTTCACAAAAAATGAACAATTGATCTGATGACCTGAAAGATTTAGTTCTGTCAAGATAGGACCAGAGTTGTTTGTGGACATCCAAGGTATTGCGTACCCTTTCTCCCTCATTTTTAAGTTCAGGAAAGACAAAGTAAACAAAGTAGTTTGACAGAGTAAACCTGAATACTGCTTTAGGCATAAAAGAAGGATTAATTCTCAATGAAACCCTGTCCTTGTGGAAAATGAGGTAGGATTGACTCACCAGAAGAGCTTGCAACTCAGATACCCTTCTTGCAGAGGTCAGAGCAATAAAAAAAAAATGTTTTCTATGTTAAAAACCTGAAGTTAGCCAGATTAGCTGGTTCAAATGGAGTAAGTATTAGTTTTTCTATCACAAAATTAAGATCTCAAGAAGAGGCCACCGGTTAACTTGGAGCCCTCTTATCCAAAACCCCTTTCATGAACATTTTGATATGCGACTGCCTTGAAAAAGGAGAAGCAATGGACAGACTTGATTAAATGGCTGATAAATAAACCTTGATGGAGGAATAACAAAGATCATAGGATAGTAACACACAACTATTGTAAAACCAGAGAACAGATAGCCCTGAATGGTTGTTGGTTATATTGTTTGCACCAACTAGAAAAAGTTTTCCATTTGCTAATTTATGATTTTCTAGTACCAGACTTCCTTGCCTGCTGCACATCCTCAGAAAACAGGTGCCTTAAAAGGAATTAAGATCCTATCACTCAGGTAGTCAATTGAAGATGATTCATGTTGGGGAGTATCAAACACTGCTGTTTTTGTGTTGGTAGATTCATTCTGTGAGGAGGCTTGTGATAATTGCCCCCCTGGCCATTTCCAAAAGAAGGGAGAACCACAGTTGCCTGGGTTGGAAGGGAGTCACAGTAATGATCCTGGGGGATTCATACTGAATCTTAAAAAAGTACTCAGGATATTAGCGGGAAAGGGTGGGAAGGTATGCAAGAACATTCCTGTCCAAAGAAAAGAAAAGGCATCTGTTCTTATGGCCTTCTTTCATGGAGTTCTGGAACAGAATTTTGCCAGTTAATTGTTCAGAGAAGAGGCAAAGAGGTCTACTTCAGGAACTCCCCACAGATGGATAAAAATCTTTGAAGTCCCCTGGATCTAGTCTGCATTCATGAGTGTCTGCCCTGGTTCTGCTCAGTTTGTCTGCCTCACAATTTTGATCTGACAGAAATATAGGATACCCATAGAGTGAGATTTCCGAAGCTATATCCCAAGCTAACATGGCTAGTCTGCAAAGGGGGTATGACATGCTTCTCCCTTGCTTGTTGATGTACCACATGGCTGTGGTATTGTCTGTAATCACTTGAAGACGTCCAGGGCACCAAAGATGGTTCAGAGAATTGAGTGCCTTGTTCAATGCAAGCATCTTCTTGATACTCATGTACTTGTATCTGTCCTTGGTGTCCCATAACACCTGCCCTTTTATCTCTCCTGAAACTGCTCCCAAGCAAAGTCTGAAGCATCTGTGGTGTCTGGCTGCTTTGGCGCAGGGAGGGAGAAAGGGGGACCTTGATTTAAGGATATCTGTTGTTTTTACCAAGTTATTTCTCTTCTGACAAACACCAATACTGGTATCTGAAAAGATAAAGGATGTTGATGCTAGGGCCAAAGAGATTTCAGATACTACTGTATCTTTGTCATGTGGAGGCTTGCCAGGGGTATCATGAATAGAAATCTTTAGAAGTAGATCTAAATAAAGATCTATTTTTCCCCATGGAAGAATAGCTCTGTGAACTGAAGTGTCTAGTTGACATCCTAGGAACACAATCCTATGTGAGGGAGTCAAGAAGGACTTTTGAATGTTCTCGTGGAATCCCAGCTTGTGCAAGAGATCTCTCACCCGAGAGAGATTCTTGACATTCTGAAAAAGACTCTGCAATGATAAATCATCTAAACATGGAAAATGTGGATACTCTATAGCCTGCAATGAGCTATGACTGGAGTTAGATACGTTTTGAACACTTTTGGTGCAGTAGAGAGTACAAAGGATAAGGCAGAGAACTGCCAATGTGATCAAGACACACAAAACCTTAAAAAACACCTGAAGTCTGTATGAATAGGAAATGTAATAATAAGCATATTTTAAGTCTAGTGTTACCAGGAAACCTGAAAGAGGAAGAAGAGGCAGCAGCTTGTGAAATGACATCATTTTGAATTCGGGTAATATCACAAATAGTTTTAGGAAAGAAAGATTAGGAACTGGTCTCCCAGTGTTTTCTTTCTATGGGACCAGGAACATCCTTAAATAAAAACCCTTCTCCATATTGAAGTAGAAACTGGTTCTATCACTCCTTTGGACAGCATGTGATGAAGAACAGGAGGAAACAAAACAGACTGATCAGCAGGATGAAGAATGACCCCCTGGAAAGGAGAAATTTTCTCCCACTGCCATCTGTAAGCCTGATGAATAATTTTTACAACACATTTGTCTGAAATAATCTGTTGCTACAGAGAAAAATGAAGATTCAGACTTTCTGGAAGAGAAAGATAGACAACGCGGGAGGGGGCCACAAGATCTTTGAAGAGTCATTCAGACATGTTGGAGTATCCTTGACTTTGGGAGGTTTGAAACTTTTTTTTGGAACTTCCTTGCCACTTCCTCTTAAACATCAGTTACCCTGAACTCTGCTGAGACTGCTTATTTTGTTTTTTTGCTGAAACTGGATGAGAAAAAAGAAAATCCCCTTGGACAATCTGGAAAAGGAGGTCTGAAAAATCTTAGAGATTTCCTGGATCTGCTTGCCTCTTTCATTGCACATTTTGATCTCCTCTGCCAAACACTAAATTTCTATTCAAGGAAGAATTTAAAAACTCATTTTTATCATCATCTGGAAAGTTCTGAGGATACAGCCAGCCAGGCAAACCTCCTTAAACCCATAGCAGCGGCCATAGCCTTGGAAGAAGTATGTTGTGCACAAACAGCAAACAATGAGTAATGACCTGTGCAACAGAAAAAAACGAAGTTATTTAAAGCAGATGTTTCTTCACAGAAAGAAACTGTATTTAAAATATTCCTCATACTTTCACAAAATGTCAGGTTAAACTGTAACATACGACCCTGACAGTTTAAGATTATGAAATTCAAAGTTGCAGGTGTACATTTTTTCCTGTACCTATCAATAATTTTCTCATCTTTATTAGAAAGAGTAGGATTGGAATTAACTAAGTGCTTAGCAGCAGAGGAGTCAATTACAGATATATCTACTGGGTCAGGTTTGGGAATAATATATAAAAATAAAATACCCTGAGGAACTTTATGCATCATTTGAGGGACAGCTAGCTGACTATAAGGAAAACAGCAGGCAGTAAGACACACATCCTCTAAAGCAGACAGAACAGGAGGAGTGAGTGTAGGTTCTAGAAAATCCTTCTGTAACAATTCATAGAATTTTTGAGAGACTGCGAAACCTCAGTGTTCTTCCAATATAAACACTGGGACATTCCAGTAATTGAATAAGAGAAAGAGAAAACCCCACAGGGAGAATCAGAAAGAGAGCTTTTCTCCTATCCAAAGAAATTTGAGGAGGAGCATATGCATGCTTGGTTTTCTGTCTCTTTTTGACAGGACAAATGGGGCCAACCATGTTACTAATGGCAGCTGCTGGTTCCCCAGCGATGGGCACAGCATTCTGACACAATAGGGAAACCTTTCCTGTTCCCTGTCCCACCATTGACAAGAGTGGCTCTCACTTTTCCAGAAGCAGGGGATGTGGCTAACCCCCAGGTCCATAGTGGCTGTAGGTGCTACACAAGAGGGATCAAAGGTAAAAGATGAGAGGTCTGAGGTACAACAAATGGCCACAGCAGTCACTCACCTGTGGCTGAGGTAAATTGGTACCCTGCTGTGGTGCAAAGACTGTTTGCTTAACTTTTTCTTTTTGTACCTTGAAGAACAGACTGTGGGAATCCCAATCTGTTTCAAGGTCAGGTTGAAAGTGGTGCCTCTATCCTGGGGAAAATCAACCAACAATGCCAGTAAAACTACCAGTCCACAAAAGTTACTTTTTTGACAGAAAAATCAGAGTAAAAAGAACTTTCAAACACTATGGCAGCCCCACAACCTTAAAATAATCATAATTTATCATAGAAAAAAGTTTATTGGTTAAATAACACTACTTTTAAACTGACAAAAACAAGACATGCTCCATTTAAAAGTATGTTACAGTCTCAAGATAATCCATTAAAACACAACACTCCTAGCTTTAAAATAACTTTCCTGAAGAGGAAAGTAATAAAACATAAGTAAAAAAATAAGAAAATGGAAGTTTTTTCCTCCAAAGGGAACCTATCTGTCCAGCTATGGAAAGCACAAGCCGGTTGTCTATCCTCAAAAGCCTCAGAGGAGTGTACTCTTTGGCAGCTGCAAAGCTCTGAAGGGCTTTGCATCCAAACTTGTCTTTTAGTCAGCTCAGCTTCAGCTGCTTGACAGTTTGGGTGTGTGGAAGGTGCCCTGAAGCTTTTGTAAGCAGGCCACATAGCTAAAGCTACTGTAGCAGTAATCGTCTATCCTCAAAAGCCTCAGAGGAGTGTACTCTTTGGCAGCTGTAAAGCTCTGAAGGGCTTTGCATCCAAACTTGTCTTTTAGTCAGCTCAGCTTGAGCTGCTTGACAGTTTGGGTGTGTGGAAGGTACCCTGAAGCTTTTGTAAGCAGGCCACATAGCTAAAGCTACGGCAGCAGTGATCGGTATGAAGATTATCAAAAATTTAAAATAACCAAAACCGAAATGAAAATAAATGGAATATGGTGGAGTCTAGTTTGAGTGATGCATGAAATATTTTAATATTGTAAGAATTATGAAACTCATTCCATAAACACTTTCTCTAAACCAGAAAATTAACATAATTCATGTTTCAAGCAAAAGACTTTTGTGTAGTTCATATATGTATGTGTATGTGTGTGGGTGTGTGTGGGCACATACTTTGATGAGAGCAAGGGTAAGTTAAGATCTCTGCTATGGAAAGATCCATTGTTTAGTCCTAACTTCTTTTCACTCTCTGTAGTCATTCTGCTTTGTCAACCTTTCACTGTATGGATTCTCTCTGGGTGCACCATTTTCATTCTAAGAATATGTGACTTATGGGCTGTCCTAATATTCTAAACTGGTCATTTATAGCATGGCTTTATTGCTCAGGCTTTAATATAGTTTGCAAACTACCAGTTACTTTCTGATTAACAAAACTTCTTCTTCTGCTTTTCCCAGTTAAGTGTCACCATAGTGGAACAATGGTCAGCAGAATGATTGGCTGTGGAATTTTACAGTGTTGAGTTGCTAGCCCGGCGCCCAACCTTCCACAGAAAGCGCACACATGCACACACTCACACCTAGGGCCAATTTAGAATGTCTAATCCACCTACAGCATGTCTTTGGGATGTGGGAGGAAACCAGAGTACCCAGAGGAAGCCCACAAGACCACAGGGAGGAAATGCAGACTCCGCACAGAAGGCACCCCAGCCGACAATCAAACCAGAGTACCTAAATGCTAAAAAGGCACTCTGAAGGTACAAAAGTATCACACAATTTATGTGTTTTCAAATTCCTGGTTATTAATAATCTGTAAAAAAAAAAAAGAACAAACAAAGAAAGAAAAAACAAAAAACAAACAAAAAAAATATTTTCTCCAAAGTGCAGTGTTTAATTGCCTGTATTTTATGAAGGACATTACTCTAGCATTGTAATAGCATCCTGAAGAGCAAAGGAATTTTCAAGGGCTATATGTTACAAACTTTTTTTGCATATTTGGCTTCAATAATTTGACCACCTTTTCCATGTATAATACATTTTGTTAACTTGGTGTCATAATTTCTACTGATGACATATCGCTACAAACTACCAAAAGAAAAAATTGGTATCATTTATGTGTATTTCCTGAAGTGTACATGTGCTTTGAAGAAATGATACAGTGCTGTGATAACATCTGAAGTATACATTAGATGTTGATGGTGAATGTATGACCATTGGTGCTGCGGTAGCTTTGTCACCTCACAGCAAGACGTTGTCCCGTTCGATTCTCAGGTAGAGCGTCTTCTGTGTGGAGGCATGCGTCAATGGACGTGCCTTCGTTGAAGGTTGTGTATCAGGGCTGGTAACTCGGCATGTAAAAATCCACTACCAAACATTAGCAGACCGGAGTTCCGCTATGGCGACCCGTAACTGGGATAAGCCGAAAGACATACATACTCAAGGCATCAGAATGATGCAATAAATCTGGCAATGATGTAACTGAGAGTCTGATGCCAACAAATATCCAGGTTTTGGCTCATGTTGCCCAAAGGTACTTTCCTGGACAGTGACAAATGTTAGCCAAACATCACATGATAATTATAATGAAAATCCAAAATTAAAGGGTTAAAACATCACACAGACAAACCATTCAGTAAAAACTGCAAGAAAAACCCAGTCAAGCTAGAGTTTTCACAGTGTGATACCTTAAACCTGTAATCCTATGGAATTATGCAAATGACCATTAAGGACATAACTCTTTTTCATCTATATGGCTTCGGAATGCCTATGACTTTTTACTTTTCAAGTCTTTATGGGTGCATTCAGACCAATAAAGCCAAACCACACTAACTCTGGACATGCATGATTCCATCTTCTAAGTTGCCTTATCAGCAAAATATAAGTGGTTTATTTGGCTATACTTTAGAAATACAGAGCTTAAAATTGTACCTGATGTCAATAAATCATAGGCCTCTATCACAGGAGGTTTAAAGTTTCACACACTGAAATTTCCAAATTAGATGGGTTTTTCTATACCAATGGTGAGAAGAAATGTACCATTTCCACCATCTATCCATTCGACTAACTGTCCATGCCACAGTCCTTTGTGTATTGTTGCCCACCTATGGTCCACAATGCTTTGCAGTCATGGCAAGGGACAATTCATAATATTTTCAGCCGATGTTATTATGGCTGCCGAATGAGAGTCATATGCACACTGTGTTAAACAAGGGATCACGTGCTCCTGCTTTTTCCATTGGTGTGAGCCCTGTTGTGCCATTATGTTAGGGATGGGCTGCATGTGATTATGTGCATGGTTCTCCCCACCAGGGTGACCATTAATTCCATAAAACAGGTGTCAGAAGATGAATGAATGGATGAGGATGACATTTTACGCCCGTAATAAAATCTTTCATGTGTTGTCGATCCAAATGACAATGATGATGATGATAATGTCACTGATCTATGTTATGTTGTCAACACATCACCACATCTTGTAAAGCAGGTACTGGACTGAAGGTCTTGGTAAACTATCATTGCACCAGTATCCCTATAAGTCCCAACCTCTGCTGCACAGTGTAGTCCATGATTTATACATACATGAACCGCAGATAATGCTGTCAATTCCCATTTGCACACCTACTGTATAGCTAGAATGCACCAGGTATGCAATGCATGCTGATATTCCATTGTGCATGAGCCCCTTTATGAATTGCACAGGTCTTTGGTATGGTTTTTACATCATGTACCAGCCCCATATGACTCTAGGCAATGTTTCTGAATCTTGTCCAGAATCTTTTTATATTTTGTTTTTGTTTTTCTCTTTCTTTCTCTCTCTCTCTCTCTCTCTCTCTATATATATATATATATATATATATATATATATATCTATATATCTATATATATATATATATATATATATATATATATATATATATATATATATATATATAAACACATATGTCTTACCCACTTAAATAAAAGGAATATGCCCCAAATGATGACTTCAAAATGCAGCAAGTATCAAGTGAGAAATATACATGGTAGCTCTGGAATGATTTTAGTGAGGAGATTTTAACATTTGTAAAAGAACGCAAGTATGTTTAATGCACTTGTAATTCTTAAATGGAGAGCATATCAAGTATTTCTTAAATCGAATGAAGCAGTGTACAAATGGGCACTTAAATAACTTGTTTGCCAAGGTATAGCTGGAATAATAAGAGCAAGTAAGGTCACCAGAGACTTGATTGTTATGGCTTCAGATTCTTATGTGCTTAGACGCAAGTTACTGTAATCATTTAAAGTACACTTAGACATAATAGTGCGGGGTCTATTTTCAGCACAGCTGTTGGTATTCTTTATGCAGGAAAATGTCAATGTAAGAATATGTCAGAGAAATTTAACAAAGAAATAAACAGTTGGAGAAACAAAAATGCAGAAACACTGCTGGATATTTTTAATGGATTCAACGCCTTAGCTCTAGATTTGCATTTCAAGAGGTATTACAGCTCTTAACAACTCATCATTAAAGATCAGAATGAACAGAAGTTGTTTCAAAACATCATGCAAGTTTATAAATCAACATGCATTCAAACTGTTGTGAAAGAACCACACATCTTCTCTCAGTGCCTCAAGAAGTATTCAGCATTTAAAATGAAACGATGGGTACATCACAGGCTGTCATTTTGTGATAAATGAACAGAAACAGAAAAAATGTTATTTCTGTTACAAAATACAGTTTAAGTCAACCATAATCATTGCTAAAAGGCTGGTTATATTTTAGACCAAAGAGTGGAAAAGTATTTTGCGCTGGAGGAGAATATTTTGTAGTTGTCATTAGTTTGTGAATCATAATCTAACAGTAGAATGACAGCTACAATGATACGAATCCAATAACTGCTAAATCAAGGTCAGCTTGCTAGCTAGTTGTGTGTCTGTCATGGTTCCCCACTGTTCCTTCTGTCCACTTCCAAAAACCGTGTTAATCTTTTAACTTACATGATACACATTCCTGTATCAAATAATATGATTTTAGCAAATGAAATATAACATTTGGTTTACTGCTAGATCTGTAACAAACAGCAATATCAATTTTACATTTTATGTATTTTTCCTGCTCAGAAGATGAAGCTACCTCAGGAGCTGGATAACTGCATGCCTGTGTTTCATGGAACAATTTTACAATGTTTTCTTCTCATCATTATTATGGTCCTTTGACCATTGCCACTTTACTTCTCATGGTATCTGGGAAAGGTAGATACTATGAAAGTGGACCTGCACATATATTGTGGCATAGCAGAGATGGAAGACCTGTGACTCAATCAAATGTTTTGTAGGTCGATGTGAAAGGAGGTGGTGCATCTGTCATGTACTGACATGGCTTGTACGTACATCCAGCATAACTCCTATAACAAGAGAATGGAAGATGATGTCAACAGATGCCTTTGTGTTTCACAGCAGAGGGATTACAAATGAATGTAGGAAGGGGCCTGGTCCACAAGAATTATACATATGGTAGCCTGATGTCTGGGTAAAGGCCTAATTTTGATCAGAGAGGACAGGGGTCTGATGGAAGATGACCTGAAGTAAGGCCAAGCACACACAGGCAAGAAAAGCCTGGACACCTGGTGTAAATGAAACTGAGGAGAACTATGCTCTCTATTGCTCACTTGAATATTCGTAGTATTTGTAACAAAACTACTCAAGTCCATGCCCTTCTAGAAAACCATCAATTTGACATTCGATGTCTAACCAAAACATAGCTAAAGCCTTCCTTCAAAGACAACGAAATTACCCCACCTGGGTATAACATCCTTAGACTTGATCGCACAGTAAAAAAGGGAGGTGGGGTTGCAATTCTCTATAAGGCTCAATTCCGAATCTGTACTATAGATCATACTCTTTGCCTTGATAAACAGGCAGAAGTTATCTGCTCCAAACTCCACATCAACAGTAGTAAAGCCATAAATATCATATGTGTTTATCTTCCCCCAGGAAATAACATCAACTCACTTGAATGCATCCTCAGTTCACTCTCTACCCATCTCCCACAAGAAACACTAGTCCTAGGCGATTTTAACATTGATTGGTATTCATGCAATAGTACAAACCCCAGCTCCCATATAAACCTACATGGCTTTACCCAACTAATAAATAGTCCTACCAGAACCAATAAAACCAACAACAATGAAACCACCTTAGACTGGATTCTTACTAATACTCCTCAACTAATCTACAAAGTAGGTATCCTTCCAGAAGACCTAAGTGACCATTCTCTTACTTATGTCATCCGACATAAAACTAGCCTCAACTTACCTACCACATACAGAACACTTCGTTCAAAAAAGCATTTCAACTCCAATCACTTTCTAGCTGAACTATTTCAAAATAACTGGTCCCCTCTAAAATATCTCCCACTTAATGAAGCAGTAGCATACTTCAACTCCACTTTCCTATCTATCCTAGATAACCATGGGCTAAGTCAAACCATTAGAACCAAGGCTAAACCTGCTCCCTGGCTAACCTACAACACTAGGCAAAAAATCAAACAAAGAAATAAATCTTGGGTGAAATGGCGTTCCACCAAGAACCCAACTGACCACCAAAACTTCAGACAACTTAGAAACAGTACAAAAAAAGCCATCCTGACAGATAAAAAAAACTACTACCTCCAATTTCAACAAACCTCCAAAAAGGAACCTAAAAAGTTCTGGGCCAGTATGAACAATTTCCTATCCCCAGGCCAACCTATCACACCCAACCCTCAAGACTCTAACCCAGACAACCCCACACAAGTAGCTAATGACTTCAATTCATTCTTCACTAATAATATCCAAACCCTTGCTAGTCACCTAACTCCTGACATCTCTAAGCTACTCTTACCTGCTATAAATGTATCTCCATCCTTTCATTTTCAACCTGTATCAACCTCCTTCATCTTATCACTGCTCAAAAAGCTAAGACCAACCACCCCCTCTGCTGACAAACTCCCAGCTGAATTACTACAAATAGGAGCCAAGGCTATTTCCTACCCCATCTCTCTACTGATAAATCAATCCATTAATGAAGGAATTTTCCCCTCTATCTGGAAGATATCTCACATCATCCCTCTTCACAAAGGAGGTAAATCTAATGACCTTTCTAACTTTCGTCCTATAGCTCTTCTATCACCTATAGTTAAAATCGTGGAAAAATGTATCCACAAGCAGCTTCTTAACCACCTTCTACATCATAACCTACTTGCCAACTGTCAGCACGGCTTCAGACCCTTCTACAGCACTACCACTGCACTACTCTCCTTCACCAACACAATCAACTATAACCGCAACAATAACTACCTATCATCTGCAGTCTTCATTGACTTATCTAAAGCATTTGACATGGTTAATCATAAACTTCTTCTACACAAACTAAAATCTCTCTCACTTGATCCTCCATCCATAATCTGGTTCACATCTTACCTAGAAAACTGCCAGCAAGCAGTTCTCTGGAAAAATACATTATCTAATCTCCTTCCTATATCTTTGGGTGTACCTCAAGGCTCCATCTTAGGCCCCCTTCTATTTTCTATCTTCATCAATGACCTATAATCTGCTATCCCACAATCTGCCTGCATACAATATGCAGATGATTCTACCATAGTCTGTTCTGCCAACTCACTAAATGAACTTCAATCACTCACCCAAAAAGCTTTTACCACTGTTGAACAATGGTTCTGCGACCATTGCCTACTCCTTAACACCAAGAAAACCAAACTGCTACTATTCTCACCTTCACGCAAAACTGCACCACTCAATTTAACTCTTACTTCCACTGACAACACACTTATCTCTCCAGACTCAACAGCTAAACTATTAGGAATAACTATTGACAATAATCTCAGCTTTGACCCCTATATCAACAACACTGTCAAATCTGTTAATAAAAAAATCGGATCCCTTTACAGAATAAAACCCTTCCTGACACCTGAAGCTAGGACCACCTTAGCCAGATCTCACCTTATCTCTACTCTCCTATACGTCTCCCCCATCTTCACTAATATCTCCAAAAACAACCTTAAGAAACTTGCAACATCTTACCATAACATTGCTAGATTTGCCACAGGATCCCCATTTAGAACTCATCATTGTCTGAACTTAAAACATCTAGGTTGGCTTGAATTTCCCAACCTACTCAGTCTTCATCAATTATTAATAGCACACAAGATCTTATACCAACCAACTAAAATTCCTATACTCTCTAACCTCATTTCACCATATAACAAGCTGAAACATCTACGCTCTTCCAACAAACTACTGATTAATATAACCAAACCCTCGAACTCTGCAGGTAACAGTCTCTTTTCCAACTCCGTTGGAAAAATATGGAACAATCTACCCTCTGATATCACATCTCTATCATCCCTCCCTCTTTTTAAAAGACATTTGAAAGTTCATCTCAACAAACACTGGCTTTGCTCCTGCACCTACCCAGCTTAATCCTTCCACTTCCTCTCTATTCATTACTACCTCCTTAATCCTTACCATCTCTACTCCCTTAGCCTTGTAAAGGCTGCCTCATATATCAACTTTATAGAAATATGTTATCCCTCACATACTGTAGAACTAAAAAAAAAAATATGTTAACATATTCTGTTCATTATATTTGTTGAGTTGTGCTCTAACCTTATTTGATTACTATGCGTATTCACTAGCTCTTTTTCTATATGTTTCTATTGTTGTATTGTATTGCCTGGCTATGTTTAACTTTTATAATCATTGGAGCTTTTCTCCCTGGGCCTCTACTGAAAATGGACATACATCCAGCTAGACTAGCCTGGTCAACAAATGTTAAATAAATAAATAAAATAAAAATGTTTAGTGAACTATTTAAGTTCTGTCATTAAAAAAAAATATTATTATTATCAGAAAGTATCTAAAAGACTAATCAGATGTGTATATTGCTGGCACAGTTTATTTCTGTAAAGGCATATTTTTTTTTATAAGTGGAGCTCATTTGTGTTCTCTGAAAGACAAATGTGTGTAATATATAAAATGAAAGACTGACGGTGGAAAATACACACTTCTTAAGTGAAATTCACGTAGCAGGAGGGGGCCTCATGATTCTGATTCATTTAGTCAGGTGACCCATTACTGAATTACAGCTTCATGAGCAAATTTCAATGAAGTTGTTGATTTTTGTTTATCGGCAGATGTAGTGTATTTGGATCTTGCCAAGAAGTCTGATTCTGTTCGATATAGTGAGATTACTATAACTCATAAATATCACTGGATAGATTATTAAGTGACATAGTAATTGATTGAATTTATTGATGAAAAGAACCTTTAGGATTAAAAGTAAGGAAGTTGTGTAGTTGATCAAATGATTACTGTTTAGAGACAAGTGGACAAGCATTAATTACCAAGTTTTTTTTTTAAAAACTATTATCGATTGAAATTTTTCATAATATGACATTAATTCTTTGTCTATTCTAACTGTAATACCCATATATTCTCACATGTTTACTTTGTGTTTTCTTATATTCTCACATGTTTACTTTGTGTTTTCTTACATAGTTTCATGTCTGTATATATTTTACAATAAAAGTGTTATGAAAAAAATAATTAAAATGTGGAGGTTACTTCTGAGGTTACTGTGGGGAGTCCCTCAGGGGTCAGTCCATAGACCAATATTATTTACTTTCTTTATGTCTAATTTTCTAGTTCAAAATGGCATACAAATTACTATGTTTGCTGATAGTATTAAAAAGAGGTCAATTGTAAATACAGCAAATTATCAAACTAGACTGCAATTGTGTGTGTGTGTGTGTGTGTGTGTGTGTGTGTGTGTGTGTGTGTGTGTGTGTGTGTGTGTGTGTGATTTGAATATATGGAAGAAGAAAAAACATATGGAATTTAACACTAGTAAATCAAAAGTGTTATGTTATAGTAATAATGATCACTGTTATCTATATGCTAGCAATAATATAACCTTAAGTGTAAAAAGCAAGATTAGGGACTTGGGTAATGATATCAACAGCAGCTTTAAATGCAATATAAACTACAAACTCCGGCAAACCAGCTTCCAAAATCATTGAACTTTTAATAATCCACAGATATAGTTAAGCGCTTTTATCTACACCTGTATACATCATTAGAACCATTGTTAAAACAAAAATGATGTTAAAATACATTCAGGAAGTGACACACCTCCAAAATGCTCCAATCGGCATGTCATGTATAAAAAAGCCAGGAAGCCTTGTGAGATAATTTTAAAGGGCCTTAAAGTGAACTCAGTATTGTCAGGTAAAACTGAAAACCAAATTAAACATAAAATAAAATAAAAATACAAATACAATGTGATCCTCTAATTCATAAGGATATAAACATATCATAAAATGTCCAATCTGAGTTGACAATTTATATAGAAAATACATATGTTTCAGCTCTGGATCTGTGTAATAACTGAAGCAGTGTACTTCAGTATGAAGCTAAATCTATTTTAAAGGGCTTCAGTATTAAATTTTACAGTCTATGCAAGTAAATGGAATTCATGAAAGAGACTCAGTTAAAAAATACTAAAAACAAAGGCAAAATTTTTTGTTGAACAAGGAACTGGAGTTTTCTAAACTATTGTATTACTATAGTAAATTTAGATAACCAATAAGACAGAAATCTGGGCTGATCAAGCTTTAAGAAGGTGGTTGTTAAACATTTCGAGGGATAACAAGCTAAACATTACCAGGTTAGTCTACAATGAGCTACATCAGCAAAACAGGTATATCAATATCACAGGAGATGATTATTTTCTGTGTGGAAGTAAGTCTGGGAACATACAGAATAAGAAAGAAGATGATGGCATAATTAAAATTGACGGGATTACCACCTTCTCAAAAATCAAAAATTCCAGATGAATTAAGAATCTGTGCTGGCATAAAGATGGAGAATAAAGCCATTTATAAGGTGAATAAATATGCATACATTGAAAATATTTCCGATATGAATTTGACAGATCCATTCAGCAAGCTAGACCTCATATTTTGCCACTACCTTTTTGAACTCAAATCAAACAGAAGGAACACAATATGTCATACTCCTAATGGGTTGATGGCACACGGCCTCATAATTTGTGTGAAATCTGTGCACGAAAATTTTCATAAGACTATCATAAATGTGAGAAACGTAATGACAACATTATGTTATATGACCGAACACAGACAGAGCATGGTACACGTTTAAGTTAATCTAATGATTTAAAAAACACTGAAGTGATTTTAAATAAAGCCAACTTTGTATTTTTTAAGCACATTTTTTAAAACCCTTTTATGGATTAATATAAACAGAGAAGGGCTTCCTTCATTACCATAAAGCATGTACTACACCCAAAGGATCCAGCAGGTATTACATGTTTACTTGGTATAGGTAACTACAGTGTAACATTTATAAAAGTATTTTTAGCAATCGATGAACAAACTAAGAACTATAATGTAAAAGGATACATGTTGGGGAAATCATGACACACCATTGGAAACTTTAAAATATGGTTTAGTTTCTGATGAAATAATGTAATATTGTGAGCCTGAAAACCAAGTATGAAGTTTCCCTTTTTGGAGATACTTGGAAAATATTTTTTAAAAAGCACAGAGATTACTTTTAACCCAGTGCACATCTTAGCAGATCTCTAACATGTTTAAAAGACTAAAATCCACAATGAAAAAGTGAAGAGACAGGTGGTTTCTCTAATAAAGTTTTAATCCAAACAAAGATAAAAATACAGAAGATAAGCACTTTTGCAACATAGTTACTTCATTTGATCTATACACATTCACCAGCACAACTGACTTAAATAGTGCAATCAATTAATTAGTGCTTCAAACCCTTTAATTTTAGTAAAGGTTTTAAAGGGCTATCGCCATTTAACACAACATCCCTGTTAGTAACCAGAATAAAAATCCACTTCTTATATAGCCACAATAAAATATGAACTTATGTGATGCACCTTCCTTTATATTATGTTTAGCTAATGCATTCCTCTGATCTCCTTTCTGAATAGCATAAACATGTTCTCTTATTCAATTCCTAAGGCACCTGTTGGTCTTACCAACATAATATGCATCAGATTGATTACACAGTGCTAGGTAAACTAAATCTTTTGTACTACAATCTGCTGTAGCATCAAAAATAAATGTGCATCCATTAATAGGATGTACAAAAACATTATCTACTTTGATATAGCTACAAACATTACAACTACCACACAGATGTGTTCCTTTCCTATTATTATGTAGTCCCTCCTCATTTCTAAAAGGTTTATAACTCTCTCTGTATATCTGTATATGACAAGCGGCTACATGATACTAAGAAAAAGGAGATACTGTGTGATGTTGCTGATTTCAAGGAAGGCAGAATCTTCTCATGGCCCAGGAGTGAGAAGATATAACATAAAGATTCAGCTTTGCAGTAAGTAGGAACTATGGATTTGACTAGTTCAAATGTGAATAATGGCCAAACAGAAAGTGTCAATAGTCATGATTTTAAACATGTTGAGACTGTTCTGCATCCATTAGGTATTACAAACTTGGATGCAAGTACTTTTAATCCAACTAATAATGTGTGTGTGAAAGAGCGTGCCCCTTTAATTTTTCCCTCTCAGTGTAACAGTGATGCACTGGTGTCGACCATTCATTCCCCTTATTTATGCCTGCAGTTACCAGGGCGAGTGAATACAGGCAGGCTGGAAGAGAGGGGGCATTTCGGGAGCAAGAACAGGTCTGCGAGGAAATGACTGCAGTAACAGGGTCAGTTGGAGTTTGGCCCTTGGGTTCATCCAAAAGTTCTCAGGACTTAATAGTGAACTTATCTTCAGTAGAATTTACTGAAATAGAATGTTAGGTACTGAATCTTGGTCTGTCCTTTGTATCTACGAAGAAAGGTAACATATCTGAGGTTTTGATGGATTTTAAGTTATTTGTACGTAATATAGTGTTGAAATTAATGTTTGGTAACAACAACTATTCTTCTTGTTTAAAAAAACTAGCCAATTTATACCATTGAATCCACCCCTTATTGAAGCTTTTTCAAAACTGTGTGAGGATGAGTTATATCGGTTGTGTAATGAGTGGCGGAATGAATACCACTAATTTAGGTAAGGCACAGTTCAAAACACTTAATGGTTTGGTTCAGAGGGATGATATATATATATATATATATATATATATATATATATATATATATATATATATGTATATATATACATGTCCAGCTGATAAAGGGGGTAGAATAGTCATTTTAAACCCTATAGATTATGTGCATGCTATGTTACTGATGTTATCAGATTCTATGATGTATTTTGTATGTGCAAGAAATGACATAGATCATTTACTTCGTAGGCTTGATGTTTCATTATACGATATGTTTTTAGAAGGCTCTATTTTTAAGAAGTTATATGATTATTTTCTGGTTGAATGTCTTCTGTTACCAACTATCTATGGACTTCCTAATGTTCATAAGACTTTGAATAACCATTCAATAAGACCTATCGTGTCTGGAAAGAGGTTGGGCAACAGAACCCCTCTCTATATATGTGGAGAAACAGTTGCGTCCTATTATAGAGAAGGTTGACAAGATTTTAATTGATACTAAACATTTTCTTAAAAGGTTGGCAGAATGGCCTGCCATGTGTACTTCATTTGATTTTCTTATGGTGACAATGGATGTTACTTCCTATTTTACTGTAATTACAAATGACCATGGGATCGAATATGTTAGATTATTTCTTAGTCAGCATATAGACTATTCAACTTGTAAAATTTGTATGATTTGTTATTTACTAGAATAAGTTATAACTAATAATGCATTTGTATTTGATGACAAGTGTTTTATTCAGAAGACAGGAGTGGCCATGGTCACCATGTGTGCTAATAGTTATGTGAACATGGTGCCAGCACAATGGGAAGCTATGTATGCTTTTCATACTTCAAATCCTTTTTTTTGATAAGGATTTACATTACAGCCAATTTATGGATGATGTGTTTTTTTACATAGGCAGGTACAGTTGATGAGTTGCAGGTTTTCATTGATTTTTTTTGCACCGAACAACAAACTTTCCTAGATTTACTTTTAGTTTTTCTAACTCTTTTATTGATTTTCTCAGATGTACGAATTTTCAGTGATTGATCTGGTTTGAACACTGTTCTGTTTAAAAAGCCATGTAAAGTGAATTTTAAATTACATGCATGGAGCATGTCTCCCAAAAGACTTAAGTTGAATGTGATGAGAGGGCAATGTTTTACACACCAGAGACAGTGAGAGGCACTTGTCTTTTGATGTTTTGGCTGATGAATATAGACAATGTAGTTATTCTGAATGCGATATTAATATTGCTCAGAATTAATTTATGTCATTGAGGCATGATTGAGCAAGATCTTACTTTGACAGTGCTATTTAGCAATAGTTTCAATGATACCAGTTCTTTACAGATGTCCCTTGCTTATTCCATTGATTCTGGTACAATCTGCAACATCATAAAGAAGCACTGGAGGGTCCTAATGTCTGACAAGTGTAAAGAGGTTTTGAGGCTAGAGCCATGATTTGTTTTCAAGAACAATCTTTTGTTAAAAAGGCTACATTGTTACAAACCTTTTAGAAATGAGGGGGGACTACAAAATAATAGGAGAGGAACACATCCGTGTGGTAGTTGTAATGTTTGTAGCTATATCAATGTAGATAATGTTTCTGTACATTCTATTAATGCACATACAGTTATTTTTGATGCTACAGCAGATTGTAGAACAAAAGATTTAATGTACCTAGCAATGTGTGATCAATGTGATGCATATTATGTTGGTAAGACCAACAGGTGCCTTAGGGACTGAATAAGAGAACATGTTTATGCTATTCATAAAGGAGATCAGAGAAATGCATTAGCTGAACATAATATAAAGGAATGTGCATTACATAAGTTCAAATTTTTAGTGCTAATGTTATTATTGTAATATTGTGGCAATATAAGAGGCGGTGATGTTAGGACTCGAACTGAATGTATAGAGTTGAAATGGATTTTTATTCTGGCTGCTAACAGGGGTGTTGGATTAAATGGCAATTATCCTTTAAAACCTTTATTGAAATTGAAGGGTTTGAAAGACTAATTAATTGATTGCACTATTTAAATCAGTTGTGCTGGTGAATGTGTATAGATCTGATGAAGCAACCACTTATCTTATGTATTTTTATCTTTGTCTGGATTAAAACTTTATTAGAGAAACCACCTGTCCGTTCACTTTTCTCATTGTGGATTTTGCTCGTTTAATACTAGTTTGAGTTTTGGCTTGATTCTTAGGTATTAAAAGACATTGTATGTACACAGAATATGAGGCATCAGTCATGATAAAGAGTTATATTTCTTTCTATATTATGTGGCTACAAGTTCAGGAAATGCATGATGTAACACATCCTGCTTTAAAAAGTCTTGGAACATGAAAGCATGAAATTCACTCATGTCCTGTAGTCATCATTTCAGTGTCTCACATATTGTATGCCATACATTGAACTCTATGCTCCCATCATGTCTGAGTCAATGGGTACCTGAGAAAGGGGAGAAGCTGAGTTTTTGTTTTATTTTTTTATCTTTTCCTTTCCCACCGAGGTTGTATAATGTGGGAGTATGTATACAGAGAGACAGAGAGAGCAAAGGTTCCCAAAAAAGCGAAAACAATTGTGTCTGGTCTGATGATGGTAGAGATACTGTTTAAGTGTATGACTTCTGGAGAATTTAAACATTTTAGCATTGATTAATTACATGTCAGTAGGACCGGCATGTCATTAATCAGGGTAAATCCTATAATTCACTTTAGTAACTAATCACAGGACATCTGAAATTGCAGAATGACCCCAGATGGAAATCACAATCTTGAAAAGAAAGATGGCTAAGAATACAGCTTCACAATTCTGCTGTTATGCACATAAAGTGAAGAAAAGTATAGACTTGCTGTCAGTGCATCTGGCAAAAATGTAAGCAAGCAACAGATAATCTATAGAAACCAAAAAATATGTTCAATACCCTGCATGCATTTCAACTATACATGTTCTAAAATTAGAAGAAAAACAGACACAGGCATGTAATGATCCAATATTTTAGTTTATTAAAGAACTCTGTCATACCTTTCCATGCTGTAAAATGAGATATGACACGTAGAAAGTATCTGTTCTAAATAAATATGCTAAATGTCAACAAGATCATACCACGCCTGGAAATTATTTTGAAACTAGCCAACTCAGTAATATCCATTTTTATGCAAGCAAGCTCACTGCAGGAAAAGCAGGAAAAGAGAATCAGAGTTTTCCTAACAAATTTAAGAATAATCCTCGTCTGCCTGTATTAGCCCTCACTGAAACTTTTTCATCTTAAGTGTATTTAAGTTAATTTGGTCTTAGTATTTTCATGAACGTCTTGTGTTCATTATTAGTAATTTGATCTCAGGCATTTTGTATACATTGTAAATAGCTGAATTGTTATTTCATTTACAAACAGTATGTTTTCATTCATTCACTTATTTTATTATAATTCAAATCTTACAGTTTGTAATCATTTAATAAAAAAGTTTAATAAAATATTCTAAGCAAAAAAAAAAAAAAAAAAATTCACAGACGTCTTGTCAATTAAAAACGCCTTAGTAAGAGAATGCTGGCTTACTAATACTAACTGTAACAGAGGAACACAAATTATGATTTAGACATATGCATTTTGCGAAGGAAATGTGTTAAGTAAGACTGCAATATCTATTTAGATGTTACAACAACCCTGGAAGAGATTCAGTTGATTTGTATATTCTTTAGTCTGTTGGTGAATGTGTTTTAGTCATTATTGATAAACAGATGAACTATCTAGTCACATAGGCTTTCACAACTACTTCATTTGTAAATACTATACAATTAAAACAAAGAGTTTTCTTTAATTGCCATTCTAGAACTGACAGTCTACCATTCAATAAAAAAGTTCACTGAGTTTTGCTAAATATATGGGTTCTAAGCTTAGGAATTTTACATCATTGACCACAGGTAAATGCATTACTTGAAATGATTATGTTCCATCTTGGGAAGGAAGATGGAAAATCATTTAACAAAGAATCCAGGGGAAACAATTCATACAGATATTCTTATCAGACTAAAGAGTTACACCATGCAGTTCTAGGTAGCATTCCACTGCATGCACAGTTAAAAAAGGAAGTTTAAAATAAACATTGTTTTATGCACCCAAAACAAGGATGGGGATCACAGTAAAATAAAAAAAGAAAACAAACATTAAGGAATTTGAAAAGAGGATTAGACATTCTTGAAACATGGTTTGAACAAGAGGGAAAACTATGCACAGGTTAAACAAGTAATTTCCAACAAACCCATGGGAATATATTTATGAAATGTACATTTTGAATGTGAGCAATATTCTGCTGCAGCCTTTAATAACAAGGTCCTATTTAGGAAGCTTACTAGTACAATGTAAAAGAAGCCTGCTTAATTAAAAGTGTACATCTAAGACTGGAAATACATTGTAAATGGCAAACTGACTTACATCACTTAATTGCTTTGAGATTTTTTTAATGTCTAATCTATTTCAGTTGAAATGTTTATCTATAATGAAAAAGGCCATACAATGCTGAGCTTTTACCATAAATATATACAGAACTGCTGTTTAATTCAGATTGGAAAATTGTACTGGTTTACATTTAAAAATTTGGTTTTACATTTTGGAGTAAAAAAGGTGAAACATTTAAATTCATTGTATAGCTGAACTTCTTGCAGCCATGGTAGCAGAAATTCACTGTTGTCAAGTGTATCATTCTGTATTTGGGTCATCTGGGGTAAATGGAATCATGGCAAAAATACAGTACAAGGATATTTGAGAGATGATCACAAATGGACTAGATAACCAAAAGCAAAGCCAGGGAACAGGTGTAGCAGCTGAACAGGTGTAGCAGCTAACAGAATGCTTGGAGAAAGCCTTCACTGCGCTGCTCTACTTGGCAGTGATGAGGCCACACCTTGAATACTGGGATAGTTCTGATGGGCATACAAGACAAGAAACATCATCAGAGGAAAGCCATCAGAGGGAGGGGTAGAATACAGGGGGTGCAGCTTAGGATTAGACACAAGAACAACTAGGCATCTTCTTACTATAGACCAAAAGGGTCACAATATCATGGCAGGGGGTGTGAAGGGGTTGTGAATAGGAAGGACAGCAGGAGACAACTGGCACAAGCTATATATTATAATGACAAACTACTCTCTGGATGTCTGACATCAATTCTTCTTGGAAATTGTTGTGGACAAAAGAAATGGACTAGCAGAACTAGTGATTTAGATGGAATTTGGAGACGTACTCAACACAGCACAAACAGAAGAAGACGGGCATGCTAGCAAAGAAGTACCATGATGGCAGAAAAGCTTAATTTCCTCCCTGGCGTTGAATAAGTTAAAAGGGTTATCTGATCATGAATTAATACATTCACTAACAACTTAGCATAATCTGAAAGTATGTGCTTATAGAATGAAAATCAGTAACTCCAGCCTTGAATATGAACAATTTAATTAATTGTCTAATACAATTACAAATGTATATAACTTCAGCAAATTTTGTTAATCAATTTATCTTCTGGAGCATAATTAAAATGATGAGTTCATATTATAACACCCAATGCTGAAAACAGTGAACAGTGTTACACCGACACATATTCAGCAAACTCTGAGAATGTCGAAACCACAGAACAGCGATTTCTTTCCTAGGGAAAGAAATTGCTGCTCCAAAAAAAAACATTAAACACTTCCAAACACATACACACACATACCCTAACCCTAATTATACCCCCCCAAAAACAGTAAACAACTAAATACACATATGCACGTAACCCAACCATGCATCTAACAAAATAAAAAACAAAACAGTAAACATTTTAAAACACACGCACTTACCTTAACTCGCACCCTAACCCTAAGGTCAGTAATTCTCGCACATTTACGTAAACAGTTCCAAACACAAACACACTTACCTTAACCCTAATCCTACCCTCCTCAAAACAAAAGTGAACAACTAAACACACACACACATACACACACACGTAACTCAACCATACATCTAACACAAAATAAAAAACAGTAAACACTTTCATACATATGCACTTACCTTAACCCGCACCCTAACCCTAAGGTCAGTAACTGTTGCACAATCACGCTTGGGAGCTATACTGGACAAGGAACTGCACTACACTCCAGAATAGGCAAAGCAACGAAGCGGTCAAGTGACTTCTTTCCCAGGGAAAGAATTTGCTGTACAGCCGCTTTGCTGTTTTGCCTGTTCACCCTACATGTGTCGACAAAAATGCATTCGACAAAATGCATTTTCATTTTTCTAATATGAACCCCAAAATTATATAAATATATATATATATATATATATATATATACATATATATATATATTTATATATATATATATATATATATATATATATATATATATATATATATATATATATATATATATATATATATATATGGTCAGTTAATTACTACTGTAACACTTAAAGTCATGCAAATATATTGAATTTAAAAGAAAACTGATGCAGGTATAGTAAACTACATATTGAAAAAATATAAGATCCATGTTATTTCAGTGGGCAATATCTATTCAGTATATTAAATTATGTAATAGTTAAACAAGACCTTAATGTCATTGCTGTTTATATAAAAATAAATATAGAAGGTGCTTTTGTTAATGACATGTATTTTCATTTCTCATACAGCTTTAAATCTGAAAATGATAACATCAAGTGTCTACAAACACTAAGCTGCATCAGTGACTTAACAAAAGGTAAACAAACTTTAAATACAAAAAAGAAACTAAAAACAAATCAAGACAGCTTGCTGTAGAATCCAAAACCAATTTAATGTTAGCGCTTTCATACAAGCCCAATGCTTGAACTTCTTCAGACAAGAAATAACTTAAGATTTAATACTTATATACAATTATGAATTAAACCATTAACATATTAATTAATGTCAACTATTTAAAGAAGCATTGCATTATTTCATGGATACCTTAAGAACCTTGTATATTCAATAGCTCCTTTCCTAAAAATCATTTACAAAGGTAATTTAAATACATATAATATAACGTTATAAATCCTTATAAAAATACAAAATTATATCCATTTTTTATGATACAAAAACATTAAATATGATACAAAAAACATTAAAACCAACCATTCAGTATTCATACCAAGTTCCACACTATTCGAGAAACATATTATATAGCTTAAAATTTTAAATTTAAATTTTTATATAAGTCTTCACTTATCCAAGGCTTTCAGTTTAAGAATACATTTAATCGAGCTATATTCATTAAGACCTGGAAACATATATGCATTGGTCTTAATTTGCAATATTAGCTCTTTCTCTTCCAATTTTAACTGCCAAGGTCCTCCTCTAATGTCTTTACTCACACAATCAACAATAGCATACTTAAATTTATGAAGTGGGTATTCCAAAATGTGTCTTGCCAATGCATTAGTCGTCATCCTCTTACTGATATGGTACTAGTGTTCATAAATCCTTTAAGTGCCCTTTCTGTTTTGCCTATATAGTAACAGTTCAACAGGGCACAGCTGACATAGGGCTACATATACCACACCAGTTGTATCACAATTAAACTTACCATTAATATAATATTTTTTTTCTTTTATGGTGAATCTACTTCCCATCATAATGTGTTGGCATTGCTGGCACCTGCCACATTTGCTCATAGACCAGCTAGTTTCAGTCTTACAGGTTTTCTTTTTCAATAAGGTATTAAGATTAGTGCCTTTTCTATAAACCACGAGGGGACTATCCCCCACTTTTTTCCTGATGTTAGAATCTTCAAGTAAAAGCGCCCACTTGTTCTAAATATATATTTTTTACTAACACCAAAAAAAGAGCTGTGGTAAAAGGCCAGCTGGTTAGAGCAGCCAGGATGGTCTCTTTGGATAAAGATTTCATACTAGAATTTAATAACTTGAAAAATATGTTTAATAAGAGAGGTTACCCTGAGTACCTTTTTCATGAAACATTTGAGGAAGTAACAGTTAAAAGGAATAATGGGCATTTCAAACCTATTTTACATAAAAGCTATTTAGAACAAATGAATGGATCTATTGTGCAGGATAATTATACCTCTCTTCATCAAGTAGTAAGAATGAGTTATATAACAACCTTTTCTATAGACACCAGTGAAATAAGAAGTATTCTGAATAAGAACTGGGCACTTTTACTAGAAAATTCTAATATCAGGAAAAAAGTAAAGGAGTAAAGGCATTAGAGGAGGACCTTGGCAGTTAAACTTGAAAGAGAAAATAGCTAATATGGCAACATATTCTTAAACTGAAAGCCTTGGATAGGTGAAGACTTATAAAAATTTAAATTTTAAATTTTAAATTTAAAAATTAAAAATATATAATATGTTTCTCGAATAGTGTGGAACTTGGTATGAATACCAAATGGTTGGTTTTAATGTTTTTTGTATCACAAAAAATGTATATAATTTTGTATTTTTATAAGGATTTATAATGTTATATTATGTTTGTGTCTTTCGGCTTTTCCCAGTTAGGGGTCGCCACAGCGGAACTCAGGTCCGCTAATGATTGGCAGTAGATTTTTACGTACTGGCTTGCCGGGTCTAACGCACAACCTTCAACGAAGGAACACCCATTCACGTATGTCGCCACACAGAAAACACTCTAACTGAGAATCGAATGGGCAACGTCTAACTGTGAGGTGACAACGCTACCGCAGCACCACCACCGCAGTGTTTTATAATGTTATATTATATGTATTTAAATTACCTTTGTAAATGATTTTTAGGAAAGGGGCTATTGAATATACAAGGTTTTTAAGGTATCCATAAAATAATGCAATGCTTTTTTAAATAGTTGACATTGATTAATATGTTAATGGTTTAATTCATAATTGTATATAAGTATTGAATCTTGGGTTATTACTTGTCTGAAGAAGTTTAAGCATTGGGCTTGTAAAAAAGCACTAACATTAAATTGGTTTTGGATTCTGCAGCAAGCTGACTTAACAAAAGGTGTTTCCTTAACTTGCAATGTCTCAGCATAAGAATTTTTGACAAAGACAAAAATATTAGGGGGTGGGGTTTGAAGGAGAAAGGTACAAAATAAGGAGCAGGTCTTTAATATTATACTTAAAAACTTAGAAAGTTGTTAGAGTAATATGTTTTGCATCAACATACATTTTCAAAAGGATATCTAGTCTGAAAATCAAAGGTCTGTCTCATTATTTAGTAATTACAATCTTCAATGATTTGTCAGAAAACCACAGATTTTACAAACAGACCAAAAATATAAGGCCAAATTCTGGGAGTGCTGTGAAATAATGGGCAACTGAGAGTTATGGGTGCTACTGATGTACAGGTGGGAGTGGATGTCTTACAGAGGTTTTCACACCATTATAGTCTACCTTTAACAGAAGGACTTAAAAAGTTACAAGACATAGCTCTCACTATGCAAATTTGCAGGTATACTACTATTATTGTATCTTCACATTCAACCCAAGTATGAGACCCTCTTATATAATAAACACCATTCAGTTGTGCAGTGTCCAAAAGATCATGGCAATATGTGTATCATGTGTAACAAAATGCATATAAAATGGTATTCAGCTTACATTCAAATAACATCCACCACCACTGTTTTGAGGAAATAGACAGCTTTAATTACAAACAACAAACAGTTAAAAATAGTAAGCGCTTTCGCAACATGCTGTTTCTTCTTCAGACCATTCAACAATACCATCAAAAGCAGTCTTAAATACTTAAGAACAATTAAAAATATCCAATCATCTCCATAAGTCAATTAGAAATTAACTGTGAATACTTAATATTCTTGACTCAACAACTAACCAGTCAGGAATAGGCCTAGTAATAGTATTCTATCATAAACTCACAAACAGTTAATATCCCTATCACTGTTTGGACAAGCCTGTGTTATTACTGAACACATCAATACAATGTCTCAAATTCATTGACTGAAAAGCAACCAATGTGATGTAACACATATACCTGAAACAGCAATCAGAATTAAATAGATTCTATGGTCTGCAAAAAATACAAATACATAATCAAAAATATATAATCAAATACATAACTTCACTGTATAAAAGAATCAGAAATAATACTTGGCTCGCATTGAAAACACAATGCCATCAATTCATCCTGGCGCATCCTGTCTCCGCAATCTAATTCAATTTAATAATTCAACAACTTAACAGGATTGTATAAAAACAGAGTGTTACCTAAAGCCCTCAAACTCTCTTTAATGGCGAGCTGCAATGAAAAAATTAACACAATAACATCATATGTTCTGACCAGAAACATTGGTCATAGAAAGTAATCCCTAGCTTCTTAAGCACCCATACAACCAGTGCAATTAGGAGGAACAGCTTAATGAACGAACACTGCACCATCTACATGAGCTAACATGCTGGTTGCCCCATGCTACTGTTCATACAAAATATCCTTTTAAAAAGGAAACACCAGAGACAGGTATAAGCAATAAACACCCAGGATTGATGAACTATGATCTGTTAGACTGATGTTTGCTTGCTTGACTGTCTTTGGTGTTTGAGGGCTTTAGGTAGCACTCTGTTTATCTGATTACATTAGATGGCACCTGAAAGGTGAATTTTGGGAAGGCCAAGTGGTGGTTGGTTGGTTGAGCCTCTTTTAGTGATTGGAAAGTAACTTGAGAGGCACAACCAATGAATGACCAAGTTTGTCACTGCACAATATCTATATGCATGCCCTTTGAGTAGCATTGACTTGATGTTTCTTGTCCATTTATTTACTTTATATTCTTTAGATATTTCATAGATGGCAGTGAGATTTAAGATATTTTTAGTTAATGATTGTTTTTATACAATCCTTTTAGGTTGTTGAGTTATTAAATTTAATTAGATCACAAAGTCAACAGTGCAGTTTTTGCTAGTAGAATAATAGCAATCTGGAGTGGAATTACGAATGGTGTTTGAAAGTTTGTTTATTTACTTTCCATGATTTTAGTATACAGTAATTTGAAGTAAGAATATATCACAATTTTGCCTTTTTGTTTTTAATTTTGGTTATTTGATTCTAGAATTATTTTATGTTTGAATGGTATTCAGGTCAATGTGAGGAGTCTAATAGGTGGGATCTGGAGCAATGAGCATCGGGCATAGTATTTAAGTGCCCCATCATAATACATGCTCTGCACAGACTAGCTATTTGGAACGAGAATGTTATAGGCTATAAAATGATCTGCCAGGAAGAACTGATGGCACTGCAGTTCTCAATGCGAGCCGAGTATTATTTCTAATTCTTTTATACAGTGAAGTTATGTATGTGATTATATAATTTTGATTATGTATTTTTATTTTTTGCAGACCACAAAATTTATTTAATTTTGATTGCTGTTCCAGGTATATGTGCTACATTATATTATTATTCAAAGTTATTTCCCTGCACTGCTGACTAAAACCATTCCACTTCACTCTTTAGTAGCATCCTTGATATCACTGTCATATCTAAAATGTTTGAAACAAACAGAGATAGCTATTGTAGGTACTGCATTAAATATACTTTTGAATATGATTACTGAATATAAAATGATGACTTCACTTTATCAAGATTGGATTACAGTCCTTCTGATGAGAAATATGGTCCATATAGTCAATGAATTTGCAGAGATTTAGCATTAGGCTTAAAGTCTTTGTGTCACAGTCTATTAAATATTTTAATCAGACACTGATTCATGTTCCAACTGATTTGCAGCCGACTAACAAGTCATTAATCAGACACTGATTCATGTTCCAACTGAGTTGCACCGCAGACTAAAATGTCATTAGTTTTATTCACTACATCATGTAGCCCTTCTACAATATTATCAACAGCTCTCTAGAAAACTTCTCGAAATTATGATTCCAAATGGCAATATCACCAACATGTATCTGCCAATATATGTATTGAAGGTACACAGTTTGAAAGGTGACTTTAGACATTGCCAAATTAAGGAAATGTAAATTAATATACATTTTCTGAAGTGAAACAAGTCTATAACTCTGATTATTGTCATTATTTATTAAGTGCAATTCATCACCTTTTCTCTGTAAGTCATCAGTTTTAGGAGGGATTAAGAGGGACAGAGCTAAAACTTGAGTCAAAATCAGGGATATCCCTGAAAAATAGGGACATTTAACAGGTACACTTATCTGTAATTAGTGCTGCTACTACCTCTGCAATTATCTGAAATTGACAATGTTTATTTCTGATACATTTATTCAATGCCTGAGCATCTGTACACATTCGTAACTTTTGTTTTTTTTTGCTGCTGTCTCAAAGCTATTTACATATTTATTAAGCTGGGTTAGTGTCATTACCACCCCCATAGCTTCCTCTTTAATCATTGCTCAATTATCATTCTCATAGGAACAGGAGCTTTTCCTGGAATATGAATTATAGGCGCTGCCTTAAAAGAAATGTTAGCTCTTCCCCTCCTGTACAGCTTTTGAAGTTTGTCCACAAATTCCCATAGGTTGCATTTTGAACCTTTTGTCAAAATCAGATTATACTGCTCATGGCAAACAGCTCCCTACTACCTTCTCCCAATCTAACCCTAACAATTTCACCTTTAGGTGCATCTTTTCAATCCTCATTCTTGATACTTTTTCTCTAATCCCTCCTCCCCCCCCTGCCGGCCTCCACTATCACTCTTCCTATACATAGATGCAGCTCCTTAGACTGTTAACTGTATGCATTAGAATAAATATACCCTAAAAAAGAACAATGTATGTATTAATGCTAATTTTACAATGATAGTTCATTAGTATTTAAAAACGTGCATGCTGATTCGTCAGCCCAACCCTCATGTCCATTGTAAATCGAGAATATACCAATAGAAAAAAAGTCCTGTTGCTAAAGTACCATTGAGTGACCAGCCATTTTTCTTTTAGTATATGATACAGAGGCATATGTCTCAACTATCCAAAATTTTGTCTCATATTTTTTGTCTCTGCTTCATAAAGTCTGTGGTTTTCTGACAAATCACTAAGAAAAAATGAAGTCATTAAAAAATAACAAGCTTTTCAGTTGCAGACTTCATATCCTTCAGACCATGCACGATTACACAAATCTTATTATTCTTGTAGCTTTCTAAGAGCAACATTTACAACTATCCCCATTTTGGAGCCTTTGCCACCCTTTATTTATGGCTTTGTCCACATTTTTTTGTGCGAAGAGATTTAGAGGTACATACAGAGGATAGAGCAAATACAAGGAAAATCAGGCACATTCTGCAAAACTAAAGAAAAGTACCTGGTTTTCCTTGTATTTCTGCCCTGTCTTGTACCTCTAAACTGTCCAGACTTTTTAATTAATAAAAGAGCAGTGGAGATCTTCTTTTCTACATTGTTTTTTTTTCGCAGCACTGGAGTACTGTGCAAACATGGGAATGTAAGTCTCATACACATGCACAGTACATCAATAAATGTGGAAGAATGCGGAAACAATATGGAGGAACACTACAGCATCATTATACAAAGACATCTTTTAAGAAAAGTAAATAATTTATTTCTTAAATAATATCATTGCATAATAGCAATAACTGACATGTGGGTGTGGGTATATGAGGATTTACTGGACTAAAATGTGTAATAGAACCTGAAGGCAGCAACATCTCCAATAACACAAAGGATCTAGTAGAGAGCTTCCAAAACTATCATGCACTTTATTAAAATAATAAAACAGGTAAAACTGATCAGTTCCTTTGTGATATATGAGGATTTACCCACAGTTGGCTTTGTTTAATCACTCGGGCTTCATCTTCATGATCAAACTAAGCCAGCTGTGGGTAAATTCTCAATATACCAATACCCATGAGACAGTTACTGTTTAATTGTCTAACTGTACTATATTTAATGTTACAATGCATATACTATTGCTAATTTTCTCTATATGTCACAAATATGTCACTTTGTTGGAGCTTTTCTCCCCTGGCCTCCATTGAACAAAGGGGGGTATGCCCAGTTGGTTTATCCTTGTTAAATAAATGTAAAAAAAAATAATTTTTTTAAAAAGGAAATTTTTTTTTAAAAAAAATTTTAAAAAAAAATTTGGGGGTTTTTTTGGGGGCCCAAAAAAAACCAAAAGGGCCTTCCCAAAAAAAAAAAAAGGGGGGCCCCCTTTTCCCGGCCTTTTTTAAAAAAAACCCCCCTTTTTTTTAAAAAACCCAAAGGGGGGGGGTTTTCCCCCTTTTTAAAAAAAAAAGGGGTTTTTAAAACAAAAAAAAAAAATTTTTAATTTCAAAGGGAAATTTTTTAAAAAAATTTTTTTTTTCCCCAAAAAAAAAGGGGGGGGGGCCCCCCCCCCCCGGGGGTTGCCCGGGTTTTTTAAAAATTTTAAATAAAAAAAAAAAAAAAAAAAAAAAAAACCCCCCCCCCCAAAAAAAATTTAAATTTTTTTCCCCCAAAGGGGGGGGTTTTTTTTTCGGTGGGGGAAAAATTTAAAAAATAAGGCGGGAAAAAAAAAAAAAAATGGGGGGGGAAAAAAAAAGGGGGGGGGTATATGGGGGGGGGGGAAAAATTTGGGGGGGCCTTTTTTTAATTTTTTAAAAAAAAATTTTAAAAAAGGAAAAAAAACCCCCAAAAAATTCCCGGGCCCCGGGGGTGGGAAACCCCTTTTGGGGGCAAAAAAATTTTCCCCCGGGGTGGGGGGGGGGGAAAAAAAAAGGGGAAAACCCAAAAAAAAGGGGGGCCCCCGGGGGAAAAAGGGGGAAAAAAAAACTTTAAAAAAAAAAAAAAAAAAAAAGGGGAAAAAAAAAAGGGAAAAAATTTAAAACCCAAAAAAAAAAAACCCCAAAAAAAAGGTTTTAAAGGCCCAAAAAAAAAACCCCCCCCCCCGGGGGGGGGTAAAAAAAAAAAGGGGGCCCCCCCCCAAACCCCCCAAAACCCCAAAAAATTTTAAATTCCCCCCCCAAAATTTTTTTGGGGGGGGGGTCCCCCCCCCTTTTTAAAAAAAAAAAGGGGGGGGAAAAAAATTTTTAAAAAAAAGGGGGGGGGGGGGAAAAAAAAACCCCCCCCGGGGGGGGTTTTTTTTGGAGGGCTTTGGGGAAAAAAAGGGGGGGAAAACCCAAAAATTTGGGGGGGGGGCCCCCCAAAAAGAAAAAAAAACCCCCCGGGAAAAAATTTGTGAAAACCCCCCCGGGTTTTAAAGGGGGGGGAAAAAAGGGTTTGGGGGTTTTTAAATCCCAATTCCCAAACCAAGGGGAAAAAAGGGGGGAAAAACCCCTTTTGGGGGGGGGGAAAAACCCCCCGGGGGGAGGGGGGGAAAAAAGAAAAAAAACCAAGTAAATGGGGGGGGAAAAAAAAAAGGGGCCCCCAATAATTTTGGGGGGGGAAAAAATTTTTCCCCCGGAATTAAAAAAAACCCCCCCAGGAAAACCTTTGGGGGGAAAAAAAAAAAGGGAAAGGGGGGGGGGCCCCCCCCGGGGGAAAAAAAAAACCCCCCAAAAAAAAAATTTTTAAAAAAAAAAGGGGGGCCGGTGGGGTTTTAAATTTGGGGGGGGGGGGGGGCCCCCCCCCAGGGGGGGTTTTAAGGGGGCCCCAAAAAAAGGGGGGGGGGGGGGGGGAAAAAGGGCCACCCCCCCCAAAATGGGGGGCCCCCCCCGGGGGGGGGGGTAACCCCCCCCCAAAAAAGGGGGGGGGGCCCCCCCCCGGAAAAAAGGCCCCCTTTTTTGGGTTCCCCCCCCCCCCTTTCCCCCCAAAAAAAAAAACCCCAAAAACCCTTGGCCCAAAAATTTTCCCCAATTGGGGGGGTTTTGGGAAAAAAACCCCCCCGGGCAAAAAAACCCCCGGGGGCCCCCCCCAAAAAAAAGCCCCCGGGGGGGGCCCAAAAAACCCCCCCCCCCCCCCCAAAAATTCCCGGGGGGAAAAAAAAAATTAAAAAAAAAAAAAAAACCCCCTCCAAAAAAAAATTTTTAAAAAAAGGGGGCCAAAAAAAAAAAAACCCCCCCAAAACCGGGAAAAAGGGTTTTTTGGGGGGGGGGGCCCCCCCCAAAAGGAAATTTAAAAAAAAAAAAAGGGGGATTTTTTAATTTAAATTTTTTTGGGGGCCCACCGTCCCCTTGGGGGCCCCCCCGGGCCCCTTTTCCCCCAAAAAATTTTAAAAAAAATTTCCTGGGGGGGGGTTTTTTTTTTCCCCCCCCCAAAATTTTTTGGGGAAAAAAAAAAAAAAAAAGGCCGGTTTAAAAACCCAAAAAAAAACCCCCCCAAAGGGGGGGGTTTTTTAAAAAAACCCCCCAACTAAAATTCCCCCGGGCCAAAAAACCCCCCCCCAAAAACCCCCTTAAGGAAAAAGGGGGAACCCCCCGGGAAGGGGGGAAAAAAACCCGGGGGGAAAAAAAACCCCCCAAAAAAGGGAAAACCCCCGGGGAAAAAAAATTTCCCCCCCCAATTTCCCTTTTAAAACCCAAAAAAAATTTTAAAAAATTTTTAAAAAAAATTTTAAAAAATTAAAAAAAAGGGAAAAAACCCGGGAAAAAAACCAATAAAAAAAAAAACCCCTTTTTTTTTTAAAAAAAAATTTTTTAATTTCCCCTTTTTTTCCCCCGGGGGGCCCCCCCCAAAAAAAACCCCGGGGGAAAAAGGGGTTTTTTTTTTGGGGGCCCCCTTTGTTTGTGGGGCCATTTAAATTTGGGGGGCCCAAAAAAGGGAAAAAAAAGGGGGGAAAAAAAACCCCCTTTTTAAAAAAAAAAAACCGAATTTTTGGGGCCCCGGGGAAAAAAAAAAACCTTTAAAATTTTTTAAAGGGCCAAAAAAAACCCCGGGGGGGGGGGCCCCTAACGAAAAAAAGGTCCCCCCCAAAAAAAGGGGGCCCCCGGGGAAAAAAAAAACCCCCGGGGGGTTAACCCCCGGGGAAATTTTTTTTTCCCCCGGGGGGAAAAAAGGGAAGGGAGGAAAAAAAACCCCCCCCAAAAAAAATTTTTCCCTCCTTTAAAAACCCAAAAAAAACCCAAAAAACCCGGTTAAAAAAAAAAAAAAAAAAAGGGGGGGAAGACCTTTTAAAAAAGGTTTAACAAAAAAATTTCCCAAAAAACCAAAACCCCCTTTTCCCCGGGGGGCCCCAAAAAAAACCCCCTTTTTAAAGGGCCCAAAACCCCCCCCCCCAAAAAAAATTTTCAAATGGGGAAGGGGGGGGAAAAAAAAAGGGGGGGGGGGGGGGAAAAAAAAAGGGGCCCTTCAAAAAAAACAAAAAAAACCCCCTTTTTAAAAAACCCCCCCAAAAACCCCCCCCCCCGGGGGGGCCCCAGGAAAAAATCCAAAACCCCCAAAAAACCCCCCCCCCCAAAAAAAAAAAAAAAAAACACCACAAAAAAAAACCCCCCCCCGGGTTTAAAAAAAAACCCCGGGAAAAAATTTTCCCCCAAAAAAAGGGGGGGGCCCCGGGAAAAAAGGGGGGTTTTCCACCCGGGAAAAAACCCCCCTTTTAAAAATTGGGGGGGAAAAAAGGCCCCCCCAAAAAAAAAGAAAGGGGGGGGACAAAAAAAAAAAAACCAAAAAAGGGGAAAAAGGGAACCCCCCCAAAAAAAAAACCCAAAAAAAAAAAAAAAACCCTTTTTGGGGAAAAAATGGGCAAACCCAAAGGGGGAAATTTAAAAAAAACCCCCAAAAAACCCCCAAAAAAAAAAAAAAAAGGGAAAACCCCCCCTCCCCCCCCTTTAAAAAAAAACCCTAAAAAAACCCCGGGGGAAAAAAAAACCCCCCCTAAAAAGGAAAAAAATTTTTTAAAAAAAAAATTTTTTGAAAAAACCAAAGGGCCGGGCCCCGGGGGGAAAAAAAAAAAAAAACCCCCCTTTAAAAAAAAAAAACCCCCCTTTGGGGGGGTTTCCAAAAAAAAAAACCAAAAAAAAACCCCCAAAAAAAAGGGGGCCCCCGGCCCCCGGGGGTTAAAAAAAAACCCCCGGGGGAAAGGGCCCCAAAAAAAGGGGGGGCCCCCCAATGTTTTGGGACAAAATTTTGGAACCCCCCTTTTAAACCTGGGGAAAAACGGGTTAAAAAAAGGGGGAAAAAAAAAAAATTTTAAAAAAAGGGCGGGGGGGAAAAAAAAAAAAGGGTTTAAAAAAAAATTTTTGGGGGGGGGGTTTTTAAAAAAAAAATTTTTTTTGGGGGAAAAAATTTTTGGAAAATTTCCAAAGGGGAAAAAAAAAAAAACCCCCCCTAAAAAATTTTAAAAAAAAAAAACCCCCCCCCTTTAAAAAGGAAAAAAGGGGGAACCCCCTTAATTTCCAAAAAACCCCCCCAAAAAAAAAAACCCCGGGGGGAAAAAGGGGTTTTTTCCCCCCCCGGGGTTTTTTTTAAAAAAAGGGGTTGCCCTTAAAAAAGGGGGCCCCCCAAAAGGGGGTTAATTTTTTAAAAAATTTTTTTTTTGGGGTTTTTCCAAAAAAAAACCCCCCCCCGGGGGGGGAAACCCCCAAAAAAAAGGGGGCCCCAAGAAAAACCCCCCCCCCTTTTTGGGGGGAAAAATTTAACCCCCCCGGGGATAGGAAAATTTTTTGGGGGGGGTTTGTTCAAACCCCAAAGTTTAAATTGGGGGAAACCCCCCCCAAAAAAAATTTTTTTTAAAAAAAAGGGGGGGGGGAAAAAAAAAAGGGAAAAAGGAACCCCTTTGGGGGGGTTTTTTAATTTTCCCCCGGGTTTTCCCCCCTTTTGGGGGGTTTTAAAAAGGAAAAATTTGGGGGAAAAAAAATTTTTTAAAAAATTCCCTTTTGAAAGGGGGGAAAGGGTTTTGGGGGGTTTAAAAAGGGTTTAAAAAAACCCCCCCCCCTTTTTGGGAAAAGGGGGGGAAAAATTTTTTTGGGGGGGGTTTTTGGGGGGTTTTCCCCCAAAAGGCGGGAAAATTTTAAAAACCCAAGGGGGGGGGGAAAAGGGGCCAATGCCCACCCCGGGGTTTTAGTGGGGGCCCCAAACCCCGGTTAAACTTGGGGGGGGGCCCCACCCCCTTTTAAAAAAAAAATTTTTTTTTAAAAAAAAGGGGGGGGGGGCCCCAAAGGCGGAAATTTAATTTTTGGGAAAACCCCCCAAGGGTTTAAAAAAAGGGGAATTGGGGGGGGCACAGAAAAAAAGGGGGGCCGGAAAGGTTTTTTTTTGGGGGAAAAATTTTTTTAAACCCCCCCCTTTTTTCCCCGGGGGGAAAAACCCCAACTCTAAAAAAATTTTGAATTTTTGGGGGGGGTTTTCCCCCCGGGGGGAAAAGGGGGTTTCCCCAAAACTGAAACCCTTTGGGGGAAAAAAAAAGGGGAGGGGGGGGGGAAAAAAAAGGGGAAAATTTTTTAAAAATTTAATAAACCCAAACCCAAAGGAAAAAAAGGGGGGTTGGGGGGGTTTTAAAGGGGATGGGAAAACCTTTTGGTTTTTTTTCGGAAGGGGGGAAAAAAAAAACCCCACCACCCCCCCCTTTTTTTTTTTTTTAAAAAAAAAAAACCCCAGGGGAAAGGGAAACCCCGGGGCCCAAAACAGGGGAAAAAAAAGGGGCCGAGCCCCCCCCCCCGGGGGGGGGGGGGCCCCCTTTACCACCCCCCCAAAATTTAAAACCCCCCAGGGGGGGGCCCCCCAAAAAAAAAAAAGGAAAGGGTTTTGGGGGAAAAAAAAGGGGGGGCCCCCCCCCCCGGGGGAAAAAAACCCCCGGGAAGGGGGAAACCAGGGTTTGGGGATGGTTGGGGGTTTGGGTGGGGGGGAAAGGAAAAGGGTTTAAAACGAGGGGGTGGGGGAAAAAAACCCGGGGGGGGCCCCCGGGGGGGGAATTTGGGTTGTTTTTGGGAAAAAAATGGGGGGGGTTAACATTAAAAAAAATTTTTGGAAAAAGGGGGGGGGCCCCTTTCAGGGGCCCCGGGGTTTTTCCCTTTGAAGGGGATTTTGGGGGGGTTTTTTTCCCAAAAAAAACCCCGGGGGGGGGGTTTTTGTCGGGTTTTTTGGGGGGGGGTTGGGGGGGGCCCCCCCCCCTTTTTGGGGGGGGGAAAAATTTTTCCCCCGGAAATGTCCCCCGGGGGGAAAAAAAAACCCCCCCGGGGGGGAAAAAAAATTTTTTTTTAAAAAGGGGGGGGTTTTTTTTTAAAAAAAACCCCCCGGGGGGGCCCCCAAAAAAAAGGGGGGGCCCCCCCCCCCAAAAAAAAATTTTTTCCCCCGGGGGCCCAGGGGGGGTTTGGGTTTCCCGGGGGGGGAAAAAAAAAGGGGGGGTTCCTAGAACAGCCCAGGAAAAAAAAACCCGGGAGGGGTGTTTTTTCCCCATTTAAAAAGGGGGGGGGTTTTTTTTAAAAAAAACCCTTTTTGGGGGGGTAAAAGGTTCCAAAAAAAAGGGGGAAACCCAACCCGGGGGGGGGGGGTTTTTTTTTTTTGGTAAAAGGGTTTTTAAAAAATTTTAAAGGGAATTTTAATGGGGGAAAAAATTAAAAGGGGGGGGGGGGGCCCCCCCTTTTTTTCCCGGAAAAAGGGGGGGGGGGGGTTTTTCCCCCGGGGGGGGGGGGGGGCCCCCCCGGGTTAAAAATTGGGGGGGGGTTGTCGGGGGGTTGGGTTTTTTAAAACCCCCCCAAAAAAAAACAACCCCCCACCCCCCAAAAAAAAAAAATTTTGGGGGGTTTTCCCCCCCCCTTTTTTTTTGGGGGGGCCCAAAAACCCCCCCAAAAACGGCTAAAAAAAAAAAAAAACCCCCTTTTAAAAAATGGAAAAGTAACTTTTCCCCCCAAAACCGGGGAAAAACCCCAAAACACAAAATTTTTTTTTCCCCCCCATGCCCCCCCCAAAAATTTCCATTTTTTTTAAAACGGGGAAAGGCAAAGGGAAAAATTTTTGGGGTCCGGGGGAACCCCCCTTTTTTTTTTTTTTTTTTGGGGAAATTTCCCCCCCCCCCCCCTTTTTTTTTACCCCCTTTTTTTGGGGGGGCCCCTTTTTTAAGGCGAAAAAGGGGGGGGGTTTTTTTCCCCAAAAAAAATTTTGGGTGAAAGGCAAAAATTTTTGGGACCCCCCTTTTTTTGGGGGGGGGTTTTTTTAAAAAAGGGAGGAAAACCCCCAAGGCGGGGGGGAAAACAAAAAAAGGGGGGGGCCCCCCAAAATTTAGCCCCCCCTTTTTTGGGGCAAAACCCCCTTTTTAAAACCCGGGGGGGGGGAAAAAAGCTTCCCTTAAAGGGGAAAAAAAAAATTTTCCCAAAAACCCAAAAAAACCCCCCCCCCCTGCATTAAACAGGAAAGGGGGGGGAAAAAAAAAGGGAAAAATTTGGGGTTTTTTTATTAGGGCCTTTGGGGGAAAAAAAAACCCCCCCAAAAAAAAATTTGGGGGTTTTTTAATTTTTTTTTTTTTAAAAAAAAAAACCTTTTGGGGGGGGTTTTTCCCCCGGGCCCCGAAAAACCCCCCCAAAAAGGGGGGGGGTTTTTTCCCAAAAGGGGGGGGGGGGCCCCCCCCGGGGTTGGGGTTTTTAAAAATTTAAAAACCACCAAAAAAAAAAAAACCCCCCCCAAAAGGGGGGGGGGGCCCCCCAAAAAAACCCCCCCCCAAAAAGCTTTTGGGGGGGGGTTTAAAATTTAAAAATTTTAAACCTTTTAAACCCCCCCTTGGACCCCCCCAAAAAAGTTTGGGGGCCCCCCCCCCAAAATGTTTGGGAAACCCCCCCCCGGGGAAAGGGGGCCCCCAAAGGCTTAAAAACCCCCCAAAAAAACCCCCAAAAAAAAAATTTTTTTTTTTGGGGGGCCCTTTTTTTTTTTCCCCAAAAAAAAAAAAAAGGGGGGGGCGTTTTTTGTTTTTCCCCCCCCCCAAAAAAAAGGGGGAAAGGGGGGAAAAAAAAAAGGGGGGGAAAAAAGGGGGTGCAGGGAAATTTTTGGGGGGGGGCCCCCTGGGGCCAAAGGAACCCCTTTTTTTTTGGGGGAAAAGGGGGGAAAAACGGGGTATGGGGCCCCCCCCCCCCCGGGGGGCCCGGAAACCATGGGGGGAACCCTTTACCCCCCCAAAAAGGGGGGGGGGGGAAAACCCCCAATGGGGGAAACCCCGGGGGGGAAAAAAAAAACCCCCCCCCCCGGGGCCCGGGGGAAAAAATTTTCCCAAAAGGGCCCCCCCTTAAAAATGCCCCCCCCAAAAGCCCCGGGGGAAAAAAACCCCCTTTTTTGGGGGAAAACCCCCCCTTTTTTTGGGGGGGAAACCCAAAAGGGGGGGGGGGAAAAAAAGGGGGGGGCCCGGGGGGAAAACCCCCCCAACAAATGGGGGGCCCCCGGGGGCCCCCCCGGGGGGGAAAAGGGGAAAAACCCCCCCCCCTGGGGGGGGGGGGCCCCCCCGGGGGCCGCCCCAAAAAAGGACCCCGGGGGGGGGGCCCCGGGGAAGGGGGAAAAGGAAAAAGGGGGGTTTTTTCCCCGGGGGGGGGTTTTTAAAAAAAGGGGGGGGGGCCCCCCGGGGAAAAAAAAAAGGGGGAAAAAAACCCCCCCCCAAAATCCCCCCCAAAAAAAAGGGGGCCCAATTAAGGGGTTTTTAAAAGGGCCCCCGGTAAAAAACCCCCCCTTTTCCCCCCAAAACCCCCGGTTCCCTTTTAAAAGGGGAGGGGTTTAAAAATTTTTTTAAAAGGCCCCCCCCCCAAAAAAGGGGGAAAACCCCCAAAAAAAAAACCCCCCCCCGGGGGGAAAAAACCCCAAAACCTTTTTTTCCCCCCCCCCCCTTTTTGGGGGGGAAACAAGGGGGGGGGGCCAAAACCCCCCGGGGGGGGGTTTGGGGGGCCCCCGGAAAAAAACCCCCAAATTTGGGGGGGGGGTTTTAAATTTAAACCCCCGGAAGGGGTTTCGGTTTTTTAAAAAAAATTTTAAAAAAAAGGCCAAAAGGCCAAAAAAAAAAGGGGGTTTTTGGGGGGGGAAATTTTCCCCCCCAAAAAACCCCCTTGAAAATTTTCCCCCCGGGGAAAAGGGGGGGTTTTTTTTTTGGGGGGGGGAAAAAAAGGGGTTTTTCCCCAAACCCTTTTCCAAAAGGGTTTCCCCTTTTTAAAAATTTTTTTTCCCCGGGTTTTTCCCCCCCCCGGGCCCCCAAAAAAAACCCCCCTTTTAAAAAAAAAAAAACCCCAAATTTGGGGCCCCAAAAAAGGGGCCCCCGGGGGGTTTTCAAAACCCCCGCAAAAAAAAAACCCCCGGGAACCCCACAAAAACCCTTTTAAAAAAGGAATTTTTTAAAAAACCCACCCCCCGGGGGGGAAAGGGGTTGCCCCCCCCCTTTCCCCCATTTCCCCTTTTGGGAAAAAAAAAACCCCCCCTCCCCCCCCGGGGGGCCCCCAAAAGGGGTTTAAAAAGGGCCCCCCCCTTAAAAACCCCCCCCCCCAAAAAAGGGCGGGAAAAGGGGGGGGTTTTTTTATCCCACCCCCCCGGGGGGCCCCCCCCAAAAAAGGGGTTTTTTTTTGGGGGTGGGGGGGGTTTTGGGGGGTTTTTTTGGGGGGGGTTTTTTTTTTGGGGGGGTTTTTGTTTTTTTTGGGGGGGTTTTTTAAAAAAGGGGTTTTTTTGGGGGCCGGGGGGCCCCCCCCCTTTTTCCTGTTTTTTCCCCCCGGGGGATTTCCCCAGGAAACCCCCCCAAACAAACCAACCCCCCTTTTTTCACCCCGGGGTTTTTAAAATTTCCCCCGGGGGCCCTTTTTGGGGGGAAAAAATTTTTAAAAATTTTTTGGGGGGGCCCCCTTTTTTCCCCCCCCAGGAAAAGGGGGTTCCCAAAAAAGGGGGGGGCCCCCTTAAAACCCTTTTCCCCCCCCCCGGGGCGGGGGTTTTCCCAAGAATTTTTTTTTGGGGGGCCCCCCGGGGGGGGGGGGGGAAAAGGCGGGGGTTTTTGGGGGGGGGGGGGGGGGGGGGTTTTTTTTCCGTTTTTTTGGGTTTGGGTTTGGGGTTGGGGCCCCCGGCCCCCAAATTTTGGCCCCCCCGGGGGGGAAAAAGGGGGGGGGAGGGGGGCCAAAAAACCCCCTGGGGGCCCCCCGGGGCCCCCCCCCCCCCCGGGGAGGGGAAAAACCCCCCCGGCCCATAAAGGGGGGGGGCCCCCCCCGGGGGCCCGGGCCCGGGGGGGGGGTGGGCCCCCCTTTGCCAGGAAGGGGGGGCCCCCACCCGGGGGTGCCCCCGGGGGGGCCCCCCCCCCCCAAGGGAACACCGGGTTCCAGCCGGGGTTCCAAAAAAGGGGGGGCCCGAAAAAAAAAAAACCCCCCAAAAAAAAAATTTTTCCCCCCCCCAAAAAAAACCCCCCCTTTTTTTAAAAAAAAAACCCCTTTAAGCCCGGGTTTCCCCCTTTCCCCCTTTTGGGGCCCCGGGGGGGGGCCCCCCGGGCAAAAAATTTTTGGTCCCAAAAACCCCCAAAAAAGGGGGTTTTGGGGCCCCTTTTTTTTTTTGGGGGGGGGGGGGGGGGGGGGGGGGTTTCCAGGGGGGGGGGGGGGCCCCCCCGGTTTTGGGGGAAAAAAAGGGGAGGGGGGGGGAAAAAACCCCCCCCCCCGGGGGGGAACCCCCTTTGGGGGAAAAAAGCCCCCCCCCGGGGGCCCAACGGGGGCCCCAAAACCCCATAAAAACCCCCCCCAAACCCCCCCCCTTTTTGGGGGAAAAACCCCCCCGGGGGGGCCCCCCCTGGGGGGGAAAACCCCCCCGGGGGGGGCCCAAAAAACCCCCCCCGGGGGCAGGGGGGGGGGGGAAAAAAACCCTTTCCCAAAATTTTTTTTTGGGGGGGTTTTTGGGGCCCCCCCCGGGGGGGGGTTTTTTAAAGGGGGCCGGCCCCCCCCCGGGGTTTTTTTGGGGGTTTGGGGGGGTTTTTGGGGGTTTTGGGGGTTGGGGGTTTTTTTCCCCCCCGGGCCAACGGGGTTTTGGGAAAAAAACCCCGGCCCCCCCCAAAAAAAACCGGGCCCCCCCGGGCCCATTTTGGGGCCCCCAAAACCCGGGGGGAAAAACTTTTGGGTTTTCCAGGGTTTACCCAAAAGGGGGGTTTCCCCCCCCCTTTTTTTTTAAAAAAAAGGGGGGGGGGGTTTTTAAAAAAAAAAACCCCCAAACCCAAAAAGGGGTTTTTTAACAGGGGGGCCCCCCCGGGGGGGGCCCCCCCCCCCCAGGTTTTTTTTTTTTTGGGGGGCCCCCCCCCTTTTGGCTTTTGGGGGGGGGGTTTCCCCCCCCCAAAATCCCCCGGGGGGGGGGGAAAAACGGGGGGGGTTGGGGGGGTTTCCCCTTCCCGGGGAAAACCCCGGGCCCCCCCGGGGGGCTTTTTTGGGGGCCGGGGGGCCCGGGGGGCCCCACGGGCCAAAAAGGGGAAAACCCCTTTTAAAACCCCGGGGTTTAAAACCCCCCCCCTTTGGGCCCCCCGGGGGGGGCCCCAAAAAAACCCCCCCGGGGGTTTGGGGAAGGGTTCCCCCCCCCCCCCCAAATTTTTAAAAACCCGGGGAAAAAAAAAAGGGGGGGGGGGCCCCCCTTTTTGGTTTGGGGGGGCCCCGGAAGGGCCCGGGGGTTTTTGGGGAAAACCCCCTTTTGAGAAAACCCCCCTTTTTTTGTTCACCGGGGTTGGGGGCCGGGGGGGGGGGGGGTTTTTTTCCCCCAATAAAAAAAACCCCCCCAAGGGGGGGGCCCCCGGGGGGGGAAAAAAGGGGGGGAAAAACCCCGGGGGTTTGGGAAAAACCCCCCAAAGGGGGGGGGCCCCCCCCCCCCTTTTTTGGGGGTTCCCCCCCCCTTTTTTCCCGGGGGGGTTTAAGGAACGGGGGGGGGGGAAAAAAATTTTTTTGTTGTTTTTTGGGCCCCCCCCCCCAAAAAACCCCTTTTAAATTAAACCCCCCTTTTTTAAAGGGGGGGGCCCCCCCCTTTTTTTGGGGGGGGCCCCGGGATGGGGGGGAAAACCCGGGAAACCCCCCCCCCTTTTGGCCCCCGGGGAATTTTGGGTTTTGGGGGGGTTTTTCCCCCCCCCTTTCCATTGGGGGCGGAGAAATGCCCAAAAAGGGGGGGGGGGGCCCCCCTTTTTTTTTTTTGGGGGGGGGGGGGCCCCGGTTTTTTTTGGGGGGTTTCGGGGGGGCCCCCCCAAAACGGGGGGGCCCCAAAACCCCCCCCGGGGGGGGCCCCCCCCTTTTTTACCCTTTGGGGGGGGGGGGGGGTTTTTTTCCCCCCGGGTTTTTTGGGGGGTTTTAAAAGGGGGGGGTTTAAAAGGGGGGGGGTTTTTTTGGGGGGTTTTTTTTTGGGGTTTTGGGTGGAAAAAAAAGGGGGTTTAAAAAACCCCCCCCCGGGGGTTTTAAACCTTTTTTTTGGGGGGGTTGTGGGGGTTTTTGGGGGGTTTTAAAGGGGGGTTTAAAACCCCCCCCCAAAATTTTTTCCCCTTTTTTTTTTTTTTGGGGGGGGTCCCCCCCCTTGGGGAAATTTTAAAAGGGGGTTTAATTTCCCTTTTTAGGGGGGAAAAAAACCCCCCCCCCAAAAAAATTTTCCCCCCCCCCCCCTTTCCCCCCTTTTGGGGTTTGGGGGGGGGGTTTTTTTCCCCCCCCCCCCCCCCCCCCTTTTTTTTGTTTGTCGGGCCCCCGGGGTTTCCCCCCCAAAAGGGGGCCCCTGAAATTTCCTTTTTCCCCGCCTCCCTTCGGGGGGTTTTTTGGGGGGGGGGGAAAAAATTGGGAACCCGTTTGGGGGGGGCCCCCCATTTTTGGGGCCCCCGGGGGAGGGGGCCCCCTTTTTCGGCCCAAACCTTTTTAAAGGTTTTTTTGGGGAGGGGGAAAACCCCCGCCCCCCCTTTTTGGTTGTTGGGGGGTTTTTGGTTTTTTTTGGGGGGGGTTTTTTTTTTTGGGGTGTTTTTTTGGGGGTTTTTTTTTTTTTTTTTGGGGGGGGTTTTTCCCTTTTTTGGGGGGGTTTTTTGGGCCCTTTTTTAAAATTTTTTCCCCCCCGGGGTTTTAAATTTTTTGGGGGGGGGGGGTTTTTTTTTCCCCCCCTTTTTTTGGTTTTTTTAAATGCCCCCAAATTTTTTTTTTGGGGGGTTGGCCCCCCTTTTGTTTTTTTTTTTAAACTTTTTTTTTAAAACCCTTTTCCCTTTTTTTTTTTGGGGTTTTTTTTAAAAAAGGGTTTTCCCCCCCTTTTCCCCCGGGGGTTTTTTTTTTTTTGTTTGGGGGTTTTCCCCCCCACCCCCCTTTTGTTTTTTTTGTTTTTATTTAAAAATTTTTTGGCCCCCCCGGGCCCTTTCCCCTTTGTTTTCCCCCCCAAAAAAGGGTTTTGGGGGTTTTTTTTTCCCCCCGGTTTCCCCTTTTTTTTTTTTTTTTTTTCCCCCCCCCCCCGGGGGTTTTCCCTTTCCCCCCTTTTTTGGGTTTTCCCCCCCGGGGTTTCCCCCTTTTTTTTTTGGGGACCCCTTTTTAAATTTTCCCAAAATTTTTTTAAAAGGTGGGCCCCCCCCCCTTTTTTTTTTGGGGTGTTTTTAAAGGGGGGGGGTTTTTTTTTGGGGGGGCCCCCCCTTTTTTCCAATTATTTTTGGGGGGAAAAAAAAGGGGCCTTTGCCCCCTTTTTAAAAATTTGGGGGTTTTGAAAGGCTTTTTAAAAAATTTTAAATTTTTTTTCCCCCTTTTTTGTTTTTGGGGGGGGCCCCCCCGGTTTGGGGGGTTTTTTTTTTGGGTTTCCCCCCTTTTTTTTCCCCCCTTTGGGGGAAAAAAAATTTTTTCCCCCCCCAAAAATTGGGGGCCCCCCTTTTGGGGTTCAAAATTTCAAAATTGTTTTTTTGGTTTTTGGGCCCCCCCCCCCCCTTTTTTTTTTTTTCCCCCCCGCCCCTTTTTTTTAAAACCCCCAAAATTTTCCTTGGGCCCAAAATTTTGGGGGGGGCCCCCGGCCCCCTTTTAAAAAAAATTTTTTTTAAAGTGTTTTTTTTCCCCCCGGGGGGTTTTGGGGTTTTTGGGTTTTTTTAAAACCCCCCTTTGTTTTTTTTTTTTTTGGGGGGGAAAACCCCCAAAACCCCTGTTTTTCCCCGGGTTTTAAAAATTTTTTTTTTTAAAATTGGGGGCCCCCCCCCCTTTGTTTTTTTTTTTTCCCCCCCCCCTTTATTTTTTTTTTTTTTTTTTTTGGGGGGGGGCCCCCCCTTTTCCCCCCCCGGGGGAAATTTTTTTTTTTTAAAAAGGTGAGGCTCATCTCCGTCCTTCCGTGTGTGTGTGTGTTTCCGTTGCTTTTCGACCATACATCTGAATAAGCAATTGTTACAGTGTTCACAATCAACAGTGTGATATTTAAAATCATGTTAGGACTCACATTGTTGTTTGTGAACATTGAGACATAGCATATTTCCTGCTGCGTTGTGGAAACAACGAAACGTTGCATGTTTTCATGAACTGTTCAAATGTTAGAAGACTTGTGTTGTGTCGAACCACGGTGACTATTCTTGCTGCAGGTTTCCGGTTTGTTTGTGTTGCATAGTACAATATCATGTAATACGTGTGTTCATAGTATGCTTTCTGTGATGTTGACATGTGTGTGTTTCGTTAGCAATGCGTCTCTGCTTTCTATGCTGTGGCTACATCCCCATTGCTCGCATAGAAAGTGACAAATGGAAGTGTAAGGGTGGACATTTAAAGCCTGGATACTTCCATGTTATGTGTAAGTCTCAGGGGCCAAGGTGATAAGCATACATGTCTATGAAGTACCTTTGGATACCATATCGCGACCTGTAAATCGGGCCGAAATGTTTATGTTGACTGTTCCATCTACCTATGTGTGACATTGTTTGGGGCCATAGGGTGCCAGCAAGTCTTCCCTGTTCATTGGGTGTTTGCCATGGTGTATTGACATCAATCCTATTAATTCATGTCTTTCTTTGGTGTCAACGCCATAGTTTGACCATCCTATGTCATTCCCAGCAGACGTGGAGATTGTGCCATTGGTATCTTTACACAGGTGACCCATCTGTTCCACTGTATGGAAGCGTGTGATCCCCATAGATGTGCTGGCACATGGTGTGTTGTGTATGCCGGTATCTGCCCAGCGGTCTTTCTTGAATGGGGTGTGTGTACTGTACACCGTATCTGTATTCCCTGGGTTATGCCTTGCAACAGCTGTGGGATTCCCCAGGTTTGCAGCTATGGGTGCCATCTTGGCCGTACGTTTGTCCATCCATGGGAACTGCCTACTGGACACTAGTATTGGGCTGTCAACATTTCACAGCTGCATTCTCCATTTCCGGTGGATGATCGGTATTAGTATTGCGGAGTAACGCATATGCCATGGCCCGTCCGCTGCACGGGCGGGACGATGAATCATCTGCCAATCCACACCGACACGGATATATGGATACCCACGATCCGATGTCTGCAACCGTGGACAGTACCGCTTGCACACCCTTGATGTGTGCGGAAATGGGATGTGGGCGATCGTGTATGGATGCAGCAGCCTGGGGAGTCCTATTCATATGTCCTGCATTTCATGGACGGCTGTCATCACCCTTGAAGACACCTGTGGTGCATATATCTACCTGTGCCGTAGTCACGGCTGTCACCTCTTCCGGTTCACACTATGTTGCTCACACTCACTTAAGGAGGTAATATTTGGGTCCTGCAATGGACACCGATGTGCATATGTAAAGTTTAGGACATGTTGGACTGTGTCCATTCGGCCAGTGGGTTTGACTGCCGCCGTATGTTCCCCATTCCCGGATGTCTGTCCGCCTACCCATATTATGTAGTGCTACGTAACCCGTGTCCTTCCACAATTTACCCATAGGGTGTTACTGTAGTCCTGCAGGTTGGCAACAGCTTTACATAATCCTCACAGGTACCATTGTGAACTATCCGCCACTGAATTGTCAGTATAACACAGCCGGTACATGTAGAACCTATGTATTCATGACAGTATGTCGGTTATGTGTGTGAACTCCATATTTTAGCGATAGTATGGCCTTCCTAGTTGACGCGTTGTTGGTGTGCCATTAATATGTGTTCCACAGGTCGCAGGTATGTTCGTCCGACTGGAGGCGGGTGAACCCCACATACAGGATAGCACCTTCGCTGCTGTATGGCGCTGGGATTCGCATGGCAGGATGGATGTCTGGTGTATGTACTGCTGTTTCCATCTTTATGTCCTGTGTCATGCCCTACTACGGCTGTGTGATTCCACCAGGCTTGCTATCATGGGTGCCATCTTGTCCGTACGTTTGTCCATCCTTGGGAAATGCCTACTGGACACTGATGTAGGGCTGAACACATTTCACACATGCCTTTAGCATTACCCTATGGGTGCTTTGCATCCTTACTGGGGACTAAGGCACGCCCTGTACCCGCAGCCCTCCCGCAGGCGGGACAACGGATTATCACCCTAACAACACCGAGACCCATTTTGCATACCCACGATACCAGGGCTGCAACCCCACGATGCGCATGACACATCCTTCATGTGTGCCGAACTGGGATATGGACGCACATGTATGGACACGGCAGTCTGGGGACCTCTGTTCATATGTCCTGCATGTCATGGGCAGGTATCATCAACCTTAAACACGCTGGTGGTGCATATGTCTAGCGGTGCCGTAGTCACGGTATGTACTGGATTGGCTTTTCGGCGATACTGGCAAACAAGTCAGAATTTTTGGAGTCCTACAATGGACACCGATGTGCATTTGTAAAGTGTAGAACGTGTTTGACTGTCCCCATCTGGCCAGTGGTATTGACTGCCGCTTTATGTTCCCCAGTCGTGGATGTCTGCTTGACTACCCATCGTTTGTATGACATGGCCTATCTATATCCACGTGCCAGTATGCGTAAATACAGCAAACCTTGCGTCCTGCCCATCTTCATAAATGACATTATGGAACATATATCGGCTGAAACAGACACTGTCAAATACGATAGACTCCACAGTGAAAGGATACTGAGCTCTATCAACTACTAACATGGGGCACCGTCGGAGTACGGATGTCATGACATAGCCGTCCCTAATTCACTTCCTTCAGAGTCGGTTTAAAGCGAATTAATCAATAAACCTGCTCATAGTTAGGTGGACAGTGCTCCAAGTCTTGATTATAACGTGACATATACATATCAGTGTTGCATGCCTTACTTCATGGAAACAATAATACGGCAACAATGTGTTAATATATCTACAATATTGGTAAATACAATCAGTATCCGGACACATAGTTGATAATTGGTGAGAGTGCACCTTAGAATGTAGTGTGTTGATCAGGTTATTGTATATCGATGTGTATATTAGTAGCATTACGATAACAAAGCATGGAATCAATAGGTACTATTTAAGCATATATTTGACAATTATGAATGTAAACGTGTGGAGGAGACATCCGTAACCTTCCCTGGTTCCACTGGATCACACATGCACACGCACACTCGCATGTCCGGATTAGGTTACGCGCCGCCATGCATATCCGTATTCCGTTTATATATGTTTACAGTGTCTGTGTGGTTACGTGTTTTTCGTTACTTGTGACTATTCCGGTAACATATGTCTGATCCGGTTGACGGACGTGTGCAGAAAGCACTTACAGCTTTATATATGTAACAGTCTTTGCAGCATGGACGCTTTGCGTGCACATCTATATGTTCTATAGTCATAATTCCAACGTGACTGCAGTCACGTTTGACTGTTACTGTGACCAGTGCACGTTAGCTGTTCGTTGTCATTAATATGCATACCCGTGGTACCTATGTACATTTACATATCACCCCGCACACACGCGTCACAGGCATCCATTCTCCTGCTGGGAAAGGTGCGGTACTGCATGTTGAACATTCCTAATTCCCCCTCGCTCATGGGCCAGGATGCATATGTCGTCACCACAGGGCTGTTCAGATGACAGCTGCTTATATCCCATATGCATACAGGCCTTCGATTGTCAGGGTGTTGCTGTGGTGCTTTGGGTTTGGTCTTGGCCGCCCACTGTACGGGACCGCCCTGACCCTGTACGAATGTTAGATGAGTCACATGGGCACGTTTTGTCCATGTCCATGGTACCATGTCACGGCCCCCCCCAATTAGTCTTAACCGTGTGCGCCGATTGGCCGGTGTATCCGTTGTAGATCTCGTTATACTAATTGCACATGGGCTGATCGAACTAACCTACTGCCATTACTAACCCTCCGTATGTATGGCCTGTGTCAATATTACAAGGGTTTAACATTGCGTGGCGACTTTCACTGAGCCACAGACATGTCCGTTGCTTTGTTTGGCCGGTTCCGCTGTGCTACACATTTAACATGGCGTAACAGGTTGAACAGCTCAGACACGAGGACATCGGGTTGTCCGTCGTTGTCTATTATTGAATGTCTCTGTGGAGTTTGTTTCACAAAGCGACACATTGTCGGCATTGTTAACGGACATCTCGCGCGTTACGTCGGCAACGACGCGGGTGAGGAAAGTCTGCCTTTGGACAGCGAACAGGCATTATGCTGTGCCATTATGTCTGGGGATATATGGTTTCCTTCCTTACGTAGATGATGTGCCATACTAGCAATGACCCTAGCGATGACCCGCGTCTGGGTGTGGGTACTGCTGTATTACCCACGGGAAGTGTGGCCTTAGGCTAAGTGGTGAGCTGGGCAGAGGTTGCCACCGATACGTCACCGGCTACCCCCCTCCGGGTCTACCTACACCAAATAGAGTGTGGAAAGGTGCCCGGAGTAGAGCAACACCCTAGGCGGCTACCTACTTGGCCTGTGCCGAAGGCCGGCTATGTGTGGGGTCCCTTGGGCATCGGACTCGAACGTGGCACGCCTGCCGCTGGTATGTCCAGCATTACCCACATCCAGCCCCAAGGCAGTCAACACAACATCCATGGGTCCACATGGTGTCCCAGCTGTGCACTCCGGGAACTCTATGCGGAATTTAACCCACACGCCGGACAGCTGTGTAATCCTAGCCTCACCTCAGGATACGTACTGAGTAGTAGCACAGGGCGACTGTAGTCACACTCCACATAGATGGTGCCTCCACTGACCCTGGGTATTACCATACCATTAGTTTGACAAGCCTTATATGCAAAGCCATGGAGATGGATCATAATGGGACACATAGATGAGGACATAGGGGACCCGCATACTTTGGATACAACCCAGTTTAGCTTGGTCATAGTCAGATCATGCCCTTTACACATGTTTCACTTTGTAGAATCAGTCACCAAGGCCATTGCTGAGGGTAAACCAGTCCATACAGCCTACCTCAACCCGGCAGAGGCCGTCGACACAATACCGCCCTCGGGTATACTTGATAAACCCGTCATCTTGAATGTAAATCCAAACATCGCCATATGGGATGCAACCGGCTAGGTCACAGAACACACATGGCCATAGTTGCTGGCGCCATGTCATACTCACAGCCAGTCACAGGTGGTGTCCCATGGGGCTCAGTCCTGGGTCCACTATTTCCAGCATCTACGTTTCCAATGTACACGCACACAGGGGTTATGGGTGACAATGTTTGCATACGACTGCAAACCGGATGCCAAGGTCAGACACACATCTGACACAGATATCCTTCAGGAGTGCCTCACAGATGTGGATAAGTGGTACCAGAGACATGTCCTACAGCTAAATGCCAGGAAATGCATAGGCATACCCTTTGGGATGAACAAGGTTACCCGAGCTACCATATAGGTGGCAGTCCACTGAACACGGAGGGGTTTACCAGTGATCTGGGGACACGTGTTGTTGTTAACCGTTTGTTAGACACACATGTTGCTAACATAGTTGGGTAGACCTTCCACATTGCCCACATCATCATGAAGGGATTCACATCTAGATCAGGGGAGGTCATTGTCCCCTTGTACTCATCACCCAATAGACCTATGATTGGGTACAATGCCCCGTTCAGAATGTATCTGACCCAACACCTGCAGCAGCTGGAAAGGCACCAACAGTTCTTCGACAAACGGATGCAGGGTCTCAGGTATATGTGTTATACTGACCGACTGAAAGGATTCCAGCTGTATACAGTTGCATACCACTTGCCCAGAGGTGACCCGTGCCTGGCATGCACGGCTGGTCGAACCCAGATCTGATGACTATGCTTCACGTCAATAAGGTAGAATCCTCAGAACCACAAGGGCAGCTGACGTACACCTTGACACTGTCATTAATCGAACGTGTTGTTGGGACGGATTCATCACCCAGACACTCACTATGCTGTGGAACGACATCCCAGTACATGTGAGGGCAAGCACCTCGCTGGCCTTCTGTTAGTATTTACACATGGATGTCTGGATTGATTTATTTCTGTAACCTTCTAAATGAATGTTACATTAGCACATTGTGAATCTTTACATTTCGTTGGTCTATTTTACAGTAGTCATATTCATACGGTTTATGTGTATATATTATGGTTCATTCATATTACTAGGTGTCTGCAGTTCTGTTAATATATTGGCACAATCCGTAGGACATATACATGTAGCTTACACAGTCAGACATTTGGAAAACATTTTATGTTGGTTCATGTTTCATATATGTACATATATTTCCATTTTCCGATGAAGACTGTACCTTTCAAGCAATGTCTGTTGTCCTCACTGTGTGGGATGTGTAACCCAAGTAAGGTTTGTTCGCTTGTCTGCCTTTAAGGCATGTAATTAGTACCTAGCACATCTAATGTACCAACCAATTAATGCTTGTAAATGTAGTAGGTTGGACTACATTGTATGTAGTCTGAATAAGTCTGCTTATGAAGCAGCCGAAGTGCTCAATAGACTATGGTGACTGCCTTTAATTCTTGGTGTGCTCTGGTTGGTCACTGACGGTCCCTACAGTACCTCGTCTTTGCTTTGGACTTCATCGGCTGGTTGTCTGTGTTTCTTGTATGGGGAATGTCAACTGTAGTCCCTATGTGTATGACTTGTGTAATGCTTTACTACGGCAGTGTAATTCCACCGGTTTGCATTTATGTGTGCCATCTTAGTCATACGCTTGTCCATCCATGTGAATTGCCTACTATACACTGGTATGGGGCTGTACACATTTCACACCTGCATTTTGCATTCCCGGAGTATGGTGTGCATTATTAGCGGAGAGGACGCATGTGTTACACGTCCCTCCCATGGGCGGACAAAGGATTGCCTGCGAAACAACACCGAGGCCAGATTCTACATACCCAGACTCCCTTGACTGCAACAGTGGACAGTACCCATTACACATCCTTCATGTGTGCTGCAGTGTGATGTGGACGCAGCTGTATGGACCCGATACCCTGGGTATTTCTGTGCATGTGTGCTGCAGTTCATGGACAGCTATCATCAACATTGAACACGCTTGTGTGCCTATGTGTACCTGTGACGTGGTGACGACAATTAGATCACATGAGTAATGCAGGAAGCTAGCAGGCATTCTCTGAACAGAATTTTGGGTCCTACAATGGACACCGATGTGCATATGTCAAGTTAGATGTTGCTGGACTGTGTCCACCTGCCCAGTGCTTTTCACTGCTGGTGTATGTTCCCCAATCGCGGATGTCTGTTTGACTACCCATTCCACATGGTGCTACATAACCGGCTGCGTTAGTACTGTGAACAAATGACATACATCCAAAGATGGTGGTTACCAACTGCTTCATATAAACCTCAGACATCCCAATGGGACATATCCGTCACTATATTTCCAATATAACACCACCAGAACATGTTGCTTACCTATGCATTCATGTAACCATGTTGTCTTCGTAGGTGGGAATGCCATAGTTTACACATCCCACGTGACGCTGTGTGTGTGCCATTAGTATGTGTTCCACAGGTCGCACATCTGTTCCGCTGTACGGTAGCGGGTGCTCCTCAGTCTGTTGCTGGCAGACTGAGTGCTGTACGCCGGTGTTGGCACGAGAGTCCGGCTCTGTATGTGGAATGTCAACTGTGGTCCCTATGTGTATTTCCTGTGTCATGCCTTACCGCGGCTATGTCATTTACCCGGGTTTGCAGTTGTGGGTGCCATCCTGGCCATACGGGTGTCCATCCATGACAATTGCCTACTGGACACTAGTATAGGGCTGTACACATTCCACACCTACATTTAGCATTCTCCGGAGTATGGTCTGCATTATTAGCGGAGAGTAAGGCAGGTGCTATGCACAAATCCCTCCCACAGGGCGGGAAGAAGGATTGCCTGCGAAACAACACCGAGCACAGAGTCTACATACCCAGAATCCCTTGACCGCAACAATTGCCAGTACCCATTACACATCCGTCATGTGTGCGGAAGTGTGATGTGGATGCAGTTCTATGGACCCGGTACCCTGGGTATTTCTGTGCATCTGTGCTGCATTACATGGAGAGCTATCAGCAACATTAAACACGCTTGCGGTGCATATGTGTACCTGTGACTACAATGAGTTCCGTTAGGTGATTAAATAAGGCGGAAGAGCTGTCTTTAGACAAATTTTGGGTCCTACAATGGACACCACTGTGCATATGTAAAGTGTAGAGCTTGTCGGACTGTGTCCTTGTGAGCATTGGATTTCACTGATACTGTGTGTTCAGGAATCGCGGATGTCTGTTTGACTACCCATTCCACATGGTGCTACATAACCAGCTGATTTAGTACTGTGAACAATTGACATACATCCAAAGATGCTGGTTACCAACTGCTTCATATAAACCGCAGACATCCCAATGGGACATATCCGTCACTGTATTTCCAATATAACACCACCGAACATGTTGCTTACCTATGCATTCATTTAACCATGTTGTCTTCATAGGTGGGAATGCCATAGCTTACATATCCTACTTGACGTTGTGTGTGTGCCATTAGTATGTGTTCCACAGGTCGTACATCTGTTCCGCTGTACGGTAGCGGGTGCTCCTCAGTCTGTTGCTGGCAGACTGAGTGCTGTGTACGCCGGTGTTGGCACGAGAGTCCGGCTCTGTATGTGGAATGTCAACTGTGGTCCCTATGTGTATTTCCTGTGTCATGCCTTACCGCGGCTATGTCATTTACCCGGGTTTGCAGTTGTGGGTGCCATCCTGGCCATACGGGAGTCCATCCATGACAATTGCCTACTGGACACTAGTATAGGGCTGTACACATTCCACACTTACATTTAGCATTCTCCGGAGTATGGTTTGCATTATTAGCGGGGAGTAAGGCAGGTGCTACGCACATCCCTCCCACAGGGCGGGAGGAAGGATTGCCTGCGAAACAACACCGAGCACAGAGTCTACATACCCAGAATCCCTTGACCGCGACAATTGCCAGTACCCATTACACATCCGTCATGTGTGCGGAAGTGTGATGTGGATGCAGTGCTATGGACCCGGTACCCTGGGTATTTCTGTGCATCTGTGCTGCATTACATGGACAGCTATCAGCAACATTAAACACGCTTATGTGCATATGTGTACCTGTGACGTCAATGAGTTAACTTAAGTGTTGAAAGAATGCGGCATTCCTGTCTTTAGACAAATTTTTGGGTCCTACATTGGACACCACTGTGCATATGTAAAGTGTAGAGCTTGGCGGACTGTGTCCTTGTGAGCAGTGGGTTTCACTGATACTGTGTGTTCAGGAATCGTGGATGTCTGTTGGACTACCCATTCCACATGGTGCTACATAACCAGGTGATTTACTACTGTGGACAAATTACATACATCCAAAGATGCTGGTTAGCAAATGCTCAATTTAAACCGCAGACGTCCCAATGGGACATATCCGTCACTGTATTTCCACTATAACACCACCAGAACATGTTGCTTACCTATGCATTCATTTAACCATGTTGTCTTCATAGGTGGGAAAGCCATAGTTTACATATCCTACTTGGCGTTGTGTGTGTGCCATTAGTATGTGTTCCACAGGTCGCACATCTGTTACGCTGTACGGTAGCCGGTGCTCCTCAGTCTGTTGCTGGCAGATTGAGTGCTGTGTACGCCGGTGTTGGCACAACGGTCCTGCTTTGTATGTGGAATGTCAACTGTAGTCCCTATGTGTATTTCCTGTGTTATGCCTTCCCGCGGCTATGTCATTTACCCGGGTTTGCAGTTGTGGGTGCCATTCTGGCCATACGGGTGTCCATCCATGACAATTGCCTACTGGACAGTAGTATGGGGCTGTACACATTACACACCTACATTTAGCATTCTCCGGAGTATGGTTTGCATTATTAGCGGAGACTGAGGCAGGTGATATGCACACATCCCTCCCACAGGGTGGGAGAAAGTATTGCCTGCGAAACAACACCGAGCACAGAGTCTACATACCCAGAATCCCTTGACTGCAACAATTGACAGTACCCATTACACATCCGTCATGTGTGCGGAGGTGTGATGTGGATGCAGTTCTATGGACCCGGTACCCTGGGTATTTCTGTGCATCTGTGCTGCATTACATGGACAGCTATCAGCAACATTAAACACGCTTACGGTGCATATGTGTACCTGTGACGACAATGAGTTCAGGTATGCTTGGAATAACACATTATTCGATTCTTTCCACAATTTTGGGTCCTACAATGGACACCACTGTGCATATGTAAAGTGTAGAGCTTGTCGGACTGTGTCCTTGTGGGCAGTGGGTACTCTTTTATGCTACCATTTTGATATATATCTGGGTAATGTTTGTCCTGAGATATCAGGACATTTGACATGTGTTCGGTTTATTTACAGGACACGGCTGGCCAGAGAGGGCATATCCCTCTCAGGGTGGAACAGGTGTTTACCTTGGAACATATGCATTGGATTTTCAGCGATTACAATGTTTCAGTAATGGTATGTTGCCTAATATACCATCAATGTCATATTTATTACCCCATTTTGCTGCGTAACTCACATTATGTGCTCTCTGCGATTGCATATTGTTCACGTCACCCGTCAAATGCGGATCACATGATCTGTTGCTTCAATAATCTCCCATATCCTCTACACGACTGCTACGTACCCTTCTGTCATAACACGTGTGTCTCCTTCCCTGTATCCACTGTAGTGTCTACATTCACTATTTACTCTGCTGTGTGTTCCCTGACCTATGTTCAGATTTAACAGTATGTGGGTAGGTCTTCGACCGATATCACTACTGTTAACAGAAACACAATGTAGTCTGGTCCCTGATCTACAATAGACACAAAAGGCAGACACTCCTTACCTGGGCCTCCTGTTTAAGGCTGCACGTTTTCTTCTTGGGATCCAGTTTTCCGCTTTTCAGCCACAGATCAGACAGTAAACAGCCTCTTTACACACAACAATTCAGTCGGAGGTCTTTTCAGTCAAGAAGAACCATTTATGCATATTCTCCGGTACATGTCTAACCAGCCATGCACTCTGACCTGTAGCTTACCAAGGAATTCGATTACAAGGATCACGATGTGAAATAAGTTGTTACAACCAGACTGTAGTTATCAGTAGACTTTTCTAAGTGACAGCCGATAACACAGGAGGCTCGGGTTCGGACAGTTTTAGTAGTGTACACAGGCAGGCTAAATAATGTACAGTCCAAGTATGGGAGTTTTGTCTGACTCTATACAGTAAGCAGTTTCTTTATATAGTGTTTACAATCAGCATTTGCCCAACTTACTGACGTGGTCGGTCACAGGGCATTTCCATCACTATGGTCCGCAATAGTCTATACATACGTGGGTGCTGGGCTCGTGCTTTTAAATTATTTTCTCATGGGAATAACACAGGCTTGCAAGGCACCTTGTACATTACAGTATCCTTTTGTGATTGTAGCTGTTTCAAGGACCCTAGACTGTTACGATACAGTGGACAGTTAATTTCTTGATACGTTGCTTTGTCTGTGTGGTAGGGAGTTGTACTGCTATCTTCCATTGAGCTCACAAGGCCATCCTCCTCTAGGGAAGGAGTGCTGTTATGCATGTACATACATTTATTGTTCTGTAACCCAGCAAATGATTAATGATGACAGACATGAGGCTGCTGTCCTGCTTACTGCCAGGTTCAGAATTCCATCACAGTACAGCTTAGCTTCACCAATTACATGCAGGCTTAGTTCTGCTGCCATATTGTACGGTACAATTCAATACATTATATAGTATTTGAGTGTAAACTGGAACTTCATATGTGTTTCTATATATTTTACTTAACAACATCCATCCAGCCATATGCATGTTGTTCCATCCTTTACCTTGACCGTGTGTATTTGTCCGTCCAGCCACGCTCATCTCCACATGTGATGTCCCAGTTTCCTTCTTGCCTGTAGCACCCTGTTAGGATGTCCTGTGTGTTGGGCACCTGTTCCGCTATATGTGATCGACTTCACTGCAGAGATGATCGCCGATCGGTGGTCCACCGACCAGACTTGTCCACATGTGTACACTTATGTGCACCGTGTTGTATGCAAACCTAGATGGTTTGGACGGTACATACTACATGCGGATGTACACATTCTGTTGACACATTCACAGGCAGCCATTAACATATCTGTACCTGCGGTGGGTTGCTGACATGTGGGGGTATTTGCCAGCGTGGCATTGCCTAACACAAACATCTTACCACAGTTCAGGTATGCACATTGTGTGTGGTTGTATAGCTGCACACGGATGCTAGCAGGTTTGGGTGCAGGGGTATACATGGGTGTGACTGACATGTACAATGAGGCTATTGTGTAGTACATCCGAATGCATGTGTTCTGCTTCTGGATATTACACTTCATCATACACCATCCGGTGTATGCAACAGAGATGTTGCTGGGTCTGGGATATGTTGCTATGCACATGTTTGCCTGTGTTTGGGGTATCTTGCTTCCTTACTGTTGTTATGTCGGCACAGCTACCCGGCTATGTACTGTCACTACTGCTTGTGACCATTATGGTTGGCACCTTTTCCAATGCCCATGGTGGGGCATGTTATGTGGACACTTCGATATTTGCAGGACTACACATACCCAGGGCTAGTGCAGTAGACAGAACTTCACTTGTTTGCCATACTATGAGCCTATTCTGTTAGCGTTTGGGTTCCTTATTTATTTTCTTATGCCATGTCTGTGTTCCATACCGTAATGTATATGTTTTATGCTACTATTTACATGTATATTGCGGGAATTTGCGTGGCAGGGGATCGCAGGTCATTTTCCATTTTTACGATTGTTGCAGGGACACCATTGTCCAATCAGGGTCTGTCCATGGCACTTTGGGACAGCAAGTAACCCTGGTGACCATGCCCATGTCGCTGCTGGGGTTTCCACCTTTCCATTTTCCGATCTGGGATATTTCCGGGACTCACATCTGCCTTTACAGGCCTTGGTTTACAAACGGTCACTATATAGCATAGAAATTCACTTGTTTGCCTAAATAATTTGCTTATTATTGTGGCAATTTCCTTGCTTATTCTGTTTATAGTGTCATTTCGGTATTTCTGTTACAGAAATAACCAATTCATGCTACCATTACATTACATACGGGATATCATTGTGTCCTACATTCGTAGCACATCAGCCATTTCTAATACGTTTTTTCGGGACACAACTGTCCATGGACGGACTGCCCCAAACACAGTGGGACAGGTGGTGACCTTAGTCGCTGCTCCTATGTCGGTGCGCTGACATGCGGCTGTACACCTTCTCTGAGTGTAAACACTGACAGTACATTGCGGGACGGCGGCGGTCTTATGCGTATCCTTTGCTCCTTGAACGGGTACACTTATGCCTTGGTGGCTTCTATTTGCTTCTCCGCTGATTTGGAACGGGACTATGTTATGCACTGTCCGTGCGTTTCATTCTGCACGGGACCTGGCTGCTGCCATTACTATTGTGGGCGGACCGTGGCTGTCAGCACATTAGGTTGCTCACCTCCTGCCGGCTTTGACACGCCTCCAGACGCATCCTACCTGGGCTCGCTCACGTACACTACGCACGTGTCTGTGATTCCGGTGCACTCTCATTAATATGTATATGGCGCTACTGCGCCGGATATTCCATGCACCGCCGGCGCAGGCCTTACGCCGGCCTTGCGCCGAGCTTCATGAATCCCGGGGAGTATATGAACAGCATTCGGAATCACTTTAGCTGCAGTAGAATGAGCTGAAATAGCAATGCAGCTATATTCCTCATTGCATAAACTTTAAGATGAACATTTTCAATAATTTGAATGCAACATATTTTTAGAAATATTAGTGTGAATATGAACATTTTTTAAAATAGCTAGAGGTATGACTGGGATGACCCTTAGGATACATATGTATGTAAACACACACATGCACACAACTTTTCATTGTTTGAATTCTATTTATATTTTATTATGATTGTGTGTATATGTATATAGAGGCACACACACACACACACACACACACACACACACACACACACACACACACACACACACACACACACACACACACACACACACACACACACACACACACAAACACGCACACACACACACGTACACTTTTGTGTGACTACATTTGCACTGCCACGTATTATCTGTAGCATTCAGATCTAAGGTTTATGAAATACAAAATTAAAGTGGTTTATATATATATGTATATATATATATATATATATATATATATATATATATATATATATATATATATACATACAAGAGCACAGTTAGGCATGTCGTCTGTACATCAGAGACTAAATTTGCATGAAAAAGTTATGCATTTTGTACAATACGAAATGCTACAATTTAAATAAAAAAAAACAAGCAACTTGATTATGGTTTATGGCTGTATATTTTGTTATGTTACTTTTATTCTCAGAATACCTGGCTAATGTATGCTTTACTTAAGCCAGTTATTTTTAACAATATTTTGTGCTAAATAACTTTAGTACTGACAATGTGGACTGGGAGTTAATATATCAGGTGCTGTATATTTTCTAGAATCCTGACTATGACCTTGCATACATACTGAAACTGATAATGTTTAAAGATATACTTAGTAATAATGTAATAGATAAAGTATATAAATGATACATTAGGTAGCATACAATTTTCTCCTGTATTCTTATTATAACTGAATAACTTAAACTTAACAGTATTATTTGTGCTGGCATAGACTGATCACTTTGTTACTGCAGTGACATGAATGCATAGTATTTTGATAGTTCTCTCTAGTTAAATCTGGTTCAGCAGTACGCCACAGTCATTATAGCAAACACTCTACTTCATAGAACTTAAACAATCATGGAATTTTACTTTTAGATGGTATAAGCTAATAAATAACTAATTTCCACTGAGTGTGGATTTTGGTTTGGTTCCATTTGTTCCACTCGATATACTAACACTGTATCCAATTTCATGCAAATTCAGTGTTTGCTCATTTAAGACATACTGACAGAGTCAATCTTTAGGGACTTAGATTTTGCAGGCAGGGTGCTGCAGTGGAATAAGCAACTGAATGTTTGGTTAATAAAGGCACACCGGTACCACTGTGTACATGATACTTAAACCTAAAACAGTCACCTGCTTATCTCTGATGCATCTTTTCAGCCAGGCTTTATTTGCTGTCATCTGGGCCCACACATGGTAATGAAGCTACTGTGTTGCTCTCCTTAATTGTAGGTACTTCTGCACACACCATTTTTAATATTTTTTTTTTACTTAGATTAGACAGGTAAGTTAGCAACTGACTTGGTACTGATAAACACCACAGAGGGTGGACAACAACACTGTTCTATCAGCTAGGTTTTTACATTGACATCGTTACTACTTGGTGAGCATAGGGTATATCAGATATGGCCGCTAGCATGCAATGATAATTTATGGACAAACATCTGGAGAAGCGATTACTTGCAAATTAATGAAGATTAATACTTACAGTTTATCCTTGTTTTTCTTTTATGCAACAGGGCATATTTTCACATCTTTGGTGTAATCAATTATACTAGCCATCTGTGGAATTAATGTCCTATTGGATATACTCTTAGTGTAGATTTGGGCAAGGGTCTCTCTCTCTCTCTCTCTCTCTCTCTCTTTCTATCACTGTGCCATGCAACACTGCAGATAGATCAATATCCTGATTCAATGGCCACGAAGAATGAAGCATAGGTCAACATGTAAGAGGAAAGTGGATAGCATTAAAAGCAGTATAGTGATTTTTAGATTTTACTTAAAACTACATCTGTGCAGAAGTGTATTTCAAACATTCGGCAGCATTTATTACAGCATACTGTAATTGCAAAGATGTGGCTTAACCATATAAAATAAATTTAATGTTGAGACTGCAAGAACAACAGAAATATTATGCTATAAAATTGTACAAGGCCTAATTACAAGACAACATCAAGGACCAAAATGATGAGAAATGACGCAATCGTACAGTAAAATGCAAGAGAATAGCAAGAGCAAGTCTGTTCGTGAAATGGACCCGTTGGAGTCAGCGATTAAATGAAGACTAGCATGAGGCAGTTCACTTCCAAAATCAGTAACGTTTTAGCTGCTTAATAGTTTGTCATTTATGACAATCCTCATGACTTACACATATAAATAGTACAGGGATGTGTTGGACACTTACTTGAATATAGTGTGGGGGGGCTTATACAGTTGAATTGTATACTAGAAAGGAAATATATACATTTTTTTCTGTATTCCTTGAAACTGAATAAAAGCCATTTCATTAAATGTCTTAATTTTCAGTTTTTCAAATAAAAGGACATGAAAGGTGCAGTAGGAACTGCCCCCCCCCCCACACAAAAAAAATAATGTTTTTATTTTCTCACTTTTGTTTTTGATCTAACTGAATTTTTAAATTTGATAATGCAATTTCCATACCCTTTTAGACTTTTTGTTAGTTTGCATTGTTTGACACAGATAGCTTAAGGCAGTTATTCAAGGAGGGAGGACACCAAAATACTCAGAGAAAACACCTACTGACATGAGAATATACAAATTATCCACAGACTCATGAACCCAAAAACTTACAACTGAGATGCAGACACCATAGTGCATGCTTGTGCAGTTTAATCCCCTTCTGTTTCAGTGAACTCGTATGCATTCCACTTAAATGTTTGCTTAAAAATTCTTCATAAATCCAAAAATAATTAGGACATTTTTAAAATATTACACTAATTAATTTAAAAAAAATAATAGAACATTAGATGATGCATCAACCTGGACTTTTTGAACAAAAATAAGTATAACATTCAAATGTCTGGCATTACTGATTGACTGCAGTCCTCGTTGATTTACCAGAAAATCAAACATTTTATGAAAGGGCAAAAATATGAGGCAAAATCAAGGACATCTGAGAGATATGGTTGGATTACAAATCTAAATCTGAAAATACACAGGGATATTCTCAGGTTGCAGTCTGGGAAATAAGTTTGCAGTTATACCATTTGGTCTGGTCACTGTCTTTACAGTATACTTAGTGTGTAGATCTTGCCATAGTAGCAGTCAGTTTTAAGGGTGCATACATTTATCCTTCTTTGGATTACTGATTCAAGACCATCCCACTCAAAAGTTGGACAACAGTCTCAGTTTGGTAATTCTGTTTTCAGAATCACTAGGTTTCAAGATCAGTGTAAAAAAATCATATTTGGCACCAAGACAAAGAAATGCATTTCCAGAGCATGAGGAACATCATTTAACTTTCTACTGGTCAGTATCTCACACCAGTTATTATACGGGGATCATTTTGGCCATCATTGGCTCACACGGTCATCATTATAACATGCCAGCTTCCATATAAGGACTTCAGGCAACTGTATGCAGGATCTCTGGCTTTATATCACAGACTAACTGAATCAGGAAGTTCCTCTGACTCCATACGTAGTGAAAATCTAAAATGTTGAATAGATTCTACTTTTCCTAAATTCAGAAGAATAATTTCTGCCATCACATCTAATCAATATTCTAACTGCAAATGCTTCATACTCCTTCTAGGTTTGGATGCAGGGTGTTTAACATTGAAAAGAAATTAGCCTCTTTCATAAATTAAGAAGTATCTCAGTAGCTATATTTGCATTGATGGCACATAATAAGTAATATGGGACAAGGTCATATCACTTCTGCAGGTTAGCCAGTTACAGTGGCTATAAAAAGTGTACACACCCCTGTTAAAATGCCAGGCTTTATGATATAAAAAAATGAGACCTCAATAAATAATTTCAAAAATGCTCCTACCTTTAATGTGACCTATAACCTGCACAATTCAATTGCAAAACAAAGAAATCTGTTAGGGGGAAAAATATAAAAAATAAAAAAAATAGAATAAGCTGAGTGCGTAAGTGTGGATACCCTTAAACTAATACTTTGTTGAAGTACCTTTTGATTTAATTACAGCATTCAGTCTTCTTTGGTACACACCTGACATCAATTAAAGAGACTCTGATTGACCAGAAAATAAAGTTCAGCTGTCCTAGTAGGATTTTCCTGACACTTACTCCGTTGCCTGCGACTGCAAAAGCCATGGTTCACAGAGAGCTTACAAAGCATCAGAGGGATCTCATTGTTGAAAGGTATCAGTCAGAAGAAGGGTAAAAAAAAATTCCACAGCATTGGATATACCATGGAACACAGTGAAGACAGTCATCTAAAAGTGGAGGCAATATGGGGCAACAGTGATGTTGCAAAGAACTGGACGTCCCTCCAAAATTGATGAAAAGACAAGACAAAAACTGATCAGGGAGGCTGCCAAGAGACCTACAGCAACACTGAAGTAGCTGCAAGAATTTTTGGCAAGTACTGATTGTGTACTACATGTGACAGCAATCTCCCATATTTTCCATATGTCTGGACTATGGGGTACGGTTGCAAGATGGAAGCCTTTTCTTAGACAGAAAAACATCCAGGCCTAGCTATAATTTGCAAAACAATACAAATAGTCTCCCAAAACCATGTGGGAAAATGTGTTATGGTCTGATGAGACCAAGGTTGAACTTTTTGGACAGAAGTTTAAAAGGTACGTTTGGCACAAAAACAACAGTTCGCATCACCAAAAGAACACCATCCCCATAGTGAAGCATGGTGGTGGCAGTATCATGCTTTGGGGGTGCTTTTCTTCATCTGGAACTGGGGCTTTAGTCAAGGCGGAGGGAATTATGAACAGTTCCAAATACCAGTTAATTTTGGCCCAAAACCTTCAGGTATCTGCAAGAAAGCTGAAGATGAAGAGGAATTTCACTTTCAACCCAACAATGTACCCAAGTATACATCCAGATCAACAAAGGAATGGCTTCACCAGAAGATTTGGAGTGCATTTGCAAGGAAGAGTGGGCAAATATTGCCAAGTTAAGATGTGCCATGCTTATAGACTCCTACTCAAGAAAACTGAATGCTGTAATTAAATCAAAAGGTGCATCAAGAAAGTATTAGTTTAAGGGTGTGCATACTTATGCAACCAGCTTATTGTATGCCTTTTATTTTTTATATTTTTCCCCTAACAGATTTGTCTGTTCTTCAATTGATTTGCACAGGTTATAGGTCACATTAAAGGTGGGAAACATTTTGAAATGATTTATTCTGGACTCATTACTTTTATATCACAAAAAAATAATTTTACCAGGGGTGTGCACACTTTTTATATCCACTGTAAGTATAAGCATAGACTTGGTTAAGGACTTTAATTTATATGTAGCTCATCTTCCAGGTATGGGGAATTTTCCGGCAGATGTGCTGAGTCAAGGAGTTCCTCTGGACCATGAAGGGATGCTACCTCACTAATTCTCTCAACAACCAACCAGAATGGGAACTATATGATTCTCTTAAGTTGTTCATGTTCTGTCCCTGAAGTCAAAATGTTTTGTTGAGAATATCAAAAGTATAGCTGGTTTACACATTTCCTTGAATACTCAAAGTTCTTCTACCTTAGGTATTCTCAACACTGAGACATTTTTGACAAAGACATTAATGATTTATCATCACAAGGACATGGAGAGCCAGAGTTATCTTTTTTCATGCAAAAGCTACTGTTTCACCTAAAAAGTAGCATTTTAAATCTGCATCTAATTTCACTTCATCTAAATGCTTAGATTCTTAATCAGAATTATGTTGGTACCACACATAGAGTCATAGGATCATAGGATATTACTAGGCTATCGACCTGGGGTCATTTCAAGCCTAGCCATTTCATCCCAATGTAATAACATAGAAAAGATAGTTAATACCTAAGACTGCATTTAGCAATGGCTGTCCATGTCCAGGAGGGTTGTGGGTGCTATTCCCGGTAAACATTTATGGTGCCCTAGCCACTCATCCAGGTTCCCCTTGAACATTGTCATAGAGGTGCTCTGTTTCACATGAATAGGTAGCATATTCCAAAGATGTGGCAGTTTCTGGGAGATAAATCTGTCCCTCCAGCATATCCTATTTAAGTCACAAGCCATATTTAGGTCCCTAGAATTGGTAGCCCTAGTTCCATTTGATTTATGCATATGCGAGTTCATTGGGTTTGGGTCTGAGACTGCTTTGTAAGCCAGGCATAAGTCTTTCTTAAGAAGTCTATATGATACAGAGTATAGTGACAGGGACTGTTGTCTGTCTGTGCATGGTACGTGCTGGAGTCCCTTGATCTTCTTTGCTAGAAACCTCAGAGGACTCTCTAATTGCTGCAGGTGCTTTGTACAGTACATGCCAAAAGGGGTGTTATACTCAATCATGGGCTGAATTAGTGACGAGTATAGGTGGTGGCAGTATCATGCTTTGGGGTTGCTTTTCTTCATCTGGAAAACCTCTTTTGCTCTCTAGGCAATGCCTTTACTTATCAAGTATGCTACATAGAAAGCCTTCCTTACTACAGTAGGCACATGGTGGTTGAATTTAACATCGCAGTCATCGTGAGATCCCTGGTCTCTTACCACTTTGTGCATACTTAGGGTATTGTTGTTGATTTGATAGTGTGATGGGACATTGTTTGTGCTGAAGGGAATGATGATACTTTTCTTTGCATTCAGTTTGAGACCATGAGTAATGCACCAGTCCTTAGTCTGCATAAGACCCCCCAGGAGTATACTGATATAATTTGGGGATTGTATAATCGCATCCAATTTGCAGTCATCTGCAAACTTGGTCAGCCACAACCCCTTAGTTTTGACCTGAACTTCTGAGAAGTATACACCAAACATTAGGGGGCCAGCACTGACTCCCATGGCACCCTTCTGCTAACAGGTCTGCCAGTTGATGTGAAGTCAACCACTTTGATAGTGTGTGTCTGGTTTGTGAGCCACTTGGCAACCCATCTTACAACTAAGGGGTTTACATTCATTTTGCTAAGTTTTTCGGTAGTGCCTGAGTGTGGAATTGTGTCAAAAGCCTTTGCCAAGTCAAGGTATGCTATGTGCACAGATTTTCCCCTAGTCAATGGCCCTGGTCACACTTTCGAAAAAATCCACCATATTTAAAAGTCAGAATCTGATTCACAAAGCAGAATTAGGTAGGATCCACGGTTTGGAGGTCACTGATATCTTTATTTATGAGGCCCATAATGATATATTCCATGGACTTACAGATGAGGCTGGTCAGGCTTATGGGTCTGTAATTCCCCAGGTCTATTGCTAGGCTACCTTTGTGGAAGGGAATAACTGTAGCTGTTCTCCATTCCACAGGAAGAAAGCCTGTGAGTTAGGCTATGATTGAAAAGGGTACTTAGTGGTAACGCTAGTTCATGAATTAGCCTGTTTAGAAGACAGCCTGCGATGTCATCTGGTCCCATAGAGACTGTGTTTTTTGCCTTGGACAAGGATTTGATGACCTGTTCTTCAGGTATGTAGAGTGGGGGGTGGTTTGAGGGAAGGTTTGTTATAGGTTTGGAGGGGATAAGGGAATGAAATTTTCATGAAACCTATCCACTAGCAGGTTTTTTGTTTCTCTGGGGTCAGTGTGTGTGATACTGTCGGTCACTAGTTTTGTTGCTTGGGTCCTACCTTTTAGGCTGTGTACATAGTTGTAAAAGGCCTTATGGTTATACTTGGCTGTGCTTGCTACGTTTTTCTCAAAGGAGTCCTTAGAGGACTTGATAAGTTGTCTTATTTACCTGTTAAGGCTGAGGAGGGTGCTTTTCCATTGTTGGGGTCTTGCCTTTGTTTTCTTGAACAGCAACTTTTTGCATGTATTGTAAAGTTTGTTGATGGTGGATGTCCAGCATGGTGGCTTGTTATTATTTGGGGATCTGGTACAGCTGAGTCTATACACTTATGAAAGTGACTGTACAGGGCTTTAGTGTAAGCTTGGTGTAGTTACCAGTTCCAGATGGGGGTGGGGCTCGGAATGCAGTTAAACCTTCACCTAGGAGGGTATAGTTTGTCTAGGTGAATTGTTTTATTCTGATTTCACCTTTTGTGAGTTCTGGAGTTAGTGTCAGCTCAAAGGTGACTGATTTGTTGTCAGATTTAACTAATGAGGGTCCAACAGTTGTGGTAGTGCATCCTTTTGACATGTTAGTGCAAACCAGATCTAGTATGGCTGCTCCTCTTGTCAGCATATGTCCAGGGCATTTGAATTAACCAAGTTAAGGAACTTTTGTGCTAGTGAGTTAGGGCTACCATAGGTTTCCCAGTTGATGGTGGGATAATTGAAATCCCCCATAACCAGAGTGTTTGGTAATATTTGGATTGTCTCCAGTTTGGTCAAGTAGACTTCATGTGTGTCATGACCCATGGAGGGGGATCTATAACTGGCTATGACTTGAATGGGAGTCTTAACAACTGTAACCTGAACTTGGAGTAACTCCATGGAGTTCTCCAGTCTAGCTAGACAGAAGGTGAATGTATATTTAATAGAGATAGAAACACCACCTTCTTTGGTTCTCATATGTTCATTTTGTGGTCTGAAGGTGTGGAAGGCATTGTATCATTGCAAGGCTGAGGTACTCTCTAAGGCCTTGGACCAGGTTTTCATGACTGCACAAACATCTACATCTTCCAGTGATAGAAATGCTTCCAGGGTGTGCAGTTTGTGATTTAAGCTCCCAGCATTTAGCAGCATGACCCTTATTTTATGATTGGCAAATTACAGGTTGGTAAGTTTATTTTCGAGACCTTGCTTAAAAAAGATGCTGTGGGGGAGGAAACAGCCTTTGCCAGCAGCAGAAAGCCTTGAGGTGCCAGGTGGAAACCGTCTCTGGCAAAGCAGAGAGGTTTGTCAAGCATGGCCTCTGTGGATGATAGGAACTGGATCCCCTTTTAATGACACCAAAAACTAAGCCAATTATTGAAAGCAATAATTTTTGATTATACTGTGGCATAATTCTAGATGAGGGTAGTATGCTGTTCAAGGCTAATGACATACAGTACCTGCCTGGGACAGGAATTGTTTTCAGGTAAATCTTCAAAGACTGCTTCATCCTTGTTTATTTCACTTTTCTAACATCAAGGAAAGTTGGACAACATTGGCAATTTACATGCAAAGTTGAATGTCCACCCTAGTTGTGTTACAAACCAAGAATACCTCATCTTATGGACTTTGTGCTGCGCTGGTCATGACAGAATCTCAGGCACACATATAGGTAGTGAACAACACTGTTTTCTTTCTCAAGCGAACAATAAGGTACGTGTCCTTCAGTTCCTGGATGACAAACAGCATTATCTCCTAAATTTCTGATTAAGCTCATTCACTGCTAGACTCAGTGCTGTTTGCGATTTGTCTGCTTAACATCTACAACACAACTTATGTGAGTCACATTGTCCTGTTCAAATGTACAGCTCATAAAATGTAGACCACCCCCAGTGCTAATATTGTAATGTAACTTAATTATGGTACTGAATTCCTAGTATGCAGTGGTGGGATGGATTGGTTATTGGTTTAAGTGTAAGAAACTAATGTGAAATGAACTTAAATTGACTGTAATGCTGAGCTACAGGCAGGTGGTGTCCAGCCTAACAGTGGTCTGGAATCTGCCGCATCATTAATTGACTGCTGGGAAGTATGGATGAGTTAAAGATTCCCTTCATTTGAGTATGACGCTGCTTTTTTATTCAGATTCCTTAACGTTTATTAATACACCTTCAATTAGCCACCTTGAATCACTTGATAGCTGTAGTCTTTGCTATAAAATCAACACTGTTGTGCAGCATAGTTGGTATTGGCATTCATTGCTATCTGATTTATTCCACATATCTTTATAGATAATTATTTTATTCATATGTTAATATTGCAGCTGTCTACCATAATTCCAATATCTAGTCACATACATTTTATCTACTATTTTTTTCTCAATACTGCTGCTTCAAAGTTACAGTTTGACAGTTGGTAGTAGTTTCATGCTTGTACACAAAAAGTACATTTGACACACGAAAATGCTGAAAAAGAAACAAGGCATATCCATCTGGTTATACAGCCACTTTTCACTGAGGATATGTAAGCACTTTCATTCCCACATTATTATAAGATGGAACTTCATTAGAGGGTTCTTGCTTGATCAGCTGTATCTCTGGTCAAACCTACTGCTTCACTTTTACTGCCATAATAACTGTGCAACACATTATTATTGAGCTGCACACTAGAACAATGAGTAGCACAGTCTATTCACAGCAAGAAGTTCTCAACTTTGATTATCAGTTTGGTAATATCTCTGCAGCCTCTTAATCCCCTCCCTCCATGGTTATTTCACACTCATCTCTCCTCAAAAAGTCATGTGGTAGGTGGACTGGCATTTTCCAAGTTACCCTTCGGTGTGTGTGTGTGTGTGTGTGTGTGTGTGTGTGTGTGTGTGTGTGTGTGTGTGTGTGTGTGTGTGTGTGTGTGTGTGTGTGTGTGTGTGTGTGTGTGTGTGTGTGTGTGTGTGTGTGTGTGTGTGTATGTATGTATATATATATATATATATATATATATATATATATATATATGTGTGTGTGTGTGTGTGTGTGTGTGTGTGTGTGTGTGTGTGTGTGTGTGTGTGTGTGTGTGTGTATGTGTGTGTGTGTGTGTGTGTGTGTGTGTGTGTGTGTTTGAACACATGTATACATATTTTGCAATACATCACTGCTCTTTTCAGAATGGATTTTAATCCCTTGTGTCCATTACTTGTCAGAATAAACTTAACAGTTCTCATATCCCTGGAGGACAAATCCACTTATCAAACAATGGATGGATAGATGGATGGATGGAACATATTATTATACTGCCTTTGCCAAGGATGTATATATGAAAATAATCAAGAACTCAGTGTGGGAAAAATAATACTTGATGCAATAACACATACTGCATCTTAGTGATATAAAAGACAATTAGATCGCCAGAAAAATATCTGATTCTTCATAAATAAAATGATCTCCATCTACTTTCTTTTCTTTGCTTTTCAAGATGTCTCTAAAATTAATAGTAATCATTCATTGCACACTTTGTTTTTTTTTTTTTATATTTCTCTATGTTTTGTCATGCCAAGTTAGGACCTCACACTAATAAATCCATAATTCTCAGCACGCTTGTAGTTTTACACTTTTTAAACAGATTTTGCTCAGCTCCGAGGACGTGCTTCTCTGTTTCGATTTGGGACAGTTAGTGGGTTACTTTGTCATTTTTAGGTTGCACAACCACAAAGAATGAATTTTTCCTCTGTAGAGTCAGCTAAGACACATCTACTTCTCCTGTGTACTGGAGTGTTTCCTTCACTTTATCTTTAGACATCAGTAGGAATCGAGCTTGCACAGAAGTCAACATCTCATGGGGAACAAATATCAGACGGGCAAGGGTGTGTCAAACTGGAACACTTCTTCTTACCCTTAGATAGAGCGAAAGAAAAAATACAAATAATTTATTCATAATCTTACCTGATAAGTTTTCACAGGTACCTATCCAATTTTTTGCCTGCTGTTAAAACTTAAACCTTTAATTTCTACTTTTCCTTGTATTGGGTTGGCAGTCATTCAGTTTGAACTTCAGTTTCAGGTTGATCCTGCCTGTTTAATCTGACTGACTTCTTTGGAAAAGTCTCCAAGGTCTTGTCCAAGGGCAAGTCAGGCCAAAAAGCTTACCTCAGCTAAAGCAAATATGACATCATTCCTCAGTCAGACATCATAGATAAGCTTATCAAACTAAATGCATACCTTTATATGTTGCCTAATGGATAGCAGTTTGGCTCACAAACAGAACCTTGCAAAATAATATGGAGGGAAACTCTCTCTCCCAAAAGATTCATCACCATCAGTGTCTTGCCATGACTTGGTGCTGTAGCTACTACTGTTTATTATATACTTCATTGACATCAATGTTGATGTTGAGTGCCTTCGGTTGACTAGGTTTGCTGCTGATTGCAAACTTGGAGCCATCATCAACTCCCCTGGGACTTCCAGATTTTACAAGAAGAACGAATGTACAAACACTTTGGGCCATGAATGCAGTCTCAAGCTAAATGCCAAAAATTGTAGCATCATATCCTTTGCTGAGTAGAACTACCCTTACTCCTACCACATAAATGGCACACCCCACAAAATGGACACATTGTTAGAGACCTGAGCATAATTGCTGAAAATGTGCTCTCCTTTACCACCATGTATCCAATGTCATTAAAAATGGCTTCTGTTTAACCTAGCTGATTACAAATGGTGTTTCCTGCAGATCTGTGGATGCTGTTATTCCTCTCTTATATGCCTCATTACCAGATACACGTATTCCTTCTGCAAGTACCTATCAAGACATAGTTTCCTACAAAGAAAAGCAAGGGTAAACGTTCCTTTATCAATGCCTTAGATTCTTTATATCTCATCTGTCTCATACAGATTCCTTAGGAATGACTGTTGCCTTGATTACAAGGCATCAAATGATCTTGTCCCAAGTGACCCATCATATTTGCAAAACCAACACCATCATGGACATCCATACCAAATACCTTAACCTTTACTGAAACAAGCAGAACATGTTGTGAAGGAAATGTCCCTTATGCTGAACAGATTTCCCATTCATAATAAACAAAGTGGTTTATCTCTTCAAATGTCACCCAGATGAATGGATGGGTAGGAGCAAATAGCTTCCCCAACAAGCCCTCATGGACAGTAGAAACACATATTGGGAAGTGTAGTGGCAATGGTACAAATGATCTGCTTGATCAGTGGCCTAGTAATAACCAATAAACAGACGAATATAAGAAAGGATGTTAACACCATATCCTTTCTTTTGTAACTCAAGGGCTTCCTTAGCTTCAATATGATGCAGCTTTTTCACCGACTTTTATCATTTATATTATTTCTCTCTTAAGAAATCTATATTCCAAACATATATTCCATTGTACAGGTGCTCAGTACTAACTGAATTATTTGCCCTTGTCTTACCAACAGATTCTCTATCTCCTGTAGTGATATTCCATGCTTACACAGCATTTATGTGATTAGCTCAGATTTTACATTTTCTTTCAAAAAGGTCATAACTGCAGGGAAACAAATTGTGATTGTTGCAGGCTGTACCATGTGTATGCGTAGTTGCCCAAAAGGCAATAAACTGTGTGTATATGTCCGGGTATCAAAAAAAATGTGGTATCTTTCCAGAGAGAAGGATTTTCTGTATACACTGTGCAAGATGGTGAAAGAATACAGCTTATTGTGTCTTACAACCTGGCAAACAGTCGTTCACATCAAGTTTTAATGCTATTTCTGCCATTGTGTGGAAATAGAAGAAAGCATGCCTTTCTGTGTATCTCTCCAACCTGGCATTCTCACCCTTAAACCCTAGGAGCTAGATTACTTTTGCATGCATTAACCAGGCTACCTGCATCAGATGCATTTTATTACTGCTCAGGGAAGAAAAATCAGAGCCAGCATACTCGTTTACAGGGTGGAAGTAAAATCCAATCAGATAACCTGATAACAGGCAGTTCCATACTGCTCATCATCTTTTTGAAATCTTGGAAGTATGCTGTTTGAAGACTGATAGGAGCAACTCTTTGCTGAAGCAATAACTTGATTAAAATGAAGTGAAGAAGTCTGGTACATAAATTTCTTGATGACAAGATACCTTCACGCTATTATATCATTTGCAGCAATGATTGAGCTGTATCAAACAAAGTTATTTGTATTTATATATGTGCTGCAGAGAAACACTATTAGCATTTTAGTGTATGTAACAAAGCTCTACACCTGAGCACAAGGGATTTTTTTTTTCATGAATGTTGCCCAAAGTCCGAAAAATGAAGAAATATTTTACTCATGTTTACATCAGATAAGTAATAATAAGTTAATATTTTTTGATAGTGCTTTACACTTTATAGTAAAGGTTGGATAATTTGGTCATATAACATGCATTAAGATTGATTTATATTGAGGTACAGTTGTAAGAATATTTAACACAGTCTTTGCAAAACTGGCCTTTACAATCTTAGATACATAGAAAGTAATTATACTTTATTCAACAGTAATAACATGCATTCCTCAATTTTAGCCGCACAGAAATTTCTGCTGTTCTATATTATTGTTAAATCAGGTATCTTATCTGGTTTTGCTCCACTGCTAAACCATATAACTGAATATCTCTGGTTCTTAATATTCTTTGACTTACATGATTATTCAACTTACTGTGTGAAATATAATGAATTTCTCCATGGCCATAAAATGATACTACTATTTTTGATCTTGTGTTGATGTCTTATGTTCAATCTAAAGGGTAATGCACTAAACACAATAATAAGAGAATCAGTGCATTTAATTTAATATCTCCAGTTCTAGCTAGTTTCATCATTTTATAATTAACTTATTTCAAACTCAAATTCTGCAGGTTACTCATAGTTGAATGACATTTAAAGCATACTAGCATCCATTGAATAGTTTTAAATTCTGTTTCCAATGTATTGAATAGACTTTTCAGCCTCTCTAATATTATTTAGGGTAAGCATAAGTCCTTTTAAAGTTTACAGGGTATTCCAAACTCTCCCAGAGAAATACTTAAGAGTAGGTCTAGATTACTTCATAGAAGTTTTATTTCTGCAAATACCTATTCATTGGCCCCTTTAAATTGAACATCAGTTCATTGAATGTTCACACCAGAGAACAATTTTCATAGGGACGGGAGTTAGTTGGCCATCATTAGAAATGTGTCCTTTTCCCCACTGTAGTGTGATCTCAGAGTTGGTATATATATATATATATATATATATATATATATATATATATATATATATATATATATATATATAAGTAGGGGAGTGGGGGTGAAATTTTTAATGACATTGCTGGAGGGAGCGTAGTCCCCCACTTTGGTGGGTTTGACATAATGTAGTGTATGTAACAATTGCTGTGCTGGACAAGTAATTCCCTTTCCAATGAAAACCATTCACTGAGGTGAACATTTTGTGAATGGACGTTCAGTGTAAAGGAGTAGAAGATTAAGTATTTGTAGAAATAAAACTTTGATGAAGTAATATAGACTCACTTTAGGGATATTTAGAAACATTTGCTGTGCAGTGGCATGACATTAAATATCACCGATTTCATAGTGCAATTTAGCCCCCAGTAGCTTAGACAGGTATTAGGGCCAGAATGACCCCAGTATTTTGAGGAAAGGCTACACAGGAAATATGTGTTGCCATGTGACAGGCAGCAGCCATGCTAGAGGACTGTAGGTAATAGGTTCTGTTATATTACCTCACATGGCCAGAATCACATGAAAGCTAGGAAACATTCACAATGCTCTGAATGCTGAAACACATTTAAATGACTCACTGCTGCAACTTGAGTCAATATGAGCCATAGGAGGCCAGCACACCAAAGTTCCAATACAGTTCATCATACAAATGGGGAGGAAGGGGGGTGACTGATTGTAAAGGCAGGAAAGGTGGAAACAGCAAACAGAGGAACAAACACAAGTTAGAGGCATTTTTCTGAGACAGAGTCTTAGTTTATATGTCTGAAGAAGCAAAGCTGGAGAAGGTATGGGATGGACACATAAAGTAATGAAGGTAGCAGGAACAAACAAACATAAAATGCAGACATAGACACAGAGGGGAGATAGTACTCAAAGTGTGGACAACAGTGGAGGGTCACAGAAATAAATAAGGTAAAAAAAAAGCTGTTGATGGGGTCATGTAGACTCCGGGGAAGGGTATGGGGAAGGAAATAAAAGAGAGAGGAACACCAGTATAGGGCACCGAGTTGGATGCATGGCACCTGTTTGACTGGTCAGAAGAGAACCCACCCAAGCATCAGTTACCTCTGTGGGTGGTGTCATGGCAGGCTCTGCTTCTGGTGGCCTAACAGTTGGGACCAGTTGGTCACATGACTCTATTAGCCACAGTGGGAGAAGCACCACTGTACAAATGTAGGTGACCAACTGCAACCACACATCAAATGCAACTGGCCTCTGCAGCTGATGCCAGGTGACCAAGAGGGACATCCTGACAGGTGGGCACATTGAGCACTTTATCTTACCTTCAGCAGGGTGGTCACCACACTCCCTTCTGTCAGGCAGATTTGGCTACCAATAGTGAACTAGGACTAGACTTGTTAGTCAGTGCAAACTCGTGTATCACCTCTACTCCTTAACCTGTAATACAGCTGGACCTGTAGAAGGCTGAGAAAAATACAGACAGAAGAAATAAAATACTATATATATGGTACAGGTAGAACTGCAATTGTACAGTGCAGCCATGGACATGGTTAACTATGCCTCTGCCAGGAAAATCTTTTTGCTATCCTCAAACAGGCTTCCTTGTTCAAAAATGTAAATGTAAACTGGAAAATGTCAGTGTCCTTTGTACCTGTTAAAAAGGAAGCTGAGCACAGGTGATCTAGACGGGTTAAAGCCCTGACTACAGCTTAGGTGACTTGAGTCCAAGTAACCTCTGGGGGAGCTTGATTGTATAGGAGTCACAGAGTATGGACAAGCCCATTATGGGGGGAGGGGCTCAGTGGTTATCCCCCATCCTATGCCATAGCTCCAATGACAGAGCAGAAGCTCATGCAATTGGGACCCAGTTTGGGTGAATGTGGGCATGGCTGTCAAAGCCAGTGAATGGTAACAGGTGTTGACACATGAGGACAGGCATGCATGCACAGACTGAAAGGGTAGAGGTTGCCCTCACTGTGATGCAAGTGCACACATCAATATGGGGGAGTAGGGTAAGGCCTTACATTCATAAATGAAAACATGCTCTTATCATTGGGCTGCTGGGAAGAACAAAAAGCACACTCATGCCTAACTGATGATGGTACCTAGAGGCTTGATGGTCAGCAGGCACAGAGAGAAAAAGGATACAAAAAAGCAATTATACTGTACTTACAATAATACTGTAAAAGCAATTATACTGCACTTACAATAAAAAAACTGTCACGATTTCCCTAGGCCTCTCACTGGAAAGTAAGCAGGGGTGGCACTGCTGCAGGTTAGTATAGCACCACCTGCACTGCTCACCAGAATGAATTATACAAGTATCATCACTCACCATCCTAGCAAATTGGCGGTTTATACAAGTGTCCATCGTAATGGGCCAGCAGGTGCTCCCGATGGTCCCTGTGTAGCAGTTGCTTGAAAATCGTGATACAGACCAACAACAATGCACAAGTTATTTGACAAACCAAGCAAAACAGGAATGCAGGATAAAATTTATTCCGGTACCTCGGCCCCAACAGCCTTCAAAGGAATAACATACAAACTTCCAAATGCAGTATATATACTAATACTGCCAATTAGACATAATTACATATCATTGAAAATGATTAATTAAGACAACATCCAGATTTAAAGAGACAATACACAATTCATACTGTTTCTATTAACTCTATGACAATAAATACCTATCAAAATGACTTAGAATATTAATTAAACATTTAAATTAACTTCTAAGTTTAGCCCTCGAGGTTTTAATGTTCCATATTTTAAGATAAATCTACTTTCTAAATTCAATAGACTTTTTAAATAATTACCTCCAAAAGAAGCATTAGGTTTTGCTAAAGCACTAAAAAATAATGAATCTGCAGACCCTTTATGTGTATTTTGAAAATGTTCAAATATAGGACTGCTCATTCTAGCATTACGTACATCCCCAATATGTTCTAATATACGATTTTTAAGTTGTCGCTTAGTCTGACCTATATAATATTTTGGTACTAAACAGTCACAACCAATGATGTAAACTACACCACAAGAGCAGCAATTAAATTTGTGTTCAGCAAAATATTTAACCCCATTTATAGCACTGCCTGAAAGGTTCTTTACCCTCCTACATATCTTACATTTGCCACATTGAAACATGCCAACTTGTTGTTCCGAATATGACATATTTTTATCATTCCCAAACTGTCTAAATTTCAATATTTCTTTTAGATTACAATATCTGCCATATGAAAAAGAAACATGTTTTGGAAAGAGATGTCCAATATCTTCATTATTACAAACTAGAGGCCACAAAAAATTAACAATGTCAGACAAAATATCAGAAAATAAAGAAAATTTAGTAACAAAAAATATCCTATTTTCCTTATTTATATCCCTCTGAATAATGTTAATATTAGATGTCTTAATAATATGATGTTTTTGATCATACTCAAACTTTGCTCGAGTTTTCTTTAGCAAAGCTTCCAAATAGCCTCTATTTAATAGCCTTTCACAGACTAAATCAAATTCCAAACTCAAAAATTTAGATTCAGAGGTATGTTCATACATTCTTTTAAATTCCCCATAAGGGAGTGCTTCAATTAAGTGCCTAGGATGTGCACTTGACGCATGAAGAAAATTATTAGCAGCTACCTCTTTTCTAAATGGTTTAAATTGGACAAGCCCCTGTTTATCCACATAAAGCAGAATATCTAAAAACTGAACTTTCTGTTTGTTAGTACTGTAAGTAAATTCTAAACCAAATTTATTTTTATGCAAATCTAACATAAACTTGTCAAATTCCAAGACATCCCCTCTACAAATAAAAATGAGGTCGTCTATAAATCTAAAATAAGAGATAACATTATTTTTAAAGAATGTCATGGAATACAAAAAATTGTTTTCAAATATTGACATGAACAAAATAGCGTAAGATGGAGCAAAACTTGCTCCCATTGCAGTGCCATCTACCTGAAGAAAAAACTTATTATCAAATGTGAAATAATTGTGATTGAGAGCAAATTCTAAAAGACAAATTATGAATGATGTGCGTGGACCTTCACCTAAAATTTTCATTATGGCCTCCAAACCCAATTTGTTACTAATGTTAGTGTATAATGATTTGACGTCTACTGTAGCCCAATAAAAATCAGAATTCCATACGAAATTTCTGATTATTTCACAATATTGGTTTGTATTCACAATATGGGACACAACATATTTTAAATGTTCCTTTAACACACTATCCAAAAAAATCCCCACAAATTCTAAATAACCACCACAACTAGACACTATGGGTCGGCCTGGGGGATCCGACACATTCTTATGTATTTTAGGTATGGTATAAAAATTAGGATCTCTAGGATTGGCCACAAAAAGACGTTTCACATCATTACTATTCAAAAATCCAAGTCTTTCACCTCTCTCTAAAATCTCTAGCAACAAAGCATTATATTCAATGATGGGATTGCTAGGCAGCTCAACATATACTTCATCATTGCATAGTAAATCATAACTCATTTTTAGGTAATGGCACTTATTCAAAATTACCCATTTGCCCCCTTTGTCTGCAATGCAAAAAGCATATTTTTTGGCAGCCTCTTTCATTTCCTTTAAAGCATTCCATTCCAATTTATTTAAATTGAATGAAAAATATTTCTTCATGAAATTGGCATACTCCATGTCCACCTTTTTGCATAGGACATTCTCAAATGTCCTCAAAACAGCTGAGTTTTTGGGTGGATAAAAATTGCTGCGACTAGGAAGCTCAGGTAAAGTAAATTTACCATATCCTGTAAAGAATCTCCCTGAGTTAATAACCACTGAACCCGCCCCATCATCTCTTTCCAATAAACTAGTGTCTCCATGACTGGAATTGTTCAAGATATTTTCTCCCATAACCTCATGTACAGAAATATCCAACAATGGATCAAAAAGAATAGACAAATCTTCCCAATCATCTTCATCACTAGTACTAATAGAAAGATTACTTACTGTATTATCAATGAATGCTAAAGAATTATTTTCAGCAGTTGTTATAACCACATCATTAACATCATTTGAAATGCTTTTTTTCTCAAAAAAAACTTTTAAATGCAATTTCCTGCAAAAACGTTTAATATCTAAAAGAATGTCACAAAGAGCAGGAACTTTCGTTGGAACGAACTTGCTGCCCAAATTTAGCACCGTAATCATTTCAGGCTTGAGAGCAAAATCACTTAAGTTCAAAATGCTGGACCCGCCTTCAGTATTTTCATGGATCAAAGTACTGTTCATAGAAATGGCTGATAAATAATGAGTGTTATCAAACAAAATGCTCTCACCATGTAGAGTAGAAGCACCACTAATAGTTACATTCGCCAAACAATCAGCAGTGCGCCCAATACCAGTACCAGTAAACGAACAAATAACATGTGTTAAAGCATTCGCTTGAACATTAGACTCAGTACCTTTTGTTTCGACCCTTATGTCGAAATTTACTTTTCGCCCTGCGAAAGTTCCATCTTCCTTGTTCTTCTTCTGCTGCTACCAAACCATTTTCATCCACCAAATCCACTGCTCAAGGAGACGCTCTTCTTGCTTCCACCTGCCGTATCTGATGACGATACAGAGGAGTCACGTCCACTACGTGAACCTCCCTCTGACAATCTACCTCGGGACGTACCATTAGCACTTTTCTTACGTTGGCGCTGGCGTTGCCAAGAATAGATGCTATTATTCTTGAAATCAGTGATGTCTCTATTCAGCTTCTTCTTTTTCCTAGCTATTACATCACCCTCGGCCTTTGTAACAGCTAGGTTGACATCTTTCATAGCCAAAACAAAAGAGGAAGACGGCGCATGTGTTTCTGAAGCTGATAACATAGCTTCACTCTCAGCTATCTTAGTTTGGAGCAGTCCAAGGCTCCTACGGTTACGCTTAATCAAAATCTGTAACCAAGTTAAAGTACATTGGTGAGACGCTGCTTGCCACTCAGTTAAAAATTCAGCCTCATCTTCAGCAAATTTATATGCAGGTAATTTGTGTATCCTTAAACCTCTAGGTGTGATAGACAGTTCGACATATTTTTCTAACAAACAAATATCATAGAATAATGATGTCTCCCTTATTCTCAGTCTTTTTAAATCTTCAAATTTCTTATCATGACCATAATTACCGAATGTTGTCCAAGGATCGAATTGTGCCAGCTTGATATCCCTCTCTCTAGCCAAGCTGGCAAATAAAATTCCTTCATTTTCAATATTCGCCATCACAAGTCCAAATGCAAATTCCAGCTTTACCAAAAGAAATACAGACCAACAACAATGCACAAGTTATTTGACAAACCAAGCAAAACAGGAATGCAGGATAAAATTTATTCCGGTACCTCGGCCCCAACAGCCTTCAAAGGAATAACATACAAACTTCCAAATGCAGTATATATACTAATACTGCCAATTAGACATAATTACATATCATTGAAAATGATTAATTAAGACAACATCCAGATTTAAAGAGACAATACACAATTCATACTGTTAAATATTTTGCTGAACACAAATTTAATTGCTGCTCTTGTGGTGTAGTTTACATCATTGGTTGTGACTGTTTAGTACCAAAATATTATATAGGTCAGACTAAGCGACAACTTAAAAATCGTATATTAGAACATATTGGGGATGTACGTAATGCTAGAATGAGCAGTCCTATATTTGAACATTTTCAAAATACACATAAAGGGTCTGCAGATTCATTATTTTTTAGTGCTTTAGCAAAACCTAATGCTTCTTTTGGAGGTAATTATTTAAAAAGTCTATTGAATTTAGAAAGTAGATTTATCTTAAAATATGGAACATTAAAACCTCGAGGGCTAAACTTAGAAGTTAATTTAAATGTTTAATTAATATTCTAAGTCATTTTGATAGGTATTTATTGTCATAGAGTTAATAGAAACAGTATGAATTGTGTATTGTCTCTTTAAATCTGGATGTTGTCTTAATTAATCATTTTCAATGGTATGTAATTATGTCTAATTGGCAGTATTAGTATATATACTGCATTTGGAAGTTTGTATGTTATTCCTTTGAAGGCTGTTGGGGCCGAGGTACCGGAATAAATTTTATCCTGCATTCCTGTTTTGCTTGGTTTGTCAAATAATGAAAATCGTGATCACAGGTTGCTAGATTCCTCCTGAAGCCAGTGCTTAAAGAGTCAATGCTCACTCTAATCATCTTCAGAAGAAATAAAATGGTAGCCCTTTGGGATTTGCTGCATGTTTAAATACCACATGATGTGCATTTCTGATAGCAATGATGCACTTCTGAAACTATCACTGGAAAGGGCTTTGCAGGCACAGTGCATAAGCATGCTGTGCACACATCTTATTAGCCTCCAGAACAACACAGATGAACATGTCTGGGTGTGATTAAATTGCCTTATTAGCATAAATGCTAATGAGGTTCTCTTAAGCATGGAAAAAGATTGGGAGACCAACTTAAGCAAGACAAGAACATAAATTTGCTGAAGAAGTAATTACATTTTGATATAGGCATAGTGAAGGAAGATATGATGCCTGGTAATTTAACTCAGTACTGTAGTATGTATCCATGGCAGTGGGAGTAACAGGTTTACAGATATAGTACATGTGTCTGAGGTCATACAACAGAAGTGCATGATACGTGCATGTCAAGATGGAGGGCCAGAGTGACAGAGAGCACAGCTCAAGGGCTATGCATAACATGTACATGTCCATCCAGGCTCCCAATGTACCTGGCAATACTGCACAAGGGCATAGTAGGTACATGTTTGCTGGGGGGTGGGGAGCACACTGTGGCTTATGTGTACAGAATTCAAGACACACTGTACATAGGTTGTAGCATGGACATGTATAGAAGAAGTTTATATGTAGACAATATGTGCAGCACTGCTGCTCATTAGCTTAGTGATATGTTTATCTGTATATGTTTATTTATGTTGAATTGTGTTAGACATCTAATATGATTTATGCTTTATTATTGGAAGTTACTATAACATGCTAGCATTTTGCCTGCACCAAGTTGTTTTTAGTATAATAGTATGGTCTATTTGCATAGCTGCACCTTGTTCACTAATGTTATTCATGTAAATGTGTTGTTTGTAGACAGCTCATACTGGTGTCTAATTATGTCTATATAATTGTGCTGTTACTGGTGGCTAGAATCACATTAGAGACCCAGGACAGAGTGCTGCTTGCTATATTTTTATCTTTGACTGCATAACTGTCTGATGAGGTTTCTTCTAACAGATGTTTTTCCAATTGGCTCAGTATCTGCATATAGTAGTAGTTGGTTCAAGACATATATTTTCCTGCATACGGTAACTATTTGCTCAGTTTGTTTTTTGTAATCTTTATAATATATCTTTACCATCTCAAAGTACTTACTCTTCTCTGTACTCTTCTTTTCTAGACCTAACACCACTCTTAAGTATTCAACTGCGGTACCACCTTTATCATTCTTATAAGAAAAGCGCAGTCCATGCCTGAACTGTCTGCAAACAGCTAAAGTTAACTTTGACTATGTGTCTACCTGTTTGAGCCAATATTCATTTTCCCCTGGAGAGCACCCTGCTTTGGCTTATAAGCAGCCCCCCCCCCCCACACACACACTCATCTTCCACTTTCTCTCTTATTCCCTTCTGTTAGAAAATAGTATCCATAACTGATCAATACTGTGCATTTGTTAATATAAACTGAGACCGCAGTAGCCTACTGATACAAGGTTATCCTGTTTTTAGACCTGAGAAACGGTTAAGAAATTACTTACAGTTTCAGAGAAGTCCTTGATCAATTCTGATTGTTTCTTAAACACAAACTTGTCTTTGCTTTGCTTCATTAGCAGCAGTACAAAAGAACTGCCTGATCAAACCCTTGTTCTCCCCCTCCTCCTTCCTTGTTTATTACCGTAAGCCAATCCCAAATTTAATAAATATTACCTGTGGCAGGCAGCATTTTTAAAACTACAACCACCCTTTGTCACTATCATATGTTCATTTATCAGTTTACTCTGTTACCTGATTGTTTCCAGCCCCCTCATAAGAGCAACTAACAGGGTCTCTACCCACTTCGCTCCCCACCCTGCCCCCTATTCTTTCCCACCCCCAGTGGTCCTACCTTTATTAGACTCACAAACCCCTCCCATCTTTCCAATAGCCAACTACAGCGCTAACCCAACACTACCTCCCCCATCTTCCCACTGCTATCACACCTCCTCAACTAACATGTACAAGCATACCTTACCTATGCTCACTGCATGCACTCTCCTTGCATATCTTACATCCTACCAAAGCTCCATCATTCTCCCGCTCAATCACTACCAATGTACTACTACTCACACCACCACTCATGTCTAACCCTCACTCAGCTCCCCTCCCACCGACTCAAGAACCATCCCTATGCACCCCCCACATATTCTAACAACTATATTACTCAAACATAAAGCATCCCTACAACTTAACATAGTAACCCTCTGACCATACCTACTACCCACAGAGCACAATCATAAAGTTTCCTTAATTAACAAACACATTCAAAAACTAAGAAAACTAATAACCTCATGCATATCAAAACTAGCTCTAAGTGGAGACATCCACCCCAACACTGGCCCTACCATCTCCAACCCCATTCCTCATTATCAGACTAGAAACCACAACTTCTCCCATATCACAGCCAATAGAAAGCCAAGTGACTTCCTTCTACTAAGCCTAAATATTAGAAGTATATCCAACAAAGTCCATGAACTCCATGCCACCATAGACTTGTACTCCCCAGATATAGTCATCCTGACAGAAACCTGGCTAAAACCTCACATTACCAGTGAGCAAATACTCCCTACCAGTTACAGCATACTAAGAGTAGACCAGCTAATCAAGAAAGGAGGCAGTGTAGCTATAATATTTAAACAACATCTAAACATCCAGATCTTAAAATCATCAGCTCCACAAATAGGCAATGAAGAAATAATATATACCAACCTCAAAATAAACCAAAACAAAACATCAACATAATTAGATGCTACTTCCCACCTGGCCAAAACATCCCTCCACTAGAAAACCTCCTCAGCTGGTCTACCCACCATCTCCCCCAAGAAACTATAATTTTAGGTGATTTCAATATTGACTGGCAATCCTGTTCTGGCAATCATTCAACCCATCATGTAAATGTTCATGGCTTCACCCAACTAGTCCAGTCGCCAACCAGGATAAATCAAAACTGTAGCAAGCACACTACCCTGGATTGGATACTAGTCAGTAAGAACCCCTAGTCATATATAACAGGCTGCTTATCAGATAGCCTCAGTGATCACTCCCCAACATTCCTACTCAAAAAATACCTATACCAAGCTAAACCTGTCATCTACCATCAAATACTTAAAAAAACTAAACTTCAACCCACTGGCATTCATCTCATTCCTCAAAGAGTGTAACTGGCATCCTCTAAAGTACCTCAGTCCTGATGACGCAGTTGAATTTTTTAATACTACCTTCCTGAGCATCTTTAATTACCATGCCTCCATAAGACTTTCCAGAACCAAAGCACAACCCTCCCCATGGCTACAGAAAACCACTAAGTCAGAAATGAAAAACAGGGATAAAGCCTGGGAGCACTTGCGCAACCCAAAACCCCCTCAACTAGACAGAAATTCCTAGAACTATGCAATAGAGTCTAAAAGCTAATAAAACAGGACAAATTCCAATACTACCAGTCTGCCCTAGACTCCTCCCAACACAGTCCCAAACTATTCTGGTCCTGCATAAACTCCATCCTCCACCCAGGTAAAGTCAGTACCCCTCCTCCTAACATCCCTCACTCCTCTGAAAATATTGCTACCTCATTCAACGCACACTTCACACAAACCATACTATCACTAGCTAAACAACAAAACCCCCCTCCCCTCCAACCCACACCTTCAATTAGTAATCTCCCTACTGCCTTCTCCTTTTCTCCTGTACCTACCTCCAACATAAAAAAAACTCTTAAGTAAACTTAAGCCCACCAAATTAGCAGCAGACAACCTCCCAAGTGAATACCTATAAATCACAGCTAATGCACTGGCCTACCCAGTATCCATCTTGATTAACCAATCTCTGTCAGAAAGGTACGTTCCCACACTGTGGAAAGTATTCCCCTCCACAAAGGTGGCCCCTCCGCAGAACTAACCAGTTACTGCCCCATAGCTATTCTCTCTCCACTCTCCAAAATAGTAGAGAGATGCATACACTCTCAGGTCTCAGACTACCTCCTTACTAACAACCTCCTTTCCAATACTCAGCATAGTTTCCGACCAAACTATAGCACCATCACTGCCTTACTCTCCTTTACTAACACTATCCTTCAGCATAAAAACAATGGCTATCTCTCCTCTGCTACTTTCCTAGACCTAGCTAAAGCATTTGACATGGTCCCACACAAACAACTCATCTCTGTCCTCAGTAACCTATCCTTCTCTCAATCAGTCACCAACTGGTTTCAGAGTTACCTGTTTGACCGCCAAGAATCCATTGTATGGCAGAATGACATATCTCCACAACTACCTGTCTCCATAGGGGTTCCCCAAGGATCCATCCTTGGACCCCTACTCTTCTCTGTTTTCACCAATAATCTAGCCTCTGCCACCAAACATGGCACACTCATACAATACGCAGATGACTCAACCATCATCTGCTCAGCCCATTCCCTACCCAAACTGCAAAAAGTCACACAGGAAGCCTTTTCCTCTGCTGAAACTAGGTTATCTGATGCCCAATTAATACTCAACCCAAACAAAACTAAAATACTCATCTTCCAACCCACCAAACATACTCAAAACAACTCTCACTTTAACATCACAGCAAAAGACAACACCACTATATACCCAACTGAACACACCAAATTGCTAGGAGTGGAAACAAACAATAAACTAAAATTTGACATTCACATATCCATGACCATAAAAAAAGTCCACAAAAAATTAGGAGCATTATACAGAAATAAAAAACTTTCTCACCAAAGCAGCAAAGATTTCAATAGCAAATTCCCACCTTATCTCCACCCTACTTTATGCCTCTCCAATATATACCAACCTAAGGCAATGCGATCTAAACAAGCTAGAGACCTGCTACAACAAAATCGCCAAATTCGCCACAGGGGCATCCTACCATAGTCACCACTGTCTCTCACTTGCTGAACTGGGCTGGCTTGAACTCCCTTACCTCCTTCAATGGTATCAACACTCACTCACCCACAAACTAGTAAATCATCCACTAAATGTCCCATCCCTCCAGAATCTACTCCAACCCTATAGCACCACCAGACCACTAAGATCCAGCAACAAAAATCACTTGCAGATCACTAAAGCCAATAACTCTGCTGGTGAAGCACTATTCTCTTGCACCATAGCCAAATTATGGAACTCCCTCCCACCCACAATTACCTCCGTACCATCATGCATCCACTTCAAAACTTTGCTAAAAGCACACCTAAAAGCATGCTGGCTATGCCCTTGCAACTCCCACTCTAATATCACCCACCCCATCCAACCACTACCTTTCTTTCCACCCCACTAACTACCTTGATTATAGCAAGCCCAGATGCTCATAAGCCTAGTACTTATTATACAGCAGGAACTTCTTATTGTAACATTTGTTAATGTCTGTTATGTACTTCGCAGATATAGATTCTAGTTGTCTACTGATGTTCTATGTTCTTCATCTATAAATATGTTTGTAATGAATTGCTCTGTTAAATTGTTAATCGCTATGTAATCTAATGTAACTACTGTCTGTTTATTTTAATTGTGGAACTTTTCTCCCCGGGCCTCTGCTGAAAATGGACCTACATCCAGTCGGACACTCCTGGTCAACAAATGTAAATAAATAAATAAATAGATAAATAAATAAATAAATAGTGATACAGGAAGGTGGGAAGTGATAACATGTGTATTGTTGGTTTAGAACATGTTGAAAATGATCACAGATTCATGCTATTAGCAAAGCATTTCTCTGTGGTAACATTTGCTTTAATAAACATAGCTGTAGTGAAATTCAGACATATGCTGCTGTAAATTCACTGCAGGCACAGTGAGTGACACAGCCCAATGCTGATAGCTTCAATATCCACGAGAATTACACAGGTAAAGTGATGTGTGTTGTGCTTGGTATACACTACATGCTTACATAACTACAACACGTAAAAGTGTGCTATAGCATGAAAGAAGTCACGCATGCTGTTGTAGTCGCATTTTTGGTTACATATGTGTTTTTGGCAATGTTCTCTTGACAATGGAAAGCTATGTTATGTTAAAGTTATGACAGCTATATGTTTTTCCAGCCTAGTTTCACTTTAGCCATGTGTAGCTGAACAAATCAACCAACAGTGAAATTTTTCACCACCTAAGTATCCAAACTAAATGCACACACACACACACACACACACACACACACACACACACACACACACACACACACACACACACACACACACACACACATTGAATGGATGTCCTGGACAAAAGTTAAGCAGACAAGAATGTCCAGGACATGCTGTGTTAGGATATGGATGCAGGACATTAGTGATCTGTATGGCCAAAATGGCAACAGTACTGATAAAGCAAATGGTTAATAATATCACATAGAGGATGGAACACCAACAGAGAAGTGGCTCACAGAGGTAGAAGACTTGGTGGTGCCCCTGTCCACTGTGTTTGAAAGGAACTTCTTACTTGAAACTAGCTTTAATGCAGAAGCTGGATGGTGGAAACTGACCAAGTTCCTATAGGGGATGCACCAGCTTAGCAACAGAAGGTACATTTCCATGCCACATGTTGACATCCATGTTAGAAGGACTAATTATGCACAACACCTCTACATATCTGTTCTACCAGCACATCAGTGCTATAACTGCAACAATCTGCACCACAAGGTAGAAATATGGCCATATGCTATTCATAGAGAAGTCAGGTACCAATAAGTGTGCCATTGGTCTGAAGATAGCCATATTTTTTAGCTTCACAACAGGCATATCATCTTTAGGATTTTAAAGGCTTTGTTGGTGCAGGTCAAGCACAACAGGAGTGCACATGTCTGGTGTCAGCAGGTCACTTGTAACTGATAAGAATAATGGCAACATGCACATGGGACAGTCAGTTTACAGAGTGACACTGTCAGCAATGCTGGCAGTAGAGGGGTTGCACACATCCTTCATATATGAAGCGAAAGTGGAGGATAAGGACAGACATCCAGCATCATCAGTGTTTGATGCTGCGCATTCAGTAATTCTGAGTCCCACTCCAGCTACAGAAGAGTCACAGACATAGATGGCATCCATCGGCTGCTCTGCATTCGATGTGAATTCACACAATGTAGGGAAAAAATGTGTTTGTGCATATCACCACTATGACACCAGGTCTTTCTCTAATGTGGGTATCATGCTTGGTATATATCAGGGATGTGCAGGCCAGTGATCCAGGCACTGACACGCATTGTGGTATAGATGGTGAATGTGGTGAAGACGTAAACCAAAGTGAAGCAAAAACAAGGTGATTAAAACCAAACAAGGAAGCAGAGAACTACCTCACAACGTGAAACAATAAAGCCTCGGAGGGAATTAATGCAGCAAAACACTTTTATTGAAGTATAAAAATACCATTAACGTAGTTAAAAATCCATTTTCATTTCAACAACTTCATCAGATGTGGGCTGAAGCATAACTCATCATGTTAAATACTCAAAAATGAATTACGTCATAAATTAATTATCCAATGAAAATCCATTAAAATTCAGTCAAATGTTTTCCATCAATCCTTTTGTAACACAGAATCGAAACCTGAAACAACCTTAGTAAGCAAAAACATTAGATTCCAAATGAAATACCCAGCCACTCTGCAATTTCAATACAATGGCTTAAATTATGCAGTTAAAAATAAAGAAGACGCCTGATGTGTAACAGCTGGATGGACTGTGGGACATCCTGTAGCACCAATAGATCAACCTGATATAAAGGAACTTGGACCAGAGATGCGGCTTATGAGGTCTTTATCAGCCCACATGAAGGTGGCAACTTCCCTCCATTATCTCACTGCATGTCATAACTATGTGAGTTAGACAGTCATATGGTGCACATACACAGATGACAGATACTCTTCTGGAGACTGTATCACTGTGACCCCCCTCACCACAGTAGCCTACATACCTTCCCATGGTCCTTCTCAAGGCTGAGTATGACTACTGTCCTCAATCTCCAACTCTAGAATACCTTTTTTGGCTGAAACTACACCTATCCGTGGCTGTCATTCAGGTCTTGGGCACTGTCCCATTACTATCTCCCAAAATTAGACCCCACATATTAGTTCCTTTATCTACTTCCAATGTGATATGCCATTCCTACCACAAATGCATCAAGCCCTGAAACTGCAGGGCCACATTTTGCCTATGATCAATGTTAGTATCAGGCAATTTCACCCAGCCACTGAAAGATCTAATTCATGACTCACCCTTATCTGTTACCTGTCAGAATGGTTGCCACATCCACCTCCCATGCCCTTTACCCTTATTGCGGCACTGCCTAGCAAATGATGATAATTCTGTCCTGTCCACACTCTAGTCTGTGTGAGTAAGCCAAAGAACAGCCAGTCAGTGCATTGTAAAGCATAACCTGGCTATAATAATGCACCTGTCTTTTTACTCTGTGTTATCTGTGTCATGTCCCATAGTTGTGGAACCGATGCAGCCTGATTGCCAGGGATGCAGATATTTCATTCATCTGCCCTTTGGCATAAGATGCCTTTGCACTTAGTTTCACTGATGACTCTCTGCCCAAATCCTCTTGTGCTTCTGCAACAGGTCTCTCAAGCAGTACCATGATGCTCCATGTTGTGTTTGCTTGTGTTCTACCATACTGTGTAACATGTAACATGGCACAGACCATGAGTACTGCAAGTATCAGGTTCATACTGCAATGCAGCACCAGATGTATTCAAAGAGTGGAAGCATCTCTTTAGGAGTGCAAACACACATTTGGCAGTGTCCCAGGTCTCTGTATGTGCTGCAATGTAAAACTTCTCGGCAATTGTCTGAGAGTTATAGGTGGGAGGCATCATCAACAATTACAACACATTGCAGCATCACCTACAGCATAGAACATGGACAGCATAATATGTGGTTTGTTGTCTGTCTGAATGGGAAACCTATAGCCTCAGCTATGTATCTGATAATATGTGCCCCTACCAAGTAAACAATGGCAAGTCACACTGCAAGAAATACCAGCAGAGGCTGCACATGGGCTAAATATAGGAAACATACAGGAAATGACTAGGTGGTATATAAAAAGAGTGTATATAATATGTAATATTAAGTGCATTGTGCACCATCTGCAAATTGATATAGTGCAAGTCCTTCCAGCTGACCTACCAGACACCATATAAAACAAGTGTGGCTTCGATAGTAAAGTAGTATGATCAATGGCCTCAGTACCTCACGGAAATGAGCTATAGTGTAAACTACCTGCATAGTCTTGGTTTTCTCTGTTGCTGCCATGGAAACCAGTATGCAACTCCACATGCTGCAGCATCATAAAAAAGGGCCTGTTATAGGATCCACAAAGTGTGTGCCTGAAAAGTTCTTCTGTTGGTTTCTGAAGGGTCCCAGAAGCAAGAAATGTTAATATTACACAAACCTTTGTGTCCAGAGGGATGGGCAGTCAATGTATTTCCCTTGATTCATTGTGTGAGTAACACATCTACTAACTTATGTATGATGTCCCTATCCACATGCAAATGGTCAGCAGTGTCATGGTCATGGAGGGGATGGTATGCCAGCTGCTGGGGACCTGTCTTTTTGCTGATATCACACATCATCATGGACGCTGCCTCTGACAGCAGCCTTTAACCATCATTATTCATGTATAGCTGCTGCTTTTTCTTACATATTAGCATGGCAGAGCTTTTGTACTCCAAACAATCTTGGCTTTCAGAATTGCTTGTGGCCTATAGTGCTGGATTTATGTGTCTCAGAATCACTCTGCAATATACAATTTCTTCATTTACATATGCAGTGAGTCTCATTTGCAGCCAAATAATCATTTGCAAGACATGATGCAGTCATTTGAATAACAGGAATGCTGCATAGTTCTTACATAGCAAAATCATGTTACATGTTTTTTAAGTCACCCTATACCTGCACGTCATTTGCTCATCATGTAGGGTGTATGAGGTTAAAGATTTAGGACTTCACATGACAAATCTGAATTGACGAGGATCTTAATTTTCTGTAAAATGTTCTGCTGCTTTCTTTATTAATGGCTCTAAGGTCGAGTTAAATGAAATACTGATAATGTACTAGCCTGCCTTGTAACACTATTCACTCTATAGAAAGCACAGTGAGAGGCTAGTATATGGTACATAAATATATAGCAATGGGGTTTTCTGGGAAATCATAGGTTCGTAAGTACTAGGCTAGCTACTTTTGTAGGCTATTTTAAGCCTAGACACTTTGCCTTCAATTGTGAGACTCAAACCAAATACCTTGTGTTGCTATGGTAAACACTTCAACCGTTATTCCAACCTCCAACCTGGATATAAAACCAGGAAATAAATAATTCATTTCAGTTAAAAGCCCTATACTGTGTTAGCTAACATCTATTTAATTTTGTACTAATAGGATGTACTTTGCTGTCTTTTTAACCCTGTTCATAAGTTCTTATGCCCAGTGCTCAATGGCCCAAAGGCTGTACAAAGAATACTAACTCCTTAAAATGTGGGTTATAGACTTCATTACCAAACCTTTTATCTAAATTCTTAAAAAACACAATACAATACTTGTTGACATCCTGACACTATATGATAGCCATTCCAAATTTTAGGGATAACCCAATTAATGCAGCTTCCTCTGACATCGCTGTTAGAAGTAGCTATTGAAAAGTTAATAGCTTTATGTTTATGTGTTGATGGACTGGAATATAAATTGACAGCTAGAAGCACTTGAAGAAAATCATCCTTGAAGGCGATGTATGCCAGAATAGCGTTACCTCTAAACTATCTAAAATGAAGAGTATATAAACTTCAAATTCTTACATTGATCTTGCTACCTGGATTTATATGACCTTTAAGTCAAATGAAAGAAAGTCTTAGGACCACACAGTCGCCATTTGAAATTTCTTTTACTGCCTCTTTCTCAAGAACTTCAGCTCCCTGTTTCTTCCTCTCTCCTGGATAAGGAATGTGCAAATGACTTTGTCTTTTGTCATTTTTCACTGAAATGAGCACAGCTAAAACTGTAGTGGCACTGTCTTTCATTCTTTATCTGTCATATACATATTTTTTCTTCTTTGTCTATGTCATTAACTCATACTTACAAATATGATTCCCTTTTGTGCTGCTGGTAGCAATGTATTATTTGATGCACCCCAAGTTCTTCATTTACCAATGTGCTCAGCTTCTGCTCACGTCACATATAGGTAATCTCATTTACTATGCAGTCATTTGAAAACACTGCAACCACTAGAAATCAGTTTCTGTCCTTCCTTTAGAAAAAATGGTAACCATCATATTTCTAGATAACATTACACAACTACCTGTTGAACTATCTGTTGTGCCCATTGGCATTTAAGTACAATGATAAATCTTTCTTTACTCCCCAGATCAGCCAAAAAGTAAGAGATTCAACCTCTTGTGTTTCCTGTTGACAAGAGATTTAAATTACTGAATATATTTTAAGACACCTTATTGGATGCAGCATACCAGACATATACCTCTTTAGGATCTATATTATAGATTCGAACTTTCAAAACTTCGAATCCCATTAAAAGTTTGAATATATAATAAAAAAAAAGAAAGAAACTTACCTTAATGGTGCAGGCAGGGGGGAAAGCCCCCATGCACCCCACACCCCCTACGTAAATATACCAACTCTGAGATCGCATTTCAGTGCAGAAAAGGGAAATTCTCCCATTCTGCACCGAATGGTGCTGTTACGTTTAACCTTCGAACGCTTGAAATTTCGATCATATGGTGTCAACCATATGACATTCGGAATTTCAAGCGTTCATGGTTCTAATAGGAACCCCTTCTTTATTGAGATTAGAACATGAGGGTGCAGACTGCCCACTTTGTATGAGCCATGTCACCAAGTCAGGTACTCTTCAAGTCTGCGTGTAGTTTGTGTGTTGCAACTCCATTACTGCATAACGTTTCTCGTAAATCTCTTGCACCTGCCCTGTTACTGTAAGATCCAGTCATTCATTCATTATTCTCTCCCTTCCTTTAAATAACGTATGCGAGTCACTTACGTTCATGATATGGAGACTTCACTCCTGAAACACTTTGTTTACGTTTCATCTTCTATTGCCTCCACAACACTACAGATAATTTGATTGTTCTATAAAGATTATATTCACTACAGTTGTTACCGTGTGTTAAGTTTTTACCCCAGATGCATGTGCCTAACTGACCCCCTCCCTCTGTCCTCAACACGTCAGGTTTTCAGGTTCCTTTAACCTTTTTCTTATACTAAATCATTTCTTATGAGGTAGATCCCTTCCTGTTTTTCTATGAAATTCTCTAACCCTTATTCATTTTTAGAAATGCTGTAAGCATAACTTACATGGCTTAAGAAGTTACTTGGCACACCCTTCTGCATATGGCATATGAGACCATCTATTATCTTCCATGTTATGCTATGTTCTCATCTTTTTTCTAACTGTAGTCTTCATAATTCCTTTCAGAATTGTTGTACCTCTGTCAATAAACTGTTCAGAATATCTGCATGCTTGCAGTGTCCTTCATATCCATCATTTTGCATTTCTGGATATCATAGCTGAATAATGCCCTAAGAACATATCTTTATATTTCTACTTTAGTCTCTTGGCAGTTATAAGTGTTCATGCCTTCCCTTGTTTTTCCTGAATTACCAATTATCTTGCTATTAAAAGGTGAAGCAATAGCTTATTTCTCTTCTCATCCAATCCAATCCCATCCCAGCCCATTTGTTGTCATTTTGGCTTGTCACATACCATCATCTCCCCCATTCCATTATCTTAGAGTTTCATAAATTTGTAGGTTAATACTAGGCTAAGTCTTCTTGTGGATCATTTTAAGTCTATCCAATTATCCCAATAAGTGCTTAAAATTAACCTACCACACTATAGCTTAGATTCACCTAAGCATTTCCAAGATTTAGTGTAGAAATATACTATTTACTATTTATTATTATTTTACTAGTTATAAGTATTAGATAAAAACATAGATATTTAGAGGGGACCCATACAATGACATAAAACACTTAGGAGTTGCCTCTGTCTATTAGGACGGTGGGGGTGTCTAGAGTAAATTTCCTATTTCCCATCCATTTATCCAAGTAACACTTGAGTGTGGTCAGTGATGAGCTTTGTTTAATAATAATAATAATACCCATTTGTTAACCAGGTTGGCCCACTGGACACATAGTCCTTTTTCAAGAGCAACCTGGGAGAAATGTCTGATTAAGAGACTTGCTCAAGGCCTCACAGTAGGTAAAAAAAGATCTGAGAGAATCAAACCCTATACCACAGGAACTACAGCTCACAACCTCAACTCTCTGCACCAATCTCCAGGCATACTAATTATTAAACCTCCATCAAATGTCACATTAGCATACTATGGATGGATTCTAAGAGCAAAATCTCAAACACCTCAGTCAACACTTGTAATGTATATCTGTAGTGCATCTACCTTCCTCTTCTAGAACTCTCCCACAGCAATATCATAATTAATTTGATGATTTCTTTGAGGTTTATAGGGTATTTCTAAGTGTTGTGCAATTACACATTACCACTGAAGACTTTATTGCTGGGCCTATACCATATAAAGAATATTAATGGCTTCACTGTGCATGAACTCCCCACTCCTTGTTTAATTCTGTACAGTGTGATTTTTTCCTATTCACTCACTTGCCTGTACTGTTGTTCATTTATAACAGCAGTTAATAAAAACCTGAACTATCAGAAAGACAAAATGATCAACTTGAATGATTTCTTATAGCATGACACCACCCTACACCCCAAGCTAATCAAGCATTTTTATATTGAGGTACCACATTCCTATTTCTACTTTCCAGGGAAGCCTCTGAATGAAATCAATGTCTAATTGCAGATAACTGGCTGCATAATTTCTCTTCTCCAATCATTTGCCATTTGAACAGCTGACCAGAAAACTGGAAACAGTGCTGAGTATACTTGTTCTCTGACCACATGTCATGGAAACTTAAAGTATGGTGAAAGTTACAGACATCCTGACCTATGCAATGTGTCCATTCCTAAACTTCAAGTATTTGCTACAGATCATATCTACCCCATCCCCTGCCTCCTTCTCATCCAATTTGACAGTCTCCCTTCTACCCAGTGTGATGATTTAATAGATATCAAACACCTGTTTAGAGTTAGCCACTTTAAATTTATTCTGGAAAAAGTTGCTTTCTGCACTAAAACTGGAATTGACCTTCTAGCTATCAGTATATGAAGTAATATCTATGTGATTTATAAAATAATTAAATGTACTGCTTTCTGTATGCTTTTTCAAATCTGCTCCAAGCAGTCCTCTTTATTGGTCATTTTCAGTCTTTGCCTCAGGTCACCAACTTTATCATCTTATGTGATTTGTTAATTTGTGGTGCAGTGGTTTACTATCCCTTACTAAGAAACATTAAAAAAAATAAACTTTTAAATATTACTGCTTAATATCCTACTCTGTAGAGCTAATCTTCTCAAGATCATACCCTCCTGCTTTTTTTCTAACAAATTCTGAAGCAAGCCAAGAATAGTAAGAGAAACAAAGGCTCGAATTCAAGGGCAGTTATTAAATATTGGTCTAATTCACTTAAAGGATTTATAAAACAACAGGTTTTGTATCAATGTATATCTTCTTTGAACAAAAAGAGTTACAAGACTCTAATAACTGGCATTACTGACAGACTATTAAGCAGCTATTAAGCAGTAATCCACATCTATATGTGGGTATATCAGGATTTACCCACTGCTGACTTGGTTTGATAATGATGGTGAAGCCAGAGTGATAAAACAAAGTCAACCATGGGTAAATCCTGATATACCCACACTCAGGAATGGATTATTGTTGTTATACAATTTCATTGTTTAAAAAAGAAATTGCTTGCCCTTCTTAAATAATATCTTTGTATAAAGGCACTTCAGACGTATGTGTTTTCTTCCCTATACTGATGTTCTGAGCATGTATATGGGACTTACATTCTCTTACTTGCGCTGAATATCGGTGCAGTGCGGGGGAAGTGACATAGAAAACACAATCTCCTTTGCCATTTTTTAACTGTTAAAATAGATGGGATTCATTAGTGCCTACACTAAGTGTACACTGAGAGAACACCATTGTGAATGAACAGACAACACAAGCATAACTCATATCTTCTTCCACCTAATTGTAGTTCTCCTACTGATTTTCTTGCAGCCTTAAATATCAAGGGGGATTCATTAAGGGTACCACAAATTTTAGACGACATGCACACTTAGTGTAATCTTTGGGAGTGACTAAAAAGCACAAAAATGTGGTAGGGATGTTCCTGAATACAGATCATGCATGCTTAGTGCACACGTAGTGTAGATGTTAATGAATCTGGCCCTGATTTTTTATGAGCAACACCACAAAAATATGAAGAAAATCAGGTAGCTTTCTGTTTGTCTAGTTTTGTATAACATACCTGATTTTTCTTATATTTTGATCTGTCCCTTAGCATATGCCAATAGAAAGTGTGGCCACTAAATGGTACTTATTTCACTGGACTTTTTTCTACTGCTATATGCTCAGTTTACAATGGTTATGCTGGTTGGGCTGTCTGATTAGTATGTTTGTTTTTCAGTAGTAATGAGAAGTTATTGTATAATCATTGATTTATCAGAAAATCAAAAAATATACAAAGAACAGGGCAAAATCTGAAACAAAATCAGGGACATCATTGTGTCAAACTGGTGGTCAATGGTGCCACCTTCACTAAGCAGAACAACATAGTGAATTTGTTGGCTATGAAATTCATATCAAACTTCACCCCTCACTCCTCCCTGCCAAACCCCCAACTATTAACAGGGAGCATGTTCTGGTGGCACTTGCTAAGGCCAAAAACACAGCCTCAGTGTGCCACACAGTATCCTGAGATGCCTCTTAAATAGGCTAAAACATGATCTATCAGGAACACTTGAGTCACTTTTCAACTATAGCCTCAAAACAGGCTTTGTACTTTTTGAATGGAGGACTGCAATTCTTATTCCACTTAACAAGGGTGGACCATCAACTGACCCTGGAAACTATGGACCTGTTAGTCTGACTAGTCTAACATGCAAAGCCATGAAACAAATCATAGTAGAAATGATCAATAAAGACATAGGTAATCTTAGAACACTGGACCCAACCCAGTTTGGCTTTGATAATGGAAGATTATACTTACTAAACCTGGTAAACTTCTTTGAGATGGTCACTGTGGCAATGGATGAGGGGAAAATGGGGCATACTGCTTGCCTGGACCTGGCTAAGGTGTTTGATACAGTATCCCACTTGGCTGTAGTTAACAAACTTACTGAACTGGGCATAAACACCTATATAACTCACTAGATTGCCATGTGGCTCACAGATAGGACTCAGGAAGTCAGGATTGGTGATACAACCTCCACTAAGAAACCAGTCACCAATGGGATACCTCAGAGCTCTGTATTAGTACAGCTCTTATTTGGCATCTACTTCTCAGAAGTAAAGGCTGATGTTAAGGGCTTCTGATTAACCAAGTTCACAGATGACTGCAAAGTGGGAACTATCATTGATTCCCCCATAACACAACATCATATAAGAGGGTCTAACACACATAAATGACTAATGCCAAAGTTATGGACTAAAACTCAAAGCCAATAAATGCATTTTAGTGTCTTTTTGGAAAACTGACACCCAGGCTAATTATTCCTTCAATTAGACACCCCCCTAGGTGTTGACCCAGAAGTCAGGGATCTGGGAAAATATGTAGACAGCAATCTGGCCTTTGACGTAATCTTAGAACACTGGACCCATCCCAGTTTGGCTTTGATAATGGAAGATTATACTTACTAAACCTGGTAAACTTCTTTGAGAAAACATGGCATCCAGGTCCAAGGAAGTCATAGTGCCTCTTTGTTTGGCCTTTCAGACCCTTTACTGAATATAATGCCCCCTTCATGACCAAACATATGCAACAGTTGGAATGCCCACAAAAGTTCCTTTACCAGAAAAATATAGGGTATAAACACTTTGTCTTGTATGGACCACTCTCTTCTATGTCTCCTACAGATAGGCATTCTATGCCTGGCATACAAGGCATCCTCAGCTTCAGCTCTGATGGACCTTTTGCACATCTGCAAAACAAACATCATCAGAACTACTAGATCCAAGGATTTAAATTTTGCTTGTGACGTAAATAACACATGGTGGCAAGAGAGATGAGTGTCTCAGAGGATCTCCATGCTCTGGAACAGGCTCCCCATCCATGTGAAGCAGAGTGCAACCTTGACCAATGGATGGGAAATTAGAAATTCACACCAGGTCTGGCCCCCATGTCTCTGATATACAAAGGCAGACAGTAATGTCCAAATTTACAACCCCCTCATAGTCAGTACAAACTTCATAACTAACATACATCCTCCTAATAAACATCCTTGATATATAGGAACACAATTAGACTGGATTGCATGGCTAGGCTTATAACGGCCCTGATTTTCATTAGCCTAATATATAAGAAATGAACCTATGACATTCTGTGAAATAAGTTGAAATGTATGCTCAAATTATTTTACTAGTAATAATAATAATAATTATTATTATTAATAATAATAATAATAATATATTTTAATTTTAATATGTGTTTTGTTTTGGAGAAAAAAGTTGCCTCGATGTTTGGAAAATGTATCTGCAGCAGCTTGTAGACAGAAAAATATGCAATATACTGCAAGCAAAAGGATGTATCCAGAAATGAGTGTCTGAAACTGAAGAGATCTCCCTAGATTGTGACATTGTTCAATTCAGTTATTTTCCATGTGCCTAAGTAAAGGGTTGTCTTTGGACCCCTTACTTTCATGTCTCTAATCTACTTCCTGCAACACTTTTGTTTCAAGTTGAAGGAGCATAATTTTACATTCATACCAGAGAAGTTATCACAAATAATTACTTATGTTTTTAAACAAATAATAATAACTGTAAAACATGGAATGGAAAGGTCATATATATATCAAACTTTCTTAAGCGATACATATACATAAATGTATAAAATGTCTGAAGTAAATCCTAAGTGTATGAGTTTGTTACTTAACTAACTTCTTTTACATGTTCTGTTCGGTGAAATTTTCTTTACATTAATATACCACAGATGCATAAAGAGAATGCATTGTTTGCCTGTGTTTGCCTGTTTTTTAATCTTTTGTCATTGCTATTTTTAGGGATGATATTTGCTTTCAAGCAATAAAAGATTTTAGAATTCTAACTTCCTGTAGTCATGAGATGGTAGAAATTCAAGCTTTTTTTTCATTCCTGCTAAACTGTATGACATTGCCTCTAGAATAAAAAATACACTCCATTTATACAGACAGGATAAGTTTACACCGACAGCCTTCTTGTTACTAGGAGTTAATGCGGAACAGAAATCTCTGAAATTCACTAATATCAGACATAAAAGACTACTGCAACTGTATTACGAAAGATAATTCAAAATGTGCTCCTTTTTTAGTCAATATAATTGCATTTGCTATGTTGAACTCAACAGACAGAGCAGCATTGTTCAATACTGTTTATGGGCTAAAACATTCTTTTGGTTGCTAAGACAATCATCATTTGTTAATGAGGTTACTTTGGATACACCACATAGCATGGCAGTATTTAGAAAGTCCACATCCAAGCTTTAAGGGGCACAACTGTGTCAGAGAAATGGAAATACACACATCAATATGACAGTCTCTCTGTAAATTACATTATTATTACTTAGCCTATAAGCCTCATTGTTTTATGTGGAACCTAATGCAAATAACTTGGATTAAATTACTATGTATAATGTGCATGCTAGTGATAATTTGTGCTTGCGCAAGGACATGGAAAATAGCCCTGCCAAGCAAATCGATTGATCTATTTAATCTTTATCATGTAAATTTTAGAACCATGTTTGTTACTGTATAACACTCTCATTAATTTTAACACCTTCACATGGTTCTGGATTTTCTTTTTATCATGACTGTTTGTAACTCAAAGAGATACAATTAACTGACAACACAGGTCAGATGTCAGTTAGTAGGTCCCTCAGCACTGCTCCAATCCATTAGCCCATCATTTATTTTTTTTCTTTATCTTTTTCTGTGATATTCTGCCTGCATTTAGAATGCATGCCCAGAGGTCTTAATTCAAACATAAAACTGATGACACAGCCTGCACTCTGATTCTGCACTGAGCTTGCAGTACTGCAGACCTTATTTGCCATTGTAAAACTGCAGATTATTTGCCATTGTAAAACTGAGGCATTTAGTATGCAGGAGACAATGCGTTTCATTGAGTTACCCTTTATATTAATTTAACTTATTTACACTAAGCATGGGGAACATGCGAATGAGGCCTTTTTTACGAAGGCATCGATATTCAGTGAGGGTGCTTTTGTGGAATGCATACTGTGTACTTAATAGCTGTAATGGACCTCTGAATACCACTCAAGCAAGTGTGCATATGTTTAGTCTTGTGCTCTTTGCTATATTCTGATATACATCCACAGACACACACACACACACACACACACACACACACACACACACACACATGCAAAAAATATATATATTGCAATAAAAATCAAAATATCAGCATGTCTGACTATAATTTGTTACATTTTGTTTTTATTGTGATATTATCTCAGCTATGTATATTCTACCTGATGTGTGTGTGTGTGTGTGTGTGTGTGTGTGTGTGTGTGTGTGTGTGTGTGTGTGTGCACGCGTGTGTGTGTGAGGTTGTCATTATATGAACAAGGACTATAAGTATGATCCTTGGAGGAGTGAGAACCAAACATAATTACAGAAAAATATATACGAACTCTGACATTACTGTATCTTGAAATATCCCTCTTATACAAGGTACATCAATCTAGTTAGTATAGTAGAATATATAATTAGTATGTTTATGACGCTGCTGACACCCATATCAGGGAATAGAGATGGCATGCCCCCTGTAAAAATGCTTTTTAGGTTGACAGTGAGTTTCACACTTCAGTGCTATTTTCCCTACATCACAGTTACTATTATTGTAGTTTCTGGACTCAGACTGAAGAGTCTTGAAATCTTGGGCAACAGTTTACATTCATTCAATCTTCTACATCTGGTTAATAGTTGTGGGAGAGAAAGTTCCTGCCCTGGCAATGAGTAGGCACAAGGCAGAGAAACCAGTTCTACATGGGATGCCTGCCCATCACAGGATGAACACATATATTCACACATGCATGGCATGCACATTCACAGCAATTTAGAGGATTGCTACTTCACTTCTGGTGTACCCTTGGGATGTAGGAGGAAAGAGAAGCAACAAGAAACCCCCCACAGTCAGAGGATGGATATGTAAACTCTGCACAGAAATCACCCCAGATAAAACAGCAACAATGACTGCTGGATCATTTTGCTACCCACATTAACTTACATTCAACTCTAAATAAATAAATTACATTCATTCAGTTATTGCTTCTCCATTAAGCTGTTTAATCCATTTCAATATCACAGGGGAGATATACCCTGTAATATCATAACAGCAATCTTCATAGCATAGTATTACATAGTAACAGGTTAAATATACTTATATCATTAAATGCACCAAAAGTACTACTGTCCCTGTATAAAAAGGCCAATAAGCCCACTTATAAACAGTTTGAACTCTGGGGATGAACAGGAAAAGGGAAAGGCAGTGCTAACAGAGTTATTTTGTGACAAGGGTAACCTTTAAAATTAATTCAACACACCTGTGATGAAGTAACTGAGAAAAGGGCATCCAAGTATATCCCCATTCTGAAACAGGATGTTTGTTGTACATTTAGAACTAGAACTAATACTGGATAGTCTCTTGGGTTTACATTACCCCGTTCAGTTGATTCTTTTAATATTATGAGCACTGATTCCTCAAATTTGGAAATGCTTTTGGTGAAATAATGAGATGAAACAAACTGGAGGGGGCTCCAAGATTTATTAATAAAAGGGGTTCAAATCATAATTTACTTAAAAGTCATCAACAAAAGAAAGTCTGATTTGTAATAAAACTGGTGTGTACCCTTTGCTTACATTGTAAACAATATAGATTAGTCTATACATCACCTTTTTAGAAGTTGCTGGTACAGAAACTGTCTTTAAGACTTGTCATTTCTTCACATATAATTCAGTGAATATAGTATATCTGGAAAAATGTGTGTGATGTAATGCACTTTACTCCACAGTGAGGGGCAGACTTATCAAGACTACTGCATGAGGATGACGTTTAACTAACCATGAGCAATACATTAGAATAACATATGGATGGAAGGAGAGACAAAGAGTGAGCTAATACTAAACAAAAGATAAAAGCTTATTATTTGTTATGCTGAGTAGCTCATTTAAGTGAGCTGCAACATATTGGTTTTCTTCTTGTTTTTAGTCTTTGCAACAGAAAAGAACAAGCTATGCATCAGAAAAGGAGGTAAAGGCTCCAAATGCCAGGTTTCTATTAGCTTGTCGAGCACTCAAAAGAGTGAGTGCTCTTTGATCAGCAGCTAATAGATGAAACCGCAAAAAGTCACATGGTCGGAACAGCGATTTTTTTTTTCTAGGGGAAAAAAAATCGCTGGGCCATTGTCACAACTTTGCAGTTTCCTCCACTGTGGTGCGATCTCAGAGTTGGTATATTTAAGTGGGGGGATGTGGGGGGAACAGCGATTTTTTTCCCCCCTCAACTTTTTGTGGTTTTGTTTATTAGTTATCGATCAAAGAGCATTTGCTCTTTTGAGTGTTCGACAAGCTAATATGAACCCCCAAATGCCATGCCCTGGATGACTGCTACACCTAATTTTATCTTACACTAGCCTGGCAACAAGTTTTATAACTTTTGGTAAATGTGATGTTTCATACCATGTTGCTGCTAAGATGCCACAAGGAATACTGCACATTAGCTCTAGAAGAGTGAGTTCTTCCATTACCTGGAATGGATTTGTTACATAAATTCTAACAGTGATAAATAGACCTAAATAAGCACCTGATTTTTTATATACTGGACTATCCGGCTTTTTGGTGCAGGAAAACAACAAGCTGATATGGGGTTTTTTTTCACATTTTCTTAGTCCAGGGTCTTTATACACACAGGTATGTTTGAAGATCCATGCAATATAAAGACCTCCTACCAGAGTGTTGAGAGCATGGATAAGAAAACAAATGCTTTGATTTAAAAAATAAATAAAAGTTAACATTACCTTAGAAAAACAAGGGAAAGACTGCCAGTCTGAAATGTACAAATAGCATTATGAAATACAATATAAGATCCCCTTCTAAACAAATCTTGAGGCTTTGAAAATGGCCAGGTGGAAAGTAATAGCCAGTCACAGGATGGCTTCCGAAAATAGACATATTAAATATAATAAAAAGTTGGGTCAGAATTTTTCCAAAACATAGTTCATATTTTATACAGGGACCAATAGTTTATTTTGTCATTGCAAGTGGAGGACAATCTTCAAAAACAACAGAACAGTAATGGGGGGGGGGGGGGCAGGAGTAAGTTACCATAGAAGACACACCAGTAAAGCAGTCCAAGGTGTTTTATTAGAGGCCTGAGACAATCCATAACTGAGCATATCAGGCAAGTATTTTAAAACTGGATACATCTGTACATGATGATATCAACTTCCTTATATGGTACTGGCTTGACAGCATCGGTAAAGATTTATTAAAATTACAGTCATTGGGTATTCAGAAACCTTGGAGCTGGAACACTTGGATTGCCCTTAAAGACTCATCTGCATATTTCCATTGGGGCTTCTTTAAAGGAGGTTTAGACTATTACACAGTGGATACTCTGGTTTGGCTTGTTATTTATGCCTATGTGGTTATTGTGTGTGATATTTCACCAAAAGCATTTCCAAATTTGAGGAATCAGTGCTCATAATATTAAAAGAATCAACTGAACGGGGTAATGTAAACCCAAGACACTATCCAGTATTAGTTCTAGTTCTAAATGTACCACAAACATACTGGTTGACTTGGTCCTTATAAGATATAAAATACCAAATATTTCCAGTTTAAACAAGTAAGACTCCTTAGTGCTATCAAAAATCAAACAACACAGAAGAGAACAATACATTACTAGTTATTAACATATCAACTTCTAATTTGTGAGGTAAAGAATTAAACAAGGGATGAAATACCTGACCCTGCAGCCAAAGGAATAAATCTTCACTGAGAGGAAGTCAAAGGAACCAAAAAGCCACCCAAAAAATAATAACAGTAATGTCTGTCTTTGCCACCAGAGATAGTTAAGCCACTTTCTTTCTTGCATTTAACAAAACTGTTTGAAAAAGAAGTGTTGAAGGAAGGTGAAGAGAAAGACTAATACTTCAGTTCTAAGTAAAAGCATTTTGTGTTTTAAGAAAACAAGAAACTGTTAATTAAGGTTGGATGCAAATATATGCCTTGTTAGAAACTTTTTTATCCTGTTTGGTAGTAGGAAAGCCTCTGGAATAAGTTGCAATTTTTGAACAAAATAATTCTTGAGTCTTAGTTAATTAACATAAATGGAACACTGGCCACAAAGAGGTGAACATCTGTTAGTGGAATGCTGAGTAAAAGGGAATAATACCATAACTACAAAGTCATCCTGCACTAGTGGTAAAAATGAACTACTTCCATTTTTTTTCATGTACAACAAAGCTTTGAAGTTGCTTAGGGCTACTAGGAAAATGTCTTGCAATACCCTTAGAATAAAGTTTCTAGCCAACAATTTCTGGGTTTATATTATAACCTTGAACAACTAAAAGAGTGAATGCTCTTTAATTGACCCCTTAGAATCGAAAGCACTATATCCCGAACACATGGAACAGAGATTTATTTCCCCAGGGAAAAAAAAATCACTGGGCTTTTTTCAGGACTTTGCCATTTCCTCCACTGTGGTGTGATCTTGGAGTTGATATATTTAAGTGGGTGTGGGTGGGGGGTGAAGCCTGCCACTTTATTTTGGATTTGTACTTTGTTTTGCAGATCAGCAATTTTTTCCATGAAAATTGCTGTTCCGTGTGTTCAGGATTTAGTGCTTTTGATTTTCTGGGGTCAATTAAAGAGCGTTTGCTCTTTTAATCATTTGAGTTTTGTAATATAGACCCCAATTATTTCAGACTAACATGTCTTGTAACAAATGCTTCCTTTGGATGAAACTTTATAGAAATGTCCTATTAGCTTGAGATGGTGGTAGTTCAGGTGGATGGAAAAAAATGCCACAGCACCTATCAAAAAGACTAGGGGTTCTTTATTTATACAACTAATTACAATATACTTATTTACATATTTTAAATTAAATATTAAAATATTAACTCTCTCAAAATTTTCTCCCATTGTTCCTTTATTATATCATTCTCTCCAAAATATAACATAAGTAAAATAAATATCAATAGTTTTTTTGCAAGCCATATCCCTTCTAATTCTTTATCACCTCCTAAACCCTTACATTATTTCTTTATCAATGCTTAGTCCAACTTCTTGAAGTCTATTAGGTGCATTTCTAATTAACTTCTTCGTTTCTTTTTTTCACTCACATTTCTGGTACATATTTACTTTGTCCAATTCTTTGTTTAATCCTTTTATCACACTATTTATTACTGTTACAGACAAAATACTACTCATGGACATCCCTGCTTTACATCTCTTTTCATTTGTATTTCTTCGCTTAACCAACCATTCACTAAAACTCAGAATTTTGTATTTTTATATACTGATTCACATGCTTTCTTGATATTTATACTAAAATTGTATTCTTCCATTCTTTCTTATAAGATATCATGCGCCATCAAATCAAATGCTTTATATCACCCGCTATTATTTTTTTTGTCCTTTCTTAATATCATCCTAAGTTTTTCTAGTTATAATTAATACTTGGCTCCCTTTTCCATTAACCCCATAAATAGCTTCTTCTATTATATCATTCAACTTATTTGCTGTATAATTTTCGTAAACAATTTATAATCACTATCATTCAACATTATGAGCCTCCAATTTTTAATCTCATTCTTTTCTCCCTTCTTTCATATAAGGCCCCTCATATTTCTTCATAATTAATCCCATCACTTAGCCACTTACTAAATATCTTTATTAAAATTTCTTTTTGCCATTACATTCATTTCATATACATTAAGTACCCTATACCATCCAGTCCTGCTGCTGAATTTACATTTATAATCCTCATTACCTTGACTATTTCTGTTATTGTAATTTGTCGTTCTAATCCTTTATTTACTTCTTCTGCAAATTGCTTTACCCTCCACATATAACTTCTTTTTATGCCTTTCTTTCTTATCATCTTATATATATATATATATATATATATATATATATATATATATATATATATATATGTATATAAAACTATGATGTCCATTATAGTTGTTCTCTTTCAATTTTTCTGTTTTTATTTTTTCTCTCTCTCATTATACTGCTATCTATTTTTACTTTTACACTTAATATGGTGATACTTCTTCCTTTTTCCTTGTAAAAATATATTTTGCTTATATAATAAATCCTTAATTTTCTCTTGATTATTTTGATAAATCTCTTCTTTTCTAAAATAATCCCTTTCATTCCCATCAAGACTGCTAAAGATGGATTTTTGAATTTCTATCCTTTTGTTTTTTTCTTATTTTCCCATGTTAAATACATTCTTTTATACTTCTCTTTAATTATTATCCACCATTCTGACCAGTCTTTATAAAAGTTTCTTATTGTTAAATGATCCTTCTTTAACATTATTATATCTTTTTGATCTTTCTCACCCCATTAGTTTTCATTAATTCTCTTAATTTTCTTTCCCGATTTTATATATTTATTATTTTCAGCTATTTCAATCCATATTGCTAAATAATCTGAAAAGTCTGTTTCTACTGCTTTTTGTATTACATTTCTCATAGTTTTATATAAAAGAAAATAATCTATCTCCATTTGAAATTTCCTCTCCAATATACTCCTATTCAGTTTCCATAATTCTAGCTTTTCACTTTTTTTATTTCTTCCATTGCCTTCTTACCTACTCTATTTTTTTGATTTTTATGTCTTAGGTCACAAAGTCTCCTGTTGCTATTATATCCATATTTGCTATAACATAATCTAATATATCTAGAAATAATATCTCTATTTCTTTATATAGCACATATGCATATATTGCTATTAATCACTACATTGTCCTATTCCGTCTGAAGTCCTCTACCATCAGTCTTCCTAATTTAACCAAAGCATAATCTAACATTTTATTCCCTTTCTACACAATATAATAATAATGTTTCAGTCTGTTCTTTTTCTTTATTTAAAATTCCAGTATCTTCTGACAGTATCAAATCTATTTCACACTTATTACAGCACTCTATCACTCCAGTTCTTCTAACTATGTTCTTTATACTATTTGCATTAATAGATACAATTCTAAGACTATTTGTCACCTTTCTCTTTAATCTATAATAAATTATTTAGTTATCCATTTTCTTTCTTTTTAACTTTCATTCCTAAATCCTGAACTTTTCACTTCCTATCTTTAACCCATTTCCCAACTGAACTTTTCTTTTGAACTATTTTCTAGTTGATATTCTTGTTCAACTCCCCCCCCCCCCTTTATATGCATTGCCTCTTCTGGATTTATGTCACTACTTTCCCTCCTGTCTTTTTGTTGTTCTTCCTGTTGTAATATTTCTTTTTCATTTACATTTTGTTCTTCTGCATCACACTCTAACCCCCTCTCCTTCCAACAATCCATCCATACATGTTCTATTTGCTTATATTGTAACATATTTTTCTCACAATTTTATACTTCATGACCAGTTTCCCCACCTAAATAACATATTTTTTGTCACAATTATATACAAAATGTCTCTCCTTCCCATAGAACACAAAAAAACCATGTTCTCAGTAGGCCGCAATACTTAACAATAGCATTATGACTTTCAGCGTTAATCATACTTGGAATATGTACAATTTTAACATTTTTCATTTCCAAAATCACATTACAGTCCCAACCTCCTGTCCAAATGCCTCTATTATCAATAACTTTAGAAATGTCCTTTACTTTATTACAAAAGTTACTTAATTACTTAATAAGTATTTTATAGTTTCTCTTTCAATTTCTGTTTGAAGCTGTATGTTAACATTTTTCTTCATTTCTTGGAAAAAAAGTTCTTATAATATATTTGTTCCATGAGTTTATATATTTTTCTTTCCATATTCTTTAAAAAAAATTTCTAGAGTTTTGGCAGTCTCAAAAAGAATGTCACAATAAGTCTATTTTCAATTAAGTTAAAAGCTAATGGCACAACTGTCTTGTCCCATATTTCATACCTGTCCATCTCTACTTCTTCCTTACTTTGAATTCTCATTACACATTTCTTCTCTGGCTCTTCCATCTTCTTTCTCTTCCTTCTAGTTTCATTTTGTGTTTTGACTATTTCTTCAAATGATTCTATTTTATTTAGTTCCTCCATCATTTGACCCCATGATACTTCTTTTTCTGTCTCTACCTCATCTTGTTTTATCAAGTTCCCTAATATATCATCCCACAACCCTCCCAACTGAAGAGTTGTAAGTATAACTTCTTCACCTTTCAACCCTTTGAAAAGTTCCTGCTGAAAAATCTCCTCTGAATACTCAAACCAATCTTTTGCCTTCTCCTGGACAACTTTCTCCCCTTCTAACTCAGTAAATTTCTCTACAGAAATGGCATTCACCTCAACTCTGTTTTCCTTAGATGCCATGTTTTGCATGCTGTTCTCCCAGGCACCGCTGGGCTAGGAATGCAATGGACTTTATGGCTGTACCCACATTGAGTGTCATAATGAGTAAGGGAAGCTCTGTGATACTCTGGTCAAATTTCCACTTGTAGTATAAACACCACATCAGATCTCCCCTGAAAAGAGGCTACTTGCCTGTTGGTGCTAATATGGGCAGCAAAAGATAAATAGATAGACAGCTAACTAGATGAATGAATGTAAAAAAAGCCCAGCTCTGTCTATATATCTAATTGAACTCCACAACCATAATCATATGCAGCAGTCATTAGAATTTAAGTGAGTAAGCAGAAAAAGACCTGCCTCATTGAATTAGACTGTTACTGCTGTTGAATATTTTTGTGTCTTTCATCACTCTCAACCTGATATCACTAATCATCATGAGAATGGCTGGCATGCGACCTGTAGTTATAACAATTAGCCTTACTGTCAAAGAGATTTCAGATGCCATGTAGTATAACTAAATGACAATCTGTTATAGCCTCATTTCTACTTAATACTACAAAGATACAGTAGTCAAATGACATTAACTCAAGCCAAAAATTCCAATGACGTAAAAGACCATAGTCATTACATTCAAAAATTTAAAACAGAAAAGACTAGAAACAACTTTAGAAAACACATTTACATGAAGAATGTAGAGTACATAAAATAATATTTAGGTAGAAGGGTGAGTCATCTATATTGTGATATAGGAAGATTTGCCTTCCACACTCCCAAACTTTAATATTCCAACTCTGAAGTTGCACAGCCTCAGAGATTAGTGTCTCATATTTTATCATGTTTGTCCTTTGTAGTTGTATGGAAAACAATCATGACCCCTATCTCTAAGGCAGCATCACCTTAGACATTGAATTTTAATTAGGAGAATAGAGTAATACTCATTTCAGTATTGTCACATCACTGTTTGAAGCATGTTTTGTACTTCAGCCATGTAACTGTAAAATGTGTTGTAAGTAATAAATGGGGAGCAGATTTATTGTATGATTCCCGTTGTCATAGAAAAAAGTGTAATCTTTTTGATTCACGTTATAGCATTATATTACAGAAAGTGGCTTGTTCTCTTTACTAGCATAGGGAAACTGAATATAATTTGTGTATTGTAACATGCTGGTGTTTCAATACAGCCATATAGAGGCTGTAATATGACTGACAGAAGCATTTCATTCCTACACTTGTTCAGAACCTGTAAGCACTAAATAAACTATTCATTACTATAGCACTCAATCTTCCTCATTACCTAGAGGAAAACAGTTTTTGTACTTACTTTTCGCGCTTGCTTAGAGAAAAACAGCTCTTGTACTCACTTTCCTAACTTTTCTAGAGGAAAATAGTTTTTTATTCAGGTATGTCCAAGGGTCAGCTCCCAGTGTTCTCTCCTGTCTATCTGATGAATCTGGGCATCTTGAGGCAATGTAGAGATTGCCTCATGTACACAGACAACCCTTTCCTCCTACCACCCAACACTACAACCTGTGAGAGATGCACTTATCTAGCCAAACTGGAGGTAAAGCTCACTCCAATAAAGACTGAACTTGACAGTCATGAGGAGAAGGTGAAGATTTGCACCATACCACACTCATCACATAGTCTCACTAAATCTACACCACCAAAATCCATACATAGTAATACATAATCATTCGCGGAGGCTCTCAATAATAATCTATCTAAGCAACAGAGACCTCCAAAGCAGAAATGCAAGCAACCTCCATCCCCCAACACAACCCAAATGACACATAGCCTACAGACTCAGTGTGCCACTTAACAACAGCCAATAAGGCAAAACAACGTACGCAACACACTAGTCATAGGTGACTCTATTGTCAGGCACACTGATGTCCCACTCACCAGGCTAAACAAGGAGAAGGTTACTGTCAGCTGCCTGAAAGGTGCCAGGATCCACCACATAACCCACGCACTCAGGACACTCCACAACAAGTACAAATATGACTCTGTCATTGTCCATGTTGGTGTGAATGACCTGAGACGTACCTCCCTGGACTACATGAAAAGAGACATGGAAGAGCTCTCTGATCTTGTAGCCCAGGCAGGTATGACCCTAGCCCTGAGTAGCATTCTGCCATCACCCAGAATGATACCACAGTACAAGGGCAAAATGAATGACTTCAACAATTGGCTAAGCTTCTGGTGTAATTCTAAGGGGATTCAGTATCTGTCTGCCTGGGATGACATGGTCGACAGACCACGATGCTTTGCCACAGATGGCCTGCACCTGTCACCCCTGGGATTCCAGATACTGGCTAAGACTCTTGCTGCCCCTATAGTGCCTTTTTTAGGCAAGGTTCAAATAACAAATTCACCAGAGTAACAGGAACAGGCAAGCAAAAACTGAGGGTAATGCTACTCAATGCTAGAAGTCTAAATCTCAAAATGCACTCATTTGAGGCACTCTTTAAAATTTAGAACATTGATATCTGTGCAGTGACTGAGACCTGCTTCAAGGCTCCAGAGAACACACCTGCACTACCAGGCTACAACTCATACCACACTTTTCGGCCATGTAACCTGGACCGAAACACCAAAGGGGGAGGTGTGTCCATATTCATTAAGGATATCCACACTTCCAGGCTAGTTGCTCAGCATAATGCATCCGAGGTTATCCAAGTGCAACTAACTCTAGGCAAAACTGCAATCCAAATTGTAGCTTGCTGCAGATCCCCCACCATGCCCCAGGATTCCCACTCCTCTTTTCTTGATGTACTGGAAAATATTAGGGTTCAACCAAACACCCTAATAATGGGCATTTTCAACTACCCCACCATTAACTGGTAAAACTACTCATGTACCAACTCCTTAGCTCAATGCTTTCTGGAATTCATAAACTCCAATGCCCTGGATCAACTTTTCCACACCCCCACCAGGGGCAACAATATCCTAGACCTAGTCATTACCAACATGAGTGACTGGTGTTCCACAGCTGAAGTCAACTGCTCGTTGGTCCGATCCGACCATAAGCTAATCACCCTTGATATCCACATCCTGCCCCCACCCCCATTAAGGAAACCATGGTAAAAAATTTCTCCAAAGCCAACTTCCTGCTTCTTAAGACAGAAGTGGTGAATTTCATGACACCCATGCAGATGGACAATACAGTTACAACTGCTGAATACTACACAAATGCACTCTATAAGTACTTACACAAGTGCATAGATCGTGCTATCCCAAACAGAACCAAGACACTATCCTCCAAAAAAAGGAAGCCAATCTGGTGGTCCCCTGCCATAAACAAACTGTACAACAGAAGGAAGAAACTGTTGCAAAAGAGAGTAAAATCCGATGAGTGGAGGAGCTCCCTGGTCAGCCTCAGTAAGAAGCTGAGATCCCTTATAAGATCCTCCAAAGCTAGCTATGAAAACAAAATCACCACTAATTCTAAGGACAACCACAAAGCATTCTATAGCTATGTCAAGAATCTTGATGGCAACACCCAGATCTGCTCTGGGTTACAGCACAAAGGCCCAAAAATTACAGAACCAACTGATATTGCCAACATCCTGGCAGATAGGTTCCATGCTAACTTTACCCCCCATCACCCCCTAAAGGGCCCATATCTATACAGGAAGAATGCAAAGTCCCTGTAATCACAACTATGCAGGTAAAAGCTGCACTCTCTAAAGCCAAAAACACAGCATCCATGGGACTGGACAACATCCCAAGCTGTGTTTTACATGAACTTCAGAACGAACTGGCTCCCCACTTAAGCACCATGTTCAATAATAGCCTCGCATTAGGCTTTGTGCCCACTGAATGACACACAGCAACAGTTATCCCACTCCACAAAGGGGAAATCACCACTGATCCCAGAAGCTATCGACCTATTAGCCTGACAAGACTGGTCTGCAAGGCCATGGAACATATCATCATGGAACTCATAAACAAAGACACTGGTAACCTCCAAACTCTGGATTCCAACCAGTTCGGGTTTATGAATGGCTGATCATGCCTCCTGAACCTGATCAACTTCTTTGAGGCAGTCACCAAAGCTGTAGATGAGGGTAAGGTGGTTCACACAACCTATCTTGACCTCGCCAAGACTTTCGACACCATCCCCCATTCTGGAATTATAGCTAAACTCACTAAACTAGGTATAAATCCCTACATCACAAGATGGGTTGCCAACTGGCTCACTGACAGAACCCACACTGTAAAAGTTGCAGACTCCAAATCTGACCTCAAAGCAGTGACAAGTGGAATACCACAGGGTTCTGTCCTGGGACCTCTCCTGTTTGGTATCTACTTCTCTAAGTACAGACTAACACAGAAGCCCTCTGGCTAACGAAGTTCACAAATGACTGCAAACTAGGAGCCATAGTCAAGTCCCCAAATGATGTGGAGATCCTACAGAAGGGCCTCACTGAGACAGATGCATGGTGTCATCCCCTTTGGTAAAAACTCTGTACCCATGAACTACCACATAGGCACCCATGAACTACCACATAGGCAGCAATCTACTTAACACCGAATGTGTGATAAGAGACCTTGGGACCCAGGTAGACAGTAGTCTCTCCTTTGATAGTCACATCGCCACAGAAGTCAGGAAGTCCTTCTACGTGGCACACCTCATCATAAAAGGGTTCTCATCCAGGAAAAAAGAGGTAATTGTTTCACTCTACTATTAGACTCATTATAGAGTACAATGCCTCTTTTGGAATGTACCTCATAAGACACCTGCAGCAGCTGGAAAGGCCACAGAAGTACCTCTCAAAGAGGATTACTGGCCTCACACAAATGCCCTACACTGACCACTTCAAAAAAACTCCAGCTTTACTCCATAGCATATCGCCTACTCCGAGGTGATCTCTGCCTAACATATAAAGCTATGTCAAACCCAGAGCTGTTGGACATGCTACACCTAAAAAAATCCCAATCCCTCTGAGCTACATGCTCTAGGGACCTAAACCTTGTCACCACAAGAAACAGGACATGCTGGAGGGATAGATTCTTGTCCCAGAGACTTCCCATACTCTGGAACAGGCTACCCATCTATGTCAAGCAAAGTTCTTCAGTAGCACTCTTGAAGAAAAATCTTGAGTGGATGGGAAATAGGAAATACACCCTGAGGATCACTTCTGTGTCTCTGCTCGAAAGTGGCACAGGAAAATAACTTTCTTGGGTGACGTAAGCCAGGGAACCTTGTTGGCTAAGGCTTACACAGGCCCTTGGGCTGATAGCCTAGTACCTACCTATGAACCTATGAACCTATGAATAGTAGAAGGTAATATGTTTTTATTTGTTAGCCATTTGACTTTAGAATTCATCTTTTTAAGAATTTCAATATACGTTCTTTGGGCTTTAGTGGTTCCAACTTCCTGAATTTAGTTAAATCATATTGAATCCTGTATTTTCTGATTAGGAACATCTCTGTCATGAACTGACTCCAAATTATCTCCAGAAACATTCTTTGCTTAGAAAGACTGATAGTAACTTTTCCCAAAGGAATTTTGTTAATTGTCTGATGATCAAATGCTTGAAAAGTTGCACATTGCACTGGATAAAAAGAAGCTTTTTAGATGAGATTGTTGTAGGTTTTAACATGGGAATAAGCCAGTTTGCATCTTCTAACTCCAGAAATGAGTAATGGTTTGATAAGTTACATCCTGAACTTTTGTGCTTTTATATGTTCTCTGAAGCTGAAAATGCTGAAAACTGATCTCTGCTTTCCATTTTCTTGGGAATAATTTTAAAAAATAAACTGTATCCCTAGAAGGCAAGTGCAACTTTTTTAACACTCTTTTTAATATATTTTGTTTTCAAAAGAGGTTTCACCTTGAATAACAATGTATTTTATGAGACTACATTTGTAGTAGAAAAGACATGGGTAAAAAATCTATCTTGTATTCCTTTTTGAATGTTCTGTAGCCATGATTTGGAACAAACATCACAGACTGGACAAAGATGATGCTGAAAAGGAGAATAATGTAGAACTCCTTAAAATTAATCAATAGCAGGATTCAAGCAGCCATTTACAATACTGAGTGTATGGAGCTTTGATTTTAAGTTCTAAACTTCTGGTAATTGTACAATCCATCTCATCAGGCTTGTATCAGTATAATTAATCTCTTATGGTTCTGATCAGATGATTATTATTGAAAGAAGGTGGTTTCTACACCTACTTGATTTAAGGACAGGAATCTGCTGTTTACATGAAACACAGAGAAAGTGTTCTTTATGTTTCCCTTGTTGTCCAGTTCCAAAACAAGGGAGTAAGGATCTGAGATATAATGCACCTCAGGAGATACAAGATGGCTCCAGAATTTAGCTATAACACTGGTAAAGTAAGACATCTTAGACCACTGATCATAGTACAACTCAGCATTTTGGCAGACCAGTGAATGTCAGCCAACAAAACAATCCCCTGGTTGAGTGCAGAATGCATTAAGTTCCCCATTATACATAGTTTCTGGGAAACATCTCAGAAGGTCTAGAAATGGTTCACAGCAGCCCTGAGCATAAAAGCCATGCTGCAGCATAGGACCTTACACAACCTGGTAGCAGCTGTAGCAATAGCTGTACTCTGTAGAAGACAATAAGAGAGACAGATATTCAGATCCAGATGTGGATGGGCGTATTGTACTAATAATACACCAGACGGCATTATATCCAGATCTGGGTTTCTGTAACTCTGTACACTGATTAAGTGTTTACACCAGATATTCAATCCAGTGATGTCCTTCTATAATGCACTGTATTTAACTGGCTAGCAACTAAATGATTTAACTTGTGAATGCCAGCCCTGGATATTGTTGTCCCTTTAACCTAGCTTGTCTCTTGATCTGATGGCAGAAATAGCAAATTAATAACAAGAAGTCCCACCATGATGTGCATATCTATAATAAGAAGTACAATAAAAACATGTTTGCCATCTTCAGAACTAGTCCTGAGCATCTACTGAACTTGATGTCCATCATCTTTCTAAACAAATAAATATTTAAATGGCATTCCAGGCTTAAACCACCAGGATTCTAGATGAGAAACTTAATTTTAACATCAAAAACTTTGAATTCCTCATCTAAAGGAAGATTACACTTGAAATCCTATTATGTGACCACATGTTACATAGCTACTGCCAATAAGAATGACATCATATGATCATAACTAGCGGGCAGCCTCACATCATACGTGTTGCAGCATGCATGCATTGTACTCATAACAAATGTCACACTACGAATGTACAGTGTGCCAAGGGGACCATTTTATAATCAGGTCTGCACTTACAAAGATGGGTGTTTATGTGCATAAAGGAGGGTGTCAGCTTGGGTGAAATGGTTCTTTTACCCAGACCTGTCAGACTGAAGAAGTACCAGATGGAATGATGAACTTGTTGGGGACTACAATTTGCCTGCAGAAATAAAAGAGTGTGTGTGTGTGTGTGTGTGTGTGTGTGTGTGTGTGTGTGTGTGTGTGTGTGTTCATGTCTGTGTTAGGAGGTAAGTAAAATGGGTGGATGAAGAAGTTAAAGAGAATCATTTAAAGATGTTGGGAGAACAGAAAGTATTCATTTATGTATACATTTAAATTTGTTACCCAGGTAGAACACTGGGTAACAAATTTAAATGCATACATAAATGAATACTTTCTAACACTAACTGCGGTGGTGGTGCTGCGGTAGCATTGTCACCTCACAGTAAGACTTTGTCCAGTTCAATTCTCAGCTAAAGCGTCTTGTGTGTGGAGACATGCATGAATGGGCGTATCTTCGTTGAATGTTGTGCATCAGGGCAGGCAACTCAGTACGTAAAAATCTACTGCCAATCATTAGCGGGCCGGAGTTCCACTGTGGTGACCCCTAACCGAGAAAAAGCAGAAAGATACAACAACAACAACAGCAACCCAGGTAGAACACTGATCACGAATGACCAGCTTCAGTCTAAGCACAAGAAAACATTAAACATTAACACTTACAGAGATATATTGCAAGAATTAAGATATATATTATTATGTAATTATTGAGAATATGCATGAATTCTATACAATAACAGAAATATATATTTAGCATGATATATATATATATATATATATATATATATATATATATATATATATATATATATATATATATACACAAATGTCAGTAGGGACAGGAGAGAAGATTTATGAAATATGCATTCCATTTTTACATATAGTTACAGGCTAATATACATTTTATCAGGGGCATATAGATGGTGGAGACTGTTTAGAATACAGACCTATAGTTTGCAGTATTTTAGCAGCATATTAGCATGATACGGGTTGTAGGTAATGAGGGGGTTAAAGCAGAGGGAACAGAGAAGGAGTGGAAGGAGTCAGTAAGCAGGAGTTTATGGTTTTATTAGCTTATATGATTTTATATATTGCACTGACATTTTGTCATTTTTCAAGAGGTGCATTTTCAGATGAGAACAGAATTTTAGGTAAGATTATGTGTTTTTAAATGAGATTGGTATGGATTCGCAGATTCTTTGACGTAGTATAGTCAATAAATAGTTTTTTCATTAGAGTTTAGTTTAAGCATCCTAAAATTAGAACTGTGAAATAGGTGGGGGTGAATAATTTTAAAATTACAATGTCCACGGGTGACCAGGAATGGAGGTGCAAACAGATGAAGTGGACCTTGTCCAGTGTCTGTCTGTGACTAATCATGTGCACATGCACAATGACAACCCGGTGAAGGCAACTGAAACCATGCAGAAAGTAATGCTGGAAGGCCAGTAATCAGAGAAGATGTTATGGGAGGCTTTTACTTAACTATTTAGTTTAGGAGACCATGTTAGTAGCTGGGCAGGTATATTCAATGCTTCAATTATTTATATCACAGAAAGCATGCTACTTTGCAACCATCAATGCTTTGTCAGTACAAACTCTAAGGCTGTATCCTCTTTCTCTAGGAGGGCTAAGTGAGTTAGTCTCAGGGTAAATTTGAGGGTACCGATCCAGTCATCCTGGTTCCCTTGGAGGATGATACTGGATCACACTACTAAAACAGCATGGACAGCTTCCAGAGAATGGATAGGAGCTAAATAATGACTCTCTCTATTTCTCTCATTATTGTGTTCGATTTATTTGCCTGTGAAGATGTAGGTTCTTAGTTCTGGTGTTTGCTAAGCTATTATACTTGTGAAGATAATGTAGATCAAAGGCAACTAGATCCCTAATAGTTTGGTAGGTAAGGCACAAAATTCCCCTCAAAAGTGTATAAGATACTTAGTAAAGTCTTTAAATCTGAATTTTTCTTAGGAATTTTTGGAAAATCTCTAATTGTATGACTTCTCGAGTGAAGTACATCCTAAAAAAGATATTGCACTTAATTATTGCTCTAATTAGTCCTGAACAGAAGAGAGCAACATCTTTAGATCCAGATGACACACCTTTGACTATTAAGTGTTCTAGGTAGAAGAAACTTCTGACTGCATTTTCTACATGATGACCGAAGGAGAGGACACTATCAACCCTGATCCCCAGATCCCTGACTATACTTTCTTTTAATAGTGGACTATTGTTTATACTATGTGTTAAGGGTAGAGGTTGTTTGCCAAGTGAAAAGATACTGAAATTGGTCTTAGTGTGACAGGTATTAAAGATGGTATGTTCTTTCTGAAGGATGCAAGCACCAGAGTGGCTGTTGATAGTAACATCCTGTTTGCAGTCATCTGCAAACAAGGTTAACCATGGATCTTGGTTCTAGGTTTAGAGATCAGAGTAGTAAATGTGAGAAAGGAGGGGATCCAGGACAGAGCACTGTTGGACCACACTGGTAACCTTTATAATTTCGGATGAGATACCTGCCACACAAACTATGTGTGTTTTGCCTTTTAGCCAGTTTGATATGTAACTTACCTTGTAAAGGTGAATATTTAAAGCATTTAGATTACTCACAAATGCCCACATCTGATGTGATATGAAATACTTTGGCTTATCAACGTATGCTTTGTGAACAACATGAACACATATCAACAGCCTATGTGACCCACCTGAAGAAGTTATTGGATTTAACCATCAGACTCTCCCTTTGATGACACCAAAGCACAGAGAGTCTAGCCTAATGAATGTTTTGATATCATAATAGACAAAGTCAGGTATGATAGCTCACTAGTTTTGCATCTCAGGCACATAAGGCTGAAGAGTGTATAATTACCAGTGTCCATAGTAGGCCACCCTTTTGGAGGCGCATAACCAATGCCATGCTCCATAATTCATAAAAGTATCCTGTGGAGGCCAGTACTATAGCACCAAGGGATAAATCCCTAACTACAGCCCAGGTAACTTGAGTTAAATCAGTGGCTGAATTGTCTGAGGCACTGGCAGGAAAAGTAGGGGGCATGTGTATGGGGGAGCATATTATTTACTACTCATAGCATTGGATCCTCAGGGAAGGCTGAGGACATGCAGTGAGATACTGTTCTTAAAAGGGATTGGCAGGGGACCTTGACTGATTCTCTGTAGAAGTGTGACCACATACCAACTCTGCCTGGATGTAACAGGCTGTGCATGAGTAGGGAGGCCATGGTGCCAATTACTAGTCAGAAGTGAAAAGGAAAAAAGTCCACCACTGAAAACAATTCATGTGAAGACAGGTTCAATGAAGGCATGTGTGAATGCTGTTTATTAAATATCCAGATATGTTGTCAAGCCCAGTGGAGGAAGCATTTTTTGGTCTTTGTTGGCACCTACAAATCATGTTTCTTGGTATAAGGGATTGTGCCATATGTGAAATGTGGAAAACTCAAGGCAAATGCAGAAAAACCTTCCAGAAGACTCCTTGGGTGAGATGGGCATTAATTTCCTTGTACAATTAATGTAACTGTTACTGCACTACAAGTATATTCTCTTCAAAGGAGAATAGTAACATCAGAGATCAGTGCAGGCTTGGGGAGCTGCTTGTGGTGTAATATTTTCCAACTTTGTTATAACTGCGGTGGTGGTGCTGCGGTAGCATTGTCGCCTCACAGTTAGACATTGACCGTTTGATTCTCAGTTAGAGTGTCTTCTGTGACGACATGCGTGAATGGGCGTTCCTTTGTTGAAGGTTGTGCATTAGGCCCGGCAAGCCAGCACGTAAAAATCTACTGCCAATTATTAGCGGACCGAAGTTCCACGGTGGCTACCTCTAACCGGGAAAAGCCGAAAGGCACAAAGTTATGTTGTATTGGGAGACACAATCTTTGTTAACCTCAAAGTATGTTGTACAATGGAGTTATTATGTATACTATATGGAGGATTTATGTATTTTGCGGATTGGTAACAAGAATGATTTACTGAAATTTTTAGGATCAACTATTCATTTTTTTAACATTCAGACACCCTTTTCAGACACAATTATTCACCATCTTGATATACTATCTCTAAAAGTAATGACAGGTTTCAATCTAATATGTACCAAAATCCCACATTTTCAGATCTGTGTTTGCACTTTAGCAGTTACTATCCATTTCATCAAAAGAGAATTCTAGTCAAAGAGAAGATGGATAGGATAGCGTGAAAGTCTTTGATGAGAAAATTTTCATTAGTGAAATTAATAAGTTACAAATATGTTTAAAGCAAATGGTATATCCAATTTATTTAATTGAAGAGATGTACTCTGAAACTCTAAAACTATGTCCAAAGAGCAAATATAAAATACCACCCGCTACTTGGAATGGGGCACAGTATTATCAAGACTGTGGGTCAAAATCCCAATATGTTTAACAACGATGTGACTTTCGGTCATTCTATTGACAATGACTTTTAATTATTCTTAGGCTCAGGAGCTTGCCTAAGTTCATGAGTTTCCTTAATAGCCCAAACAGTATTCCTCATTCTCCTGATAAGAGTCTATACCATTCTTGCTATGAGGAGTTTTGGATCTGCTTTACAATTTCCGATTTTTTTTTTCTTTTGTTGTAAATTTTACTTACAGTGGACATAAAGGCGGTTAGTTTTTGAATCCCCACTGTATTTAAACTGGTTAGGATTACTAATACTATACATTTCCTATGTGGGTCTTGAATCCCTTTCTGAACTTACTGCTAAGTCACCACCCAGGCTGATGCTGTCATTGGTATATATGTGTGTACTAAGTTAATGACCACTACAGCCTTCTTAAGCCTAGCTATACATCTGAAATTTCTGACAAGTTCTGATACCCTTGATAAGTGTAAGCAGGGGCTTGGAAAATGAAGCATTTGCAGGCTCCCATTGTCCATTAGAGACACAGGTGCCAAATCATGGTTGAATTTCTGGTTCTCCATCCAGTTGTCCAAGCTGCACTTGAACTGGGTTAGGGAGGAACACTGATTCACATAGTTGGAGAGCCTGTTCCAGAGAATTGGGATACATACCTGTCTCTCCTGCAGGTCCTATTTATATCATGGTCAAGGGTTAAGATTTTAGAATGGGTAATTCTAGTGTAATTTGTTTTGCAGATATGCAGAGGGCCCATCAGAGTGGAGTCCAAAGATGCATTGTATGCCAGGCCTAGATCTTCCCCAACATCATGTATGAGATAAAATACAGTGATAGGCCTTTGAGGTACTCTGCACAGGACAAGTTATTTATGCCCTGTATTCCTTTAGTTGGGAATCTGTAGAAGTTCCAATTGTTGGATGTGGCTGGGGGCATTGTACTCAGTGATAGGTCTGATGAGTGCAGAATACAGTGGAACAATGATGTCTTATGACCCAGATGCCATACCTTTGTTTATAAGTTGCTCAGCATAGAATGATTCCCTCACTCTCCCAGAAACATGATGGTCAAAGGCTAAATTATTGTCTATGTATTTTCCCATAGTCCCTGGCTACTGGGTCCACCATTAGGGGTTTGTTCTTACCAAATGTGTCGTAGGTGAATTCTGAGATTTCATTATATAATTTTATGAGGTTTGCCCATTTCATTTGAGAGATACTGGTTTGAGGGCTTTGGAGATTTTGAAGGCAAAAGTATATGGTACAACTTAACTGATGAGCAGCACATGTAGAAGATATAGTCATAAGGATCAGATGTAGAACATTAAATCTACTTGTTTGTCTATTAACTATTCCGGATGTTTTGTTAATCAAGTCCAAGAACCTCTGGGTATAACTTACATCAGTGGCATAGGTGTTCCAATTAATTGTGAGGTAATTTAAGTATCTCAAAATAATGAAGTTATTGTTTTTTTTCCAAAAATGTTTTTATTTTCCATATCTAATAATGATTAGCATTATAGTCATCAGTGTAAACCGATGTTATAACCCTTTATATACACTATTTACAATTGGCCTGAACAAATATTAATGTAAAAAGATAAGAGAAAAAATAAAAAGAAAGAAAACATAATATTCAATCAATAAAAATTTTGCAGTTACACATTAAAATCAGTCTGGGTCCATTTTTAGTTTCTCAATAAGAGCAAGAATTTTTTTCCAAGGATTATTAATCCATATTTTAGGGTAAGTTCTCAGTTCTTTAACTTTGATTTCTAGTAATGCTGTTTCTTCCATTAATCTCAATAATTCTTACAAAGTGGGTTTTTGTGATGACTTCCATTTTCTTGTTATACATTTCCTTGCCACAGCTAGTATGGACAAAAGTAGGTATAAGTCTTTTTTTTCTCATTTCTGTAGTCATTAACATTCAGAAAAATTAGACATTTGGTCTGAACAAAAGAATCTGTGAAGATAGCTTGAAGAAATCTAGTGATTTCTTTCCAAAATGTTTTAATATTAATACATTCATAAAAATATGCATCCAGTCTGCTTTACATATTAGTGAGCATCTCCAACAAGTGATGTTTTCAAGTGAATTGAATTTGGCTAGTTTATCAGATGTGATAAATACCCTGTGTATAAATTTCCAAGTATATATTTTCCACACTTGTAAATTATATGTTGAATTAATAGAGCACAGGAGATTAAATTTACTTTCGGTTGATAGATTAGTTTGATACCCTCTTATTATGAAATCCCAAAATGTTAAGTTAGGGCTACTTTTATAGTTTATCAAAATCTTGTATATTTTTGAAATTATGTTTGCCCAATTGTAAATGTTATATATAAATAACTTCAAACATAAGACTTATAAGATTAGGACTAGTGTTACAGGAAGAATTAATGATTTTTCTGTTTAGATCTTCAGCATGTAATTGTATGCTTTGGAGTACCAACCAATCTGCATTTGATATATCAAATATATTTTGGATTTGTTGAATGTCTAGTAATTCTTGATTCTTTATACAATGCTGCCAGATGGTTAGAGCATTTTTATGAATTTTGTTTAAAAATGTTTTTGTAGAACTAAAGGGTATTAATAAGTCTATCCATATCTTAATGTCTGTGTTAGTATATATGAATCTTCTAAATAAGTTATAAATATTATTTATGTAGTTTAGATTAGTTGGTTTTGTTATATTATATTGAATGTTGATAATATATGCTACGGCCTATTATTTTGTTTAACATTAGATTTTTAGTTATTTTATTTTCATTTAGGAAAATAGTAGTATGCAATGTTTTCCAAAGTGAAGAATAATTAGGGTCTATCCAATTAATAATAGTTCTGAAAATGGAAGCTTTTATATACGTCTCTATATCTGAAAAGTTGATTCCACCCATTTCCTATGATCTGATGTCATGCGTGTAAGCTATCCTATTTCGTTTTGGAAACCAGAGGAAATTCAGTAATATTTTATTTACTTCTTTTAAATTTTTTTGTTTGATATCATAGGGATAGCTTGTGCGATGTAATTTATTTTTGAAAGTAATATTTTTATTATTTGTAGTCTGTCTTCAAATCTCAAATACATTTTATTCCACTGTGTTGTTAACATTGTTATATTATTTGTTATTTTGTTGTAATTTATAGCTAATGTTGATTCTATATTTTCACTTAGTTTACCTATTATATGCTTTGAATTTGATGGGAAATCCCTCTTTTTATTTAAGAACATGTAATTAGATTTTGTTTTGTTAAAACAAAGTCCAGAAATAAGATAGAATCTTTCTACTATCTCATCTAATTCTTGTAAAGATTTCTCTGAAATAGATAAGGTGAATAGGACGTCATCAGCAAATAACATAATTTTTGAATTACATTGACCATATACATCAATACTTATTATTTTGGGATTACTATGCATTGATGATGCAAATAATTCTATTCCTAGTGCAAATAGAATAGGTGACATCGGGCAGCCTTGCTTTGTACCTTTAGTTATTTTAATGGCTTCTGAAGTGAATTGGCCAAGTATTACATAAGCAAGGTTGTCTTTATATATATATATATATATATATATATATATATATATATATATATATATATATATATATATATTTATTAGTGTAATAAAATTGAGTGAAAATTCAAATAATTCTAAAGCCTTAAAAAGATAAACCAATCTGAGGGTGTCAAGGGCTTTTTCTATGTCCAGTGCTACTATAAGGGCTTCCTGGTTATCTGTTTAAGAAATATATGTGTGTTAATATTCTCTGTATATTGTCATGTGCATGTCTGTTATTTATGAATGCTGTTTGGTCCTCATTTATAATATGTATCAGTGATTTTTTAATTCTAATAACTCATATTGACATAAAGATTTTATAGTCATTGTTGAGTAATGAAATTGGCCTATAAGAATTACATTGTAAAGGATCTTTATTTTCTTTGATGATGGGTGTAATTAGGGAATACCTCCATGAGGGTGGTATTGTATTTTGTGATTGAATTTCATTTAAAGTTTTATGAAATAAAGATATTACTGAATATGGAAATATTTTATATAATTCATTAATTATTCCATCAATGCCCGGCACCTTATAACTTTTGCTTTCCTTGATTTTTTCAGTAATTTCTTTTAAAGATATTTGTTTTTGAAAATCCAGTTTTAATTTTTCTGGTATTACTTTTAATTTTTCTAGATTTAATTCTAAGCATGATAGATTAGGTTGATGTGAGTCGTCATTGCAATGATCAGTGAAGTGGTATTTAAAGGCATCTAATATATCACTTATATATGAAACATTTTTATTTTTTGTTTTCCCTTCATGTATGATATTTGTGATATTATTTTCAATAGATTGTCTTTTAATTCTAACTGCTAAATTGTGTATGTGTTTGGGCGATACAGCATATGAGTTAAGTTTTAATGTTTCTACAGCTAGATTAGTTTTATGAGTTAGAATTTCATTATATATTTTATTTAGTTGTTCTGGTTTTTTGTGTGTTTATAGAGTCATTGATTTTGAGTTCTATTATTTGTTTTTGTATGTTGTGTAATTCTGATTCCCGTTCCTTTGTTTTATTTTTATACCATGAAAAAATGTTTCTATTTAAGTAAGCTTTCAAGGTATCCCATATGTTTATTATATTTGTACCATTAGTGTAATTTGTATCAAAGAAGAGTTGTATTTCTGAATCTAGTCAAGGTTTAAATTGTTTTAATTTTGTGTTATAAGCTGAAATTCTTGTTATAAAGATTAACTTCTTATAATCTATATGTATTTTAAGGATTAATGAATTATGATCTGAAAAAGGGCATGGAGCTAAAAAGAAATTTATTATTTTTGTGTTTAAGTCTTGAGATATGAATATTTCATTTATTTTATCTATTCTTGTTTGGGTTCCAAATCTGTGATCTTGATGAGAATATAATAAGGAATTACTCTCTTTATATCTGTATGAGTCAATTAGATTTATACTTTCACACCATTTTTTAAGAGTTTTCCCTATAAAATTAGTATGTAAGTTTCTTTTGTTAGCGGTCTCTGATTTGTCCAAAATGCAATTGAGGTCCCCCTCCTGCTATCAGATTTCCTTATAGACTCTAGCAATTAAGTCTATATGTTTTCCAACTGTCCCAACCCCAATACCTGGAAACCAGTATACATTTGCTAAGGTCCAAACTCCATTGTTGTATTTTACTATTACAATAGCCAGAAGTCCTTCCTTGTCTTCATATTTATAAATGATTTGAGGCAAGGTGACATTTTTTCCATAAGATTAATGCTCCCCTAGTCATTTTCTTATATGAACAGTGAGATAGTATTACATATTCATTAGGGTTCCATGTATAAGTATCTTTTGTTTTTAAATGGGTTTCTTAAAGGAATACCACTTGTGCTTTGTTTAATTTCACATATCTTAATATGTTTGATCTTTTCCTTGGATTATGTAAACCATTGGTGCTTAAGGATAGTATAGTTAAGTCCATTCCTATTAATTAACTTTATATAGTATTTATGATGTAAAATATATTTGAAATGCCTTATAATATAGAAATTGTGTAATTTTTCTGTTGATATTACTCACTGTAATCAGATTATCATTTTTAGATGAAAAACATAGATTATAACTTAGGTTAGACCAATAGAAAAAAAAAAAAAATAGATATTTCAAGATTAAATTCATAGTAACAAATAAACATTCTGATAAGCCTTTTGGTAAACATGAAGTGATAAACACTTGTACTCTAATAGATGAATAGAAATCTGTCAGGTTGATTTATATATCTACCAACAATAAAAAGAGAAAATTGCCCCACTCGATCTCTAATATAAGATTTTATCTTTTTTTCAATTGGGGATTTCTTGGGTTTAAATAAGAGAAACAAAATTCAATTATTTTTGCAACATATTACTTACAGTCAAATGTACACAACGTATGGAAATTATATATCTTCTAAAAATAGTTTTTAACATATATTATTACCTTTGTAATGTAGTTTAAATTTAGTTTAGGCTTTCTTTCAGCCTGTAACAATCTTTTTATGAATAGTTAATATTCATAAGATCAAACTCTAACCATATCTTGACGAAAGTTGTGCTATGTACAAATGTAACAACTCTGAAATATTATCTGAAAATCATTTATCTAGTATTTCTTGCATGTTGTGTATGAAAAATTGTCAAATCTAATATAGAATAATACCATTCAAGCAAAAACAAAGCAAAGCAATTCAACTGTTAGCATTAAGGAAACAATAATGGGGCAGTGAGAGATTTTAAATAACACAACATTTAATCAAAACAACATGTGAACTAACAACTTATTTCTTTCTTTTGTTGTTCTTATTTTCATTTTCTATTGAATTATGTATAACAAAACTTTAAATCAAAGTGAAACTGTAGTTGTAAATTAACTACAGATCAAACATGACCCAAGATTAGTTTATTACAACTTAGTAACCCTTATTATCATGTCAGTTTTCACTTTATTAATAAGTATTGTGGTTATGGAAGAGAGCTCATCTCTATCTGAGCCTCAGTTTCTATGTATCCAGTTGTCTCCCTTTTACCAAGTTAAATATAAACAGAGTACACAATACCATGGATTTTATATTAATTTCTTAGTACATTCCTCTTCTCTTAGGAAACTATAGGCTTCTTACTGGTTAATTCTGTAGTAGTTGAAATGAAAGAGTCTTCTTCTAACAAACTGTAGTTAAGACAATGTCTCCATAAAATGAAAACCCCAGGTTTCTCAATAGTATACTAACTTCAGTGTTCCTTGCATAACTCTGACTATGCATCTTAATTTAAAAAAAAACGTATACATTGTTCAAACTGTTTTTTTGGGAATGATGTGTCAGAAAGTTGTTTGTAGAATGTAAAAGAAATGCAATTCCTTTTTGGATCTTTAAGCTTCTTATAATGAATACAAATATTTAAGAGAGTGTTAGACATATTCTAGACAGCTCTTTGTATGCTGACTTTTAAACTCTTTAAACATGAATGATAACATAGTAGTCTTATGTATATATTAATTTCTGTTGAATGTAGTTCTAATTTATTACTAGGTCTATTGTTCTAAACAAGGGCATGACCAATTATCAAATCACACTGCACAGACATTTAACAATAGAATCCATCATGGTACAAATCACTATTAGTGTTATGTATATTAGTGTACAAATATGCATTCACTTTTCTTATGCTTGGGTGTTTTTATATACTTTAATGCTTTCATAGATCAAATAATATCTGCTTTATAAAGATACTGGAGATATAGCATTAAATGATATAGCCCCCCCCCTTTTTAATATATAAGCCTTAGAATTTCCTTTAATAAGGAAGATAATTTAATTAGTCTCCATTTCCTTATAACACATATTCAATGAATGTGTATTGCTGGGTTTCTTTTCCTTCCTATCTGTTTAGATGTAATCATTAAATCTCTAGGAAACTGCATGCTCATAAGAACAAATCTTGCCTATTGCGAGGAAACTAATGAACATAATTTAACTATGCATATATTCTGGCATGTCCTTATAACCTTTGCTTAGTCTAAATCTTTGCAACAGAAATATCCTTTGTTAGTTTATGATATATTACTTTTGTGTGTTAAATAATACACAGACAGTAATAAGGATTATATACAACAATCTATTACAGCTTTATTTTCTGTAGCTCTTTACATCCTCTTTTTAATGGCCTTGTAATCAAAATGCTTATATTACAACTTGCAGGGTGCAGGAGAAAACATATAAAGGAATGTTACAAAAAGGTGAAATTATCTGTTTACACTTTCCGCATATGAAAGTGCCAAATAATAAAAAGATTTTCTTTAAGGAATTCTTACAGCTGAGGCTAGCCTTGTGATTCCCTTCTGTCATTATATGTATCTATCTAACGGTATACTTCTATTACAAAAAATACCACCTTAAATTCTTCTCTTCTAACTAGGAAGTATGAAAAGGAATGGGGAAGTTTGTGTATGCATTAGTACGGTTTCCTATGCCTTTTC